>NC_056735.1:1507539116-1507909116 GCF_019279795.1 Protopterus annectens | reverse complement strand
TGCAACTGCAGAGATATTATTAACCATCATGGAAAATTCTTTATTTGTATTTGTGTACACAATAATTTTGTACAAGTTTCAATGTGCTCTACTTGAGGTAAATGAAATCCTGGTAAGCCAGTGATTATCACCCTGATCTGTAGCTGTATGGTAGGTAGCTAATAAAAGTATAGCGACTGCTGGCTGTTACCTAAGGTAGCAATGTACATTTACCATATATTTTTATGGCCAAATATGGCTCAAATATTTCTATTTTTGGTAGTCAGCAGTGCAGATCATAAGACCATAGCCTATAACCATCATATATGGTGATAGAGATTGTGCAGTCATTCATCTCATATGTATTTGTTGTCCATGCCATTCTAGCTACAACTGTACTAGCAGGTAATGTTTTGAACTATATAGGCAATATAATGTACACAATATCAGAATTTCATCAGAAACTTCAGAAGCCATTCATTCACACTAAATGTTATTCGTGCATCAGATATATTTGTTTTCTTGGTAAGAACTATGTATTAGTACACATGTTTAATAAAGAAATGGCACTGCACTTCATTTTCAAAAAATTAAATACTTTCTGTTTAATGCATTACTCAAATCATCACTTTCTGGAGAGATACATTTAACTCCAGGTACAGTGAGTAATATACAGTTTACCCATGATTCTCTTATCCTCAACCAACAACCTCAAGTGACTTCAACAAACTGCTAATCTTCATTAATTTAAATTATCCCCATAATTTTAGTAATCACTCAAACATTGTTGAATTAAAAATGAATTTATTTATTTGCCTTGTGACATTAAATAATGATGATGAGACCTTCTTTTAATATCTAACCTGACCTATTCCACTGTAGAATTGGCATCTTCTTCCTTCATAAGAATACTGACCTGCAACCAAATATAATACAAAATTACAGCACTTCATCTAATTCTGTTCCAAACTGAAAAAATATCGAATCACTATTGGAAAGCATGCTAAATATATTTGTATCATGCATCCAATTCTATTGCTCTATTACTTAAACTGAAGAAAGTTTAATCCAAATCAATGTCTAATGTAAAAACAGAAAACTTGCAATCTTAAATGATAGGACTGCTCAGCCCATTGCAAACCACAACTAAATAGTGTCATTATTAAAGTGAAGTCACTCAAGATACTAGAATATCCAACACATTTCTAATAAAAATATACTCCTTGATGTTTTAATCACCGACAACCATAGCAAGCTTATATTTCACAACTGTTACTAAACATTGAGGCTAGTCTAATCATTTCTAGTTCTACCCAACAACATTTACTCCTCTGTCTTTCAAAAATGTTTATTTCACTGAAATATTTAGTATTAATGGAGATAATATTTATTCTGTGAGTGGCTTATCCTGCTTCTATAACTTGCTGTTTTATACACAGAGTGGGATGTCCTCATTTAGACTATAAAGTCAAAAGATAAAACTAATTAATTCAGGAAAAACATGTGTAATATAAACACAATCTGTCAACACAATCACTTTAGGTATTGCTCTTGCTTTTTATTAAAGAACTTCCAATCAATGTGCTTAATCTCTAATGTACCATATACATAAAATGACATTCTCTTATTAATTTCAAGCAAGGGTATTACAGATTTGCAGCCTTACCTACAAAAATAATACAATCTTCTCTGCGAATAATGACTTTCTAGCAAACTAGCTAATAGCTGATCCGAAGCTACCAAAGCCGCAGTAATGCTTTTAGGCTCTTCTCAGTGATGATCTGACAACCAACACTTACTAATTACAGATATTCAGCATGTGTCCACTTCTTATAGCTGGCAATAAAGGCACATCTTATTAAATGGTTAGACCAGCATTTTTGCTTTCAGTAATGTAGTAAAACTACAGCAGACCAAGTGCCAAATCAACTACAACTTGCAAATAAACTCTTCCACTACATTACTAAAGAAGATAGGAAAGCAGTCATTGTAAATATGGTAATTCTCATACCAGAATGTGCAATACTTCCTGGCTTTACCTTCACCACACACACTTATTTTACATGCAAATCACTCAAGCAATAGGAAGCATCCTCTTCTCCATTATTTCTTTCTCTGATTGGCTACATTTTAATACAAGGGTAGCCTTCCTACTAAGCCTGTTAAATTATAAATTACACAGTATGAAGAAATTGCCATATCTACTAAATTCCCAACATGCACTTCCAGTTACACACTGTAGAATCAAGAACGTGCATTACTAATCTGACCACACTAAACACTGTCAGCAGATGAAACACCTTTTATAAAAATTCCTTCTTGCTGGAAGTCCCTACCTACAAATATTAGAACTGTAACAAACTATGGTCTATTCATAACACATTAAAAATTATATCTTCCAGTCCTGTAATTAATTGTCCTTTCATGACAGAGGGTAAACATTACAAATTATGATTCACTTTTAAAGACACTAATAATTGTTTTCATTACAGAAATAAAAAATCTGAAGAAAAAACAATAAAGGCAAGGGTTTGCTCCAAAAAACTTCTTTATATAAAACAAATAGTTAGCACTTTCATACAACATCAATATGTGAACTTCATCAGACAAAGAACAAGCTCTAAATTAATCATTTTGTAACAAGAGCCCTTTTATGACATCATCACCCCAATTAGTACTTAAAATAACTACTACAAATATATGTAAATGTAATTTAAAATCAATAAGAAAAAAATGTGTACATTTCTAAAAACACATCCCAAAAGCACTGGTGTCTAAAAACATAACAATCTGTCTATGAAATACACCAATATATTAATCAACTATTTACCTTTCTAAAGACTTTAATTTCAACACACTTTCAAGAGAACAAAGGTCACTCAGTCTTGGATAAAAAAAGACATTAAGTCTGAGTTGCCAGGAAAGTTCTCTCACTTCCAGAAATAACTGCCATGGGCCACCTCTAAAACCTTTCTCTTCTTGATCAATAGCAAAATACAAAAAGTGATGTCCAACATTCTCCATAACATGTTTTGCTAAAGCACTACTCAAATTCTGCATATTGATGCTATACTGGTGTCCATAGACCCTTTGTTTTAAATGCCTTTCAGTCTTTCCAATACAGAAGCCGAGGCAGAGCTGGCATTTAGCAGCATAAATTACCCCAATGCTTTCACAATTAAATGTACCCCTAATTTTATAATTATTATTATTAATAGAGAATGAACTAACAACACCTATGAATTTAGAAAAATTACACCTATCACATTCCCACATGCCCGTATTTAGCAGGCAACAATATGGCTTATTCTCGAGGATTGCTTTTAAATTCCTACCTCATCAAAAAACAATTCCAGACTTATCTGGTACCCTCAGTCATGTCATTGAGTCCTCCATTAACATTACCCAATTTTTACACATAATATCTCTCAAAGGGTAGGCATCCAAAGAAAATGTTATACAATTTGATGCTTTAAATTTATTAAAGTCACAGAGTATTTGTGTTTTGAAACCTGACAAGGGGGGAGGGTTGATATTTATGGATGAGATTGATTATGATATGAAAATGCTACAAATCCTGGAAACGGATACATATCTTAAAGTATCCCTTAATGAGTTTAATGTGGCTTCTCAGCAAGTAAGGTATTTTATTAATGGATTCTTTATTTAGGGTAGAATTGATTAGGATACATTTAACTACCTCAATATGATGGCACCTGCTACTCTTGTTACGTTTGGGCTACCAAAGATCCGCAAGGATCTGAACCCCCCCCCTTCGCCCCATAGTTGATGGGGGGAAATGCATGACTTATGGTTGTGCTAAACTTGTGGACCTTAAATTGAAAAAATACTTAAGTAATGAAAAACAGATCTGCCGTATTTCTTGGGATTTTTTAGGTTCTCTTGATAGGCTTGCATTTGATAGGAATTCTAATTTTTAAATATTGATGTAAAAGATTTTTATTCTGTAATACCTCAAGACTTAGGCATCAATTGGGTTAGAGAATTTTTGTTCCTAAAAGGTGCTCAAGGTGAGGAGATTGATCTAACTGAGTATCTTTTAGATATTGTTCTATCAAACAATTATCTTATCTTTAATGGGGACTATTATCTCCAGAAAACCTGGGTAGCAATGGGCTCCCCCTGAGGGGGGACTTTTGCAAATTGTGTCATGGCTTTCTGGGAGAGCCAGTTTCTCTTTGCAAATGATTTGTTCAAAGAGAGTGTAGCTTGGTTCACCCATTTTTAAATGATATTTTTATCATCCTTAAGGGTGATTGTGAAGTGGCCTTGACTCTCGTAGAATTTATGTCTATGTCTACTTCATTTTTAAAATTCACTTAGGAATTCAATACTGACTCTATCTCTTATCTGGATGTTTTGGTAAGGAAAGATATTTCTTGTAACAGATATCTGGCTCAGAGTTTTCGCAAACCAACCTATTCCAACTCATTCCTACATTTTAGCAGCTCTCACCCCTTTCATTTGAAGAAAGGTGTAATTAAAGATCAGATGGTGAGTGCTGCTATAATGGCAAGTCTTGATTCAAACTTTTTGGTTGAATGTGAGACCTTGCGAGCAATGTTTATAAAAAAATTTATCTTGAAGCCCTGGTTGATGAAATTATAACTGAAGTTACTATGAAAAGGAATACAGTTTGGTTTAAACCCATCCTAAGTGGTAATGGGGTAACAATATATACATCAGAGTATACAGTGGTTGGTTCTGATAGAAATAGTTTATCTGACATTAATAATTCAGCAAATGGTGAGAATTTGGGTGCTTTTCCTTTAATATTTGCCACCACATATTCTTTGGATGCCTACCCTTTGAGAAATGTTATGTGTACAAATTGGGTATTTTTAATGGAGGACCCAATAACTCGACTGAGGGAACCAGATAAGTTTGGAACTGTTTTTAGGTGAGGTAGGAATTTAAAAAAACAATCCTGGAGAATAAGCCATATTGTTGCCCTCTAAAATTCGGGCATTGGGAAACGCGGTAGGTGTAATTTTTGTAAATACATGGGTGTTGTTAGTTCATTCTCTACTAATAATAATAATTATAAAATTAGGGGTAAATTTAATTGTGAAAGCGTTGGGGTAATTTATGTTGCTATATACCAGCTCTGCCGCGGGTTCCATATTGGGAAGACTGAGAGGCATTTAAAACAAAGGGTCTATGAACACCAGTTTAACATCAATAGGCAGAATTTGAGTAGTGCTTTGGCAAAACATGTTATGGAGAATGGTGGACATCACTTTTTGTATTTTGCTATTGACCAAGAAAAGAAAGGTTTTAGAGGTCGCCCATGGCAGTTACTTCTGGAAGAGAGAGAACTTTCCTGCCAACTCAGACTTAATAACTTTGTTTATCCAGGACTGAATAACCTTTGTTCTCTTAAAAGTATGTTGAAATTAAAGTCTTTAGAAAGCTGAATAGTTGATTAACCAATATAGTTAAGCACATATTGGTGTATTTTATAGACAGATTGTTATGTTTTAGACACCAGTGCTTTTGGGATGTGTTATTTGAAATCATTTACATTTATTTGTATTTGTTCTTTAAGTACTAATTGGAGTGATGATGCCATGAAAGGGCTCTTGTTATAAAATGATTCATTTAGAGCTTGTTCTTTGTCTAATGAAGTTTACATATTGATGGTGTACAAAAGCACTAACTTTTATTTGTTTTATATAAAGAAGTTTTTTTGGAGCGAACCCTTGCCTTTATTGTTTTTTCTTCAGTTTGTTTGTGTTTTTGCTGTTTATCAGAATTAAAAAATCTGACAAATAATATTAACTTCTGTCTTCTGAATGAACCTAAATTTACCTGCATTCCGATACTCTGGTTCTTCCTCAGCATGGCTCCTTACTACATAGTGCCTTCTATGCTACATTCCCAGTGCTTGTATTGTAGTGTGTCTTTTGTCTACACTGCTGTCTGTTTTTATTACTTCTTATCTTTTGTACTGTGTGTCTTTGTTAAGCCCCCCCAATCCATTAAATAGTGTATTTTTGTACGACTGCTTGATTACCCCTAACTAGTAAATATTTGTGATTAACATGTAGCTTGGGTCTTAACACGTAAGGATCTTAGAATAGTTTGCTAACCCAGTTAATAAGTAAATCAGTAAGCCATAGATTGGGGGTATAGCTAGAGTAGGGCAAAGAGGGCCATTGCCCTGGGCGCAAGGTGTCAACCGGCAGTACCAATATTCAGTTTCTGAATGCCAATTCTACATTTATAGTCAGGGCACTTCAGTGCTCAGCTGTAGCAAGGTGGAGGATTGCAATCACAGTCAGGACTAAATCACTTAGAGCTCTGTCTCTGTGAGACATAGTTCACTGAATCAAGCCACCTGTTACATTTGTAGCTATCATCTTTAATCCCCAACTCTGAGTTAAGAGGCATCAGGCAATAGCTCAGCTTTCTGTGGTCTTGCAATAAGCATTATACTACTAGTACCTGTTAGGAACAAAATAGGATATGCCTTGACAGATAAGGTGACTATATAATTAACTGTACATTATTCTCACTGGACTGCATGGCTATGCCATAATGTATTTCTTATATCGTCATCATAGTGGTATGTGGTTTTTCAGGATTCCCATGGTTAATACAACACTGTTTTTTGGCATTTTCACGGCTGCACCTTGACGTATACATTTGTTGTATATGACTTCTCTCATTAATTGTATACAACAATATGTGTTCAGTGTCTTTTATCCTGCTGTATTTCAGCACCTGAATGTTTGTTATATTCTTGGTATGGCATGACAGCAACACTGCTGCACCAAATGTCTCTTTCCTATTTGTCCATAATACTGATCTGTAATTTCAATACCTGGCACAGTGCGTATGCCAGAAACTAACTCTAGTATTGTCTGTATATCCTTGCAACAGTTGATTGTTTTATATAATTGCTTCTCCAATGGTTATGATTTGCTATGCATGTATTATCTCTGTGTTAAGCTGTTTTCAATGTTATACTAATTGCAATGTTTTAATAGCAAGTCCTTTTCATTTCCTTTATTGGCGTTTAATCATTCATTGAACTTTACTGAATTATAACTACATGTGGCACTTTGTAAACACTAGTGTGTGTATGTGTGTGTGCGTGTGTGCGTGTGTGTGTGTATGTGTGTGTGTGTGTGTGTGTGTGTGTGTGTGTGTGTGTGTGTGTACAGATATGTGGTATCATATGTTAAGCTGTGTTGCTCTAAATAATGTATTCTTGCATTCAGTTCAGTTTGGCTTGTTTTACACAAAGCCATGCTCTCTGCTATGAAACTTGGGAGGAAGTATATTATTATGAAACCAACTATTTGGCTTATCATTGTGTACCTACTTGGCATTAATGTTATTCTATGCCTTTATATTTCTTTATGAGTTTCAGTATAAATCTATAAACAAATAGATATCTACTAATGAGGAGTTAGGGATGTCTGTTTTACCCTGGTATTGTCCACACCAAGAAATGATCTTTATTTTTGTGAAAATGCTATTTGCTTGTTATTTATTTATGACTTTGTTAACTGGGATAGAATAGCAACCCAAGTGGAATGTTTTCAGGTTCAGCTCAGCTGTGCCATAGATACACAAGCAGGACAAAAAGGAAACAAGGGGGGAAAAGTTTAGAAACTTTTACTTCTCATCTCGTATGGCTTCCCACTACATTTTTGCTTCTCATTGAAACTCTTCTTAAAATCTGCAGTTATCCTAGTTTCAAAAGTCATTATGTAATGACATTCTTGTGTGCCATTAAAGTTTTAAATCTGAAATACTAATATAAAATTGACTTTATACAAAGCAACCCTGTGTTTCTCATCACTGGAATTTTAATAAATTACACTCACACTAATGTAATATTGTGACCTGATATTATAGACAAAACCTAAACTATATGATCTTTGTTAGTCATTATCAAATCAGTGAAGTTCTGTGGCATTCTAGGGGGAATATTTACATGGAAAAGCATTTGAATATGTTCTTATATTAACCTATTTATTGATTATACCATATGGAACCTATATAATTTAATATTATTGTGAAATACAAAGTGAAACTAAACATTTTATATTTTTTCTGCTATGTTCATCTTGAACTACTACTAGATATTACCACAATGTTTTGATAGCACTACTGTTTTCTTCTCATTCATTTGTAGATTATCTTATGAAACTAATGATCTTTCAAATACCTGTCATGATGAAATCCTAGCAGTTAAATTATCTCCTTGTTCATTGGGTCTGTTTAGCTCTACTGACTCCTCCATACTTACTCTGACTCAAGCTCACATCCAGTGAGACATATTCTTTGAAGATTCTTAAATCCCTGAACGACTTGTGGATTTTTTTTTTTTGTCACTGTTACAGTCACTGCTCACTTCTAACGCATACTAATGCCGCCAACATTATTAATATTGTTATTGCTATTGTTATTGTTATTGCTTTAAATTTCTAGTCTCCCAACAGGACACAAGTGCTCTTCAGCAATTACATTCTGCTTGACGAGCACACTCAAGCAAATCTGCAGTCTGCGGCTACCACTCCACCAATACAGTATAAGAAGGAATCAGTACTGCAAACTAAACAAGGATATACATTTTGAGCCTCAAGAGCAGGAGCACACTCAAGCAAATCTGCAGTCTGCGGCTAACACTCAACTCATACAGTATAAGGAATCAGTACTGCAAACTAAACAAGGATATACATTTTGAGCCTCAAGAGCAGGAGCACACTCAAGCAAATCTGCAGTCTGCAGCTACCACTCCACCCATACAGTATAAGGAATCAGTACTGCAAACTAAGCAAGGATATACATTTTGAGCCTCAAGAGCAGGAGCACACCCAAGCTAATCTGCAGTCTGCGGCTACCACTCCACCCATACAGTATAAGGAATCAGTACTGCAAACTAAACAAGGATATATACTTTGAGCCTCAAGAGCAGGAGCACACTCAAGCAAATCTGCAGTCAGCGGCTACCACTCCACCCATACAGTATAAGGAATCAGTACTGCAAACTAAACAAGGATATACATTTTGAGCCACAAGAGCAGGAGCGCACTCAAGCAAATCTGCAGTCTGCGGCTACCACTCCACCCATACAGTATAAGAAGGAATCAGTACTTCAAACTAAACAAGGATATACATTTTGAGCCTCAAGAGCAGGAGCACACTCAAGCAAATCTGCAGTCTGTGGCTACCACTCCACCCATACAGTATAAGAAGGAATCAGTACTGCAAACTAAACAAGGATATACATTTTGAGCCTCAAGAGCAGGAGCACACTCAAGCAAATCTGCTGTCTGTGGCTACCACTCCACCCATACAGTATAAGGAATCATTACTGCAAACTAAACAAGGATATATATTTTGAGCCTCAAGAGCAGGAGCACACTCAAGCAAATCTGCAGTCTGCAGTTACCACTCCACCCATACAGTATAAGAAGGAATCAGTACAGCAAACTAAACAAGCATATACATTTTGAGCCTCAAGAGCAGGAGCACACTCAAGCAAATCTGCAGTCTGCGGCTACCACTCCACCCACACAGTATAAGAAGGAATCAGTACTGCAAATTAAACAAGGATATACATTTTGAGACTCAAGAGCAGGAGCACACTCAAGAAAATCTGCAGTCTGCGGCTACCACTCCACCCATACAGTATAAGAAGGAATCAGTACTGCAAACTAAACAAGGATATACATTTTCAGCCTCAAGAGCAGGAGCACACTCAAGCAAATCTGCAGTCTCCGGTTACCACTCCACCCATACAGTATAAGAAGGAATCAGTACTGCAAACTAAACGAGGATATACATTTTGAGCCTCAAGAGCAGGAGCACACTCAAGCAAATCTGCAGTCTGTGGCTACCACTCCACCCATACAGTATAAGAAGAAATCAGTACTGCAAACTAAACAAAGATATACATTTTGAGCCTCAAGAGCAGGAGCACACTCAAGCAAATCTGCAGTCTGCGGCTACCACTCCACCCATATAGCATAAGAAGGAATCAGTACTGCAAACTAAACAACCATATACATTTTGAGCCTCAAGAGCAGGAGCACACTCAAGCAAATCTGCAGTCTGTGGCTACCACTCCACCCATGCAGTATAAGAAGGAATCAGTACTGCAAACTAAACAAGGATATACATTTTCAGCCTCAAGAGCAGGAGCACACTCAAGCAAATCTGCAGTCTACGGCTACCACTCCACCCACACAGTATAAGAAGTAATCAGTACTGCAAACTAAACAAGGATATACATTTTGAGCCTCTAGATCAGGGTCAGTCCACTCAGGCATTCTACTTGTATGTTTTATGAGAGTGAAGCTATTACATTGGTAGTATTTCTTAGTAGTTCTCAGCTTGCTAAAAAAAACTGACTGCTGTAGCCTTGTGCCCTCCCCACAGCCCCCGCTAGTACAGTAATCTTAACTGTCCAATAGACAGTATACATTTAATTCACATCCCTATGGCTAAATTAACCATCAAGCAGCCCTCTCAGTGCTTTCTGTCTTAGTTTGTATCACTTGGAGGCCCACCTGTTTATTTGCATCTCTATACATTCCCTTTCATTGCTAATGTATCTCCCTACTCTAATCTGTGCACAAACTGGTTACTAATCAGCAAGTCAATGTGAAGACACACTCCCAACCTTAATAAACTTTGCTGTCTCTTCTCTCCTTCACTTAACAGGTACTTTGAATTATTACTTACCCTCTCTGAGGCCTTTACTGATTTGCACTGATTGCCGCTCTGGTTTCTTTGCATTCCACCTGGTTTACACCCCTTGTGCTATCTCCCTCCCCCAAAACAAGGTCTATATTAGAATCTTTCTGAGCATGGAGCCATCTTTAAATTTCTAGTCTCCCACCAGGACACAAGTGCTCTTCAGCAATTACATTCTGCTTGCCGGTAAACCATTACACCTCAGGAATTTGTTTAAAATGCTCAGATTTGTAAAGTAATACTTACTTTTTGCTCTATTTGGATCTATACAACTATTATTAATTTTTCTGATTGCTGACTACTGATCCGCTTATTTGTTTATTTAACTGTTTGATTCTGTCATTCAGGAATTGTGTTTTTACTGACACTACCACTGCAGCTATGTTGGATCTATTGCTACTAAAACTGCTGTTGTAACTGTAATGTACATCTAATTGACTTAGTCTTGGAGTTAGAAACAGTATTTACTGATTTAGCACTACAGTTGTCTCTGCTACTGCTTCAGCTGTGCTGTTGTGTTCCTTTTTCCTTTTTCTTGTATGCACAGGATAATTGGCTGATAAATGTATTGTGCATGATTTATTAACCTGTTTCCAAACTAAGTTATGGCACTGTGATGTGGTTACTGTTGAAGAACTCTCTAACTGTAGCAGTAGCATCGGTTCTCCTGCTTTACCCACACTATCCTCAGATTTGTATCTTTTACAGCCTCCTGTCTCCTCATTACTTCCTTTAACCTATCTTTGTCTCCTTCTACTAGCTTCATCCTCTGTTTTTTTTTCTCTCTCTCTTCAGAGCACACTCAAGCAAATCTGCAGTCTGCGGCTACCATCTCACCCATACAGTATCTGTAGGAATCAGTACTGCAGACTAAACAAGGATATACATTTTAAGCCTCAAGAGCAGGGTCAGTCCACCCAGGCATTCTACTTATATGTTTTATGAGAGTGAAGCTATTACATTAGCAATATTAATTAGTAGTTCTCAGCTTGCTAATGAAACTGACTGTTGTAGCCTTGTGCCCCCCCCCCCCGCTAGTACAGTAATCCTAACTGTCCAATAGACAGTATACATTTAATGCACATCCCTGTGACTAAATTAACCATCAAGCAGCCCTCTCAGTGCTTTCTGCCTTAGTTTGTATCACTTGGAGGCCCACCTGTTTATTTGCATCTCTATACATTCTCCTTCATTGCTAATGTATTTCCCTACTCTAATTTGTGCACAATCTGGCTACTAATCAGCAAGTCAATGTGAAGACCCACTTCCAACCTTAATAAACCGTGCTGTCTCTTCTCTCCTTCACTTTACATGTAGTTTGAATTATTACTTACCCCCTCTGAGGCCTTCACTGATTTCCACTGATTGCCTTTCTGGTTTCTATGCATTCCACCTGGTTTATACCCCTTGTGCTACCTCCCTCCCCCAGTATAAAGTCTATATTAGAATCCTGCTGAGCATGGAGCCATCTTTAAATTTCTAGTCTCCCACCAGGACACAAGTGCTCTTCAGCAATTACATTCTGCTTGCCGGTAAGCCATTAGACCTCAGGAATTTGTTTAAAGTGTTCAGATTTGTAAAGTGATACTTACTTTTTTCTCTCTTCTTGGTTTGCTCTGGCCCGCTCCGTTCGCCCTCACTAATGCTCGGGCTCTCTCCGCTCCCCTGCCCACTATTCCCTCCCACCCCCACTACCTCTAGATTTATAGTAATCACAGCCACATGCACAGCTCACCCTCACATCACCTCCACCAATCACAGCTCCTCAAGTTATATCACATTATACCACACCAACTTGCTCCACACAAAATACTCCCAATCAGTCTCATTCCCACTAGGCATTTTTACTTCACCCACACTGCTTCCCCATCCACATATAGTGCAACCCTATAATTCCTATTCAGACCCCCCACCTAGAAACAACTTACACTTTATAACCATGACTATCACACAACTAAGTCTAGTCTGCCTTCTCATAATTCTTTACAACACCACAAGTTATCACTCCAGCAATAATCCCTAAATTTAGTAGCACAACACTACATTATGCACTCTCGTATACAGACACCACACATTATAATAATATCTGCCCACAGTTATGCAAGAACTACATAACGGACCAATTCAGAACTAAACACATATGCTCTCATTCCTACTCCAAAAAAAAACACAATACTTTCTCACACTCCTCACCAAACTCCAACATCTGAATAACCATTTTAACTCCAGGCTCACCATAAGTGGGGATATCCACCCCAACCCAGGCCCAAATCCATCCTGTCCAACACAAACTGCTCCAACACAAATGTCAGAATGTAACACCTCCACTTTCTTCATCCCTGGGCAAATCAACAACAGCAGCAAAACCAATCATCTTTTAATGTTAAATATTAATATTAGAAGTATCAAAAATAAAATACCTGAACTCCAGGCCACAATAGCACACTACTCCCCAGACATAGTTGCTTTAACAGAAAACTGGCTAAATAAAAACATAGCTAACTCAGAAGTTCTCCCTACTGGTTACAATATCATTAGACAAGACAGACCACTTCGTAAAGGGGGTGGAACTGCCTTACTGTACAAGTCCATCTTAACTGTCCGTCAATTACCAAACTCCTACCCCTCCCCCAATAATTGGGACATACTTATCTCACAATTTCAACTTCACCCTAAAATGGTCATCACCACAATTTTGATCTATATTCCACCTGGTAATACACCTGCTAGCCTTGAAGACTTCTTATCCTGATGTTCTTCCACATACTCATAAGAAACCCCTATTCTGGGGGACTTCAACCTAAATTGGTTCACCTGTATATCAGAACCACCAAGTAATCTAATAAATATCCATGGCTACTAGCAGCTAGTCCAAATTCCAACTAGATATGATAAAAAAATCTAAAACGGAATCCATCCTTTACTGGGTCCTAACTAACAACCCCACATTGTACCCTCACACAGGCAGTCTCCCAGACACCTTAACTGACCACAACATAATATACTTTATACATAGTAGAACAAGCATATGCAAAACCATTAACTATATATCCACTAGAAACACAACAAAAATCCTCTCCTGAGGTTCTCAACACTTTACTGTGTAACTGTTACTGGACCCCCTTAAAAAACCCTCCCACTTGACCAGGCTGTAGCATATTTCAACAAAACATTTCTACAACGCCTAGACACTGTCGCTCCATTGCACAAAATCAAGGTTAGAACTTCTACAAACCCCTGGCTCAGTAGAGAAACCAAACAAATCCTCAAGTCCAGAGACACTGCCTGGCTTTACTATCAAAAAAACAAAGAAACACAAAGCCTAAGTACCAAGAACTGTGCAACTGTGCAAAAAATGCATTAGGCTGGACAAAAAAATCCTACTACACAACATTACAAACTAAATACCAACACAACCCACAAAAATTTTGGAAAAATGTAAACCAGCTACTAAAATCCACCCAAAAGGCTACCCCCAAACCAACCACCCCTGACACTAAAGTTCCCATCGAAACACAATTCAGCTCCCACTTTGTGAACTCAATTCTATCCTTAGTATCACAGGACAGTTCCTTCCTCACTACCCCCCCAACACAAATAACACTAATACAAGCTTTACCCTCAAAACAGTTTCCACCACTTCAATCAAAAACATGCTCTCCAAACTAAAAACCTCATCAACAGCAGCCGACCTACTCCCCAGCTATTTCTTGAAACTCACAGCAGATGCTATTGCTATCCCAGTCTCCACTCTCATAAACAGATCAATTGTTGAAAACTATGTGCCCAAACTCTGGAAAATATCCTATGTTACACCCATACATAAAGGAAGGACCTCCACTGAACTTAATAACTACAGACTCATTGCATTACTCTCCCCCCTGGCCAAAATCCTAGAAAAATGCATCCATACCCAGATGCTAAACTATCTCCTAGACAGCAACATCCTGTCACCTTCTCAGCATGGTTTCAGACCTGCCCATAGTACCACTACAGCCCTCCTCTGCTTCACATACACAGTAAACCGTCTCAAAAATGAAGGCCTACAAGTGTCAACTCTTTTTTTTGGATATGTCCAAAGCATTTGACACAGTCTCACATGAAATCCTGCTAAACAAACTAAACCAATATCATCTATCAAATTCCACTCTTACCTGGTTCCAAAGCTACTTAACTGACAGGTACCAAGCTGTGAAATGGGAAAATGTTTTCTCTCCTCAGCTGCCCATAACTATAGAAGTCCCACAGGGTTCTGTCTTAGGACCACTACTATTCACAGTCTTCACAAATGACTTCCATACCTCCACACAGCATGCATCTATAATTCAGTATGCAGACGACACTGCCTTAATCTGTGCTGCACAAAACATTCCCACCCTCCTGCAAACAACTCAACTAGCATTCTCTGATGTTGAAAACTACCTTACCAAAGCCCAACTTATCCTCGATCCAAAGAAAACTCAGCTTATGATTATAACCAGTTCTAACAAAACGCTAACAGTCAATTCATTATCTACTCCACAAATGCTACTCCAATCGCTCCAGTGGCACAGGCTAAGCTATTGGGAATAACCATAGACTCCCACCTAAAATTTGATAGTCATCTCAACTTAACTATTAAAAACGTACATGCCAAACTGGGGTCACTCTACCGTATCAAACCATTTCTTACCAACAACATAAGATCAGCCATTGCTCGCTCCCAACTTTTATCCACCCTACTCTATGCATCTCCTATTCTGACTAATCTCAACAAAACTGAACTAAGCAAAATGGAAGCCTGCTATAACAGAATTGCCCACTTTGCTGCAAATTGCTAATATTGAACTCATCACTGTACTGCTTTGAGACAGATCCACTGGCTTGAACTGCCCAACCTCCTAACCTACAATCAGCTCTGCCTCTGTCATTCTATCTATTACCTCCATAATAAGTGTCCTGCCCTCAAAAACCTAGTACAACATCACTCAGCCAAAAGGCATCTTACATTATCAAGCAAAGTACTACTAGAAGTCATCAACAGCTACAATAGCTTTGGAGATGCACTATATAGTAGTTCAGTGACTAAAAAAATGGAACTCTGTCCCTACTAGCATTCAAAACACATCATTCAAAGCCACCTTTAAAGACCTCATCAGGCAACATCTCAAGCAAAGTTGGCAGTGCCATGATTGCTCCCCAGGCTAATGAAAGTGGATATCATATACATACTAAATCTAGAGCACTTGATAATAGTTTTCAATCTTACTCACAAACACTGGCTAATCTACAATGTATGTACTATACCTGTGTACTATGTATGTATTCTACCTATGTTCCAAATTTCAGCTTTACAGCACAAATCTATTTATTACCTTTATTTTTTAAATTAATATTTTTTTGTTTGTTCTCTCCACTGTAACTGTTTATGTGCTGCATACCACTGTAAAAACATGTCTCTTGTAATTTGTGTGTATACTGATCATGTCTAAATAACTAAATGTGTCTGTAATTTTTCTTTGCGGAGTTTTCCTCCCCGGGCCTCTGCTACAAAAAGGGCCTTTTCGGTTCAGTTAGACACCCCCGGTTAACAAATGTAAAATAAAATAAAAATCAAAATGAATTGCTGATTAGTAGTTCTTAGAATTTCTATTCTCTATGACATGCACTGTATTGTTATTTTTATTACTGTGTTTAGAAAGTGTTAGACTTATATTCTGTATGACAGGAGCTTTTCTCCCTGGGTCTCTTCTGAAAATGGGCCCCTGGCTCAGTCAGACATTACCCAGTAAACAAATGTAATAAATAAATAAATACATAAATAAATAAATATATATTCCCATCTCAATTCCTTTTGTTTTTCTTTTATTTATCTCTTTTATACTTTTACTTGCTTAAAAATCAAAACAGCCAGGTTTCTTCTGAAAAGTCCATTCAGTATATCTATATATATATATATATATATATATATATATATACATATATATATATATATATATATATATATATATATATATATATATAGATGAAAATAAACAAGTCAGTAAGAACATTTCCAGGCATTGCATACTTTACTCAAATATGCAAACATTTCAATGTTTTATATCTTTGACCTTTTTATATTGTTTTTCTCTTTGTTTCTTGAATTAAAATGATACATATTAAAATAAAATATGTAAATATATATATCATCAAACCAGTGATTAATAGAAATAATGTTACTACCCTGATGTCCACAGTACTCACCATTATTTCAGCTTGGGATCCTCACAAATTCTGAATTCCTTGTATGCCTAGTCCGCAGATTTTTGTTGTAATGGAACTTCTACTAATATTGATCTCCCATATGATGCATTTAATAAGAAGTGAAATGCAACCTGATAAGCAGTGCTTCATATATATTCCACTCCAGTGACATTCTACCATCATCATTTCTAGTCACCTAACCATTGTCATTTAACTGATAGCATACATTGAAAGGACAGAGAACACTATGCCTGCCTATTATTTCACCTATTCAGCTCACATGCTTCAGATGTATTGCTTTCATAAATATTAATTTTCATTAATACAATAAGCAAATACCACTAAATCTAACACAAACGAGACATGTCTTCAAAGTGTAACGATCCATTTCAAGATAACATGTCAGCATACCTAACATGTTTTTTAAATAAAGAATTACAAAACATGAACAACCAGAAGTAATAACTGATTTGATAACGCATATACATGATTTACAATACATCAGTAAATGTCTCGGAAGTGTAATAAAGCCCCATCAGTTCCTTCTAAAGCAATTCACCTGGAAAAATATCTTTCCCAGAGGCTGATCTTGCTTAACCTGTCTCTTGCTAACAAAGATGAATGACACTATGACAGTTGGTATACACACATTCTGGCACATGGGAAGCAAAAGGCCGTCTGTTCTAATTTCTTTCTATCAGTTTATTTTCCTTTTATTTAACAGAGTATATATGTCATCATGAAATTGTATTGGATTTGTATTTTCTGCTTTACTAGGTCATTTTTCTGATGCCTGATATAAATTGTAAATTAAATATGTGACAGTCCTCTTAAATTATACTTCTTTGAAGAAAAACAAAAGGGCTGTCACAGATGTATGAGGCTAAGACTCCTGGCCTTGATAAACTGCATGGTTTAACAAACATTAAACAGATTTTGCATCAGAAGTCTGTTACAAAATACGTGGTTGATTCTTTCAATGTACCTTTTTTAAACATATGCAAAGTATAAAGTGAGATGTGAAAACATAATTACAAGACTTTGTTTTAGCCATCTCATACTATTATTTCACATGCAGTTCAGATTAAATAGTCTTACTTATTTGAGTTTAAAAAAATGTTAGATAATGGCAGCTGTCATAGTAATAAAATATGTTTTAAAAAATGTTATCTACTGAATCACTAAATAAGAAGCAAAGAAAATTGCAATTTAGTTTGTCTGAGAGATGCCAACACTGAGGTACATACAGAAGTGAAGGATTACTACATTCACCATACTTGATATTTGTTAGTGCCTTTTACTTCTTATGAGACCTTAGTCAATATATAACTCATCCTTCTCCTGACTTCTTCCATTTTGTGTGCATTCTATTTACTCATTTCCTTCTTAAGCCTTAATACTGTTTATACCCCAAACAGATTAGACCAAGTACTCTAAGAACTCACAATGTCTGCCTGAAACTGTTCTAGCATATGTTTCAGGAGAGAAACTTGCTTAACAAGATCCCAAGGCACAATCACTTTTTATTCCACCATGTCAATGCAGCTGCATTGCATGCATCCGACATTAAAAGCTTATACCACTTATCCTGATCAATACTGTCATTATCGATATAAAATAATTTGTTGGCAAAAATTATAATAATCATGCTAATAAGTATCCTACCAGGCCACAATGGCCATTTTTAATATTAGGTAAAATCAATACTGGGTTGCAGGATTGCTTTTCCCTGGAAAATAAAAATAAGCTAACAATAAATTGTTATGCATTTCTATTGAAATTGGCCACCTAATAAAAGCTTTTGAAACAGACGCATTTTTATAGATGTAATTTATTGTTTAGTTGAAATTACTCTGCTTGGGATAACACCATCTGATGTAGTATCATATTCCCATACGAAGCTGAAGAAGGATAATGCTGCTAAGGGGAATTATAATTCTGCCAAGGAACAAAACAAACAATTTAAAAGGTACGAAAGTAACATCTGGCTTGATGTGTTTTATTTTCAGCAACTGTGATTCTCTGACAAAATTGTCTTTTTACCCTTTTTCATCCATTCTCTTTACATTCATAAACATCAGTCAACTTTTTAAGCTTTAATTTGAAAAGAAAAATAATATTTCAACTCAACTTTGATTTTTAGGATTTTTCTTTCACAACTTAAACATTATTGTGTTAACTATATTAACTGCAATATAGAAATATGCTGAACCTCTTCTATAGTCTTCAGTACTAAGGAATAATGCCATTGTCTAGCATTTTGATGTCACTCTCATAGCACAGCTCATCATATGAAACACTGCAAAATATGATAAGCTATCCAATTTATCATCTGTCAACAGCAGAGAGACATTTTTATATGAAAGACAGAGTGACACAGACCATTTGCATTTTTTCTGACATAGCAATGCTGGTCTTTGCTCATATTGAATGACTACATGAATGTCAGCAGGTCATCTTACAAATCACAGCAAGTGAAAAAGGCATATCAGTTCTTAGGGAGAAGTAAATTTGTTATTACCATTTGTACAGCCTCTAGCAATGACTAAGTGATGCTGGCTAATTGCATCAAATTTAAGAAGGGAAATGGAGTGGGCTATGTGTAAGAGTATAATCACCTCAGCAGCTGACACTAAGCACACAAGTGAGGTTGCACTTGGTAGTCGAACCACAGAAACCTATCAGAGTTCTGCTAACAGAAGAGGAATATAGTGAACTGCAAACTATCTGTCCCTCCAACATGATTCCTGTTTAAATCAAAGAAACCCTTGTCAGGTGTGGTCAAGGCCACAGGTTAGGTAGGAATTAGAGAGAGACTGAGCCAGCCAGCCAGCCAGACAGACAGAGAGAACGATTATTTTATTGGGTGCATTGACTCATGGAAACTAATTTCCAAATTAAAAAATGTACAACTATTTATTTTATTTTATTTTACATTTGTTGACCGGGCTGGTCTAGCTGGATATATTTCCATTTTCAGTAGAGGCCCAATGAGAAAAGCTCCAAACAGTAAAAACATGAAATACAAACAATGAAGGAATGATAATTGTTACATAGTACATAAACATAGTAGAAAATAAAGTAGAGTCAAGGGCGAAGGATTCAAGAATGTTGATAAGAAGGGCATGGTTAACCATGTCGAAAGCTTTGGAGAGGTCAATAAAGAGAGCAGATGAGAGGTTGTTATTATTGCGATTTCTATTTATAACATCTGTAAAAGATAGCAGGGCTGTTGTGGTACTATGGGATGGCCTAAAACCATGTTGGCATTTAGCTATCATGTTATTTTGAGTTAAATGGTTTAACAGTTGATGTTGAACACATGTTTCCATAATTTTAGCTAAGGGAGATAAAAGTGCTATTGGCCGATAGTTAGAGTAGTCGTTTGAGTTTCCGCCTTTGTGAAGGGGAATGATATGGGAGATTTTCCAGATGTTAGGAACATTCCCTTCCTTAATGGTTCTATTTATGAGGATGGATATAGGATAAGAAATTACTTTGGCTGCTTTTTGGAGGTATTCAGAAGGTAGCTGGTCAGCAGAAGGGGTACAGGGCTTAAGTTTTTGGATGAGTTTGAAGATAAGAGTGGTAGAGACTGGTTGTATTGAGAAAGCATGTAGAGTACTAGGTGTGGAAGTGGCAAGGTTTGAGCTGTCTGGAGTAAGTTGGCTTGCTAGTGTTTGTATGGTTTCCGTAAAGAAGGAATTAAAGGCATTGGCTGTTTGCTGGGTGGTGTTTGGGTCTACTGGAAGTGGGGCTGGTGTCTGAGAGTGCCCTGGGAAAAGGAGTTTATTTATACTAGACCAAAACTTCTGGGGGTTATTTTTGTGGTTTTGTTGTAGTTTATAGTAGTAGTTTTTTTTTGTCAGATAGTATTGCCTTTTTTTGTACTATTTCTCAGTTGCTTAAACAGTAGTTGCTCAGAAGTATTTTTGTTAGCTCTCCACTTTGCCCAGGATTTATTTCTAAGTAAGATTTTTTGTTTGGTTTCTTTGGAAAGCCAGGGGGCTGGTTTGGCTTTCATTTTGATGGTCCTTTTTGGTGCATGCTTATCAAGGATAGATAGAAATTTAGAGTTTAGATAGTCTATGGCTTGTTCAAGTGGTAGAATTTTTAAAGGGTTCCAGTCACAAGCATTTAGTTCATTTTGGAATAATGTTGGGTTGAAATGTTTGTTGGTACGTATGATTCTATAAATGGGGGGATTTGAGATATCATTTTTATGCCTAAGGATATAGGTTAAAGTATGATCACTAATATCGTCGGGTAGAGTTCCAACATTGTACCTTTGATGTTGTCTATTTATAAGAATCCAGTCTAGTATGCTCTCTTTTTTGTTTGGTTTGTTGATTCTGGTAGTGGAGGTTATAGTTTGACTGAATCCATGAAGGTTGATTAGGGACGAGGGATTATCAGCTTTGATAGTTGTCCAATCAGTGTTAAAATCACCAAGTATAATAGTTTCTTGGGGGTATGTGGAGGACACCTGGCTTAGTATATTCTCTATCGTACTAATACTATTACCAGGTGGAAGGTAGATGCAAATGATATATAGGGATTTGTTCTTGTTAGTCTGGAATTTGGTAATAAGTACCTCAGCCTTGCTATTTTTAGGTGGGTCAAATGGTAAAGTGGAGATTTGAAGTCCCTCTTTGAATAAGATTGCAACTCCACCACCCTTACATTTTATACGGTCTAGCCTAAGTATATTGTAGCCTTGTGGAATGATTTCATTGTCTTTGGTTGTTGGTTTTAACCATGTTTCTGTTAGATAGAGGATGTCAAAGTTATAGGTATCAAGGAGGGCATGGAGATGGGTTATTTTGTTATTAATGCTTCGGATATTCAGGTGTCCTATTAGGAAAGAGTTGGGAAGATTGGGCTGGGTTGTTAGTAGAGTGGGATTTGTGGGGCCAGGGTTGGGGTGGATGTCACCATCTTTTAAGTTGGGTTTACAGAGTCGTGATGTAGGGATATTTATAAAGTTTGTTAGATATTTCTCTTTCCTTATTGTGGATGTATGGTATTTGATGTGTGAGAGTCTATGGTATTTAGGTAGTAGGTAGCTGAGAGTTGATGTAATGTTAATTTGACCATTAGGGATGATAGAATTGTAAATTGTTGTTTGTTTATGGGAGTAATAAAAGTGGTAGTGGTATGGTATTTATAATATGTAAGTGATGATGTTCATGAAGAATTTTTTTATTCTTTCTTCATCACACCTGAAGTTTGGTTTCCAGTCTGATTTTTATAATTAACTATAAGCATAGCAGTGGCAAAACAAGCTGGATTACTGAGACAAAGGTTATTATAAATGGACTTTACTGAGACAAAGGTTATTATAAATGGACTAAGTTTATATCCAACAAAATTCTTTAAAAGTACAGATTTCTTAAAAAGTATCCACCTTACATGCCATAGTTCCAGGTATCCTAAACCATTCTGCCAGTGAAAACATAGATTACAACATAATGGCCACAAATCCCTGGCCTTGAATGGAATGATTTCTTTAAGACCTAAATTGTCAACTAGAAAGATGCAATCCAAACACTGATTAATTCTACTAACCATCATCTTGTACAGTGATGTCACCTTATTAAGTAATCCTTCTGTATTTTGTTTCCTTTCTGTGATAAGTTAGGTCTTCTCTGCATGTTGCAATTGTATGTTACACCATGTCTTCCTTATTAATTGCAAATCTTCATAAGCTATATACTAATTGTATGCTATAAAACATCATATTTGCTGCCCACTGAGCTCAGGTTGTGGATGAAAAGTGGGACCACTCCATCTAATTAGTTATCAGATAGTAAATAAATAAATAAATAAATGCTGGTATATTAGATTAGACAAGTGATGTTTATGAACTTTTAGGTCTGAGGATGTCCTCTTGGATGAAAAGCTTACTCTAATTTTAAGTTTTATCTAAACAATCCCACATTTTATCAATTATTATTATTATTGATTTACTTAGCGTGGTATCCATAGTCAGTTATGCAAATGTATTAAGGTTTTTGAGGGTGTGTATAAATGAGCTCAACCAGGACATAATAACCTCAAATGTACTTATGCAAATGTGCATATAATGAGCTGGAAATGGGGAGCAATGTAAATATTTGTATGCTAATGAAGTATGCTTTACACCATTTGGAATTCATAGACAGATTTTCTAGTTAAGTTGTATTACAAGTGATGGTTTATGCTATTGTTCAACTTTGTTTTAAATATTTGTGTAATTACATGATCAAACACAGTAACTTATGTGCACTTTGTGTTTAGAAGAGGTTCGTTCTCTTTGTCTTCGTAAGAAATGCAGCAAGCTCTTTCCCAATGACTTCTTGGTTTCTGATATAATGATTATTTATGAATTTATTTATTTGTTTATCTATTTAATTAATTAATTTATTTATATTTTTACAGGCAAAGTTCGATTGGGCCATGCAATACTCCTTTGCAGCAGAAGCCTGGAAAGAAATGCTCCAGCAATATATAATAAGTAATACAAATTGCAGAAATATATTATGTTAACTTTGCCAAAGAAATAGAACAATAAATGAATGCTGATAAATCAAAAATACACAGTAATATGATTACTAGCATAATTGAAATCAGGAGTTGTAAGGAGGTCACGAGAAATAGGAAAGTATATAGAATGACAAAAGCAGTAGACAGCAATGCGTTAGATAGTGGGCAGAAAGAGCTATTGGAGAATGACTTAGGATAGAGTAGAGTGAGCCTTATTAAGTGAGTAGCAACGGGGAGTTATGACGTACAGAGTGAGTGAGGGAGTGAGGAAGTGAATGAGTGAGGGAGTGAGTAAGTGATGACAGTTAGTATGAGATGAATGAGGGACAGTAGAAGAGGAAAGAGGTATTAAGGAATATTTAAGTTTAATCATAGAAAGGCTGGGAGTTTTAAATGGATGTAGTTATACATAGAGAAAGGCAGTGATGGTAAGTGAAGATGTAAGTAACTGTAGTTTGAGAATGTAGATTATGGACAATAGTTGAGTTGCTCAGACTAAATCAAGATTTTTTTTAATTTGTCATGTAAAACAAACTAATTTGAAGTGAAGGTAAATTAAAGGAGTTCATGATTGTATTAGACTCATAACTGTGAAAAAATTGGGGCTTAGCATTCAACACATTTATATATGAAAGATTTATTCATCATTCTCCCATGTTGTAGCATGTGATGTCACTATTTAATCACTGTAGCAAACAGAAAGGTAGCAGACCATTACTAGTGCTTTGAAGAGCAATACTCCCTTAATCAATTAAGTTTGATCATGCTTATTTTCCCCTCAGATGTGTTGACAGAACCATATTTTTTTTCTTTTGAATAATTTGCATAGTGGCATTACAAATGTGTAATCCACTTGATGTAAGAACATATTCATTAATATCACATATCACTAACAGTAAATAATACACCTTAGAATCAAGTGTCATCACTAACAAAACATTATTCATATATAGTTTACAATTAAGACATCATGTTTGGGATTCAGAAGGCCAATTCAGAGAAATGTTTACTTGAAATGAGGAATACCTGATTAACTGCTAATGTTCATGTCTCTGAATTCGGTGTAATAACAGTCAGTGATCCAAAGCACTTTTAAGCGATAATTATCATTGGCAGCCCATGCATTGCACTGGAACAGATACCATCTTTATGCACTCTCCAGCACTCACACAAACTACTAATCTCTGTTCTCACTAACCTATCCTTTTCCCAATCAGCTACTGATTGGTTTCACAGCTATCTAATTGGCTGCCAGCAATCAGTCATTTGGCATGATGACCTATCTCCTTGATTTCCTGTAACACTCGGTGTTCCCCAAAGCACCATCCTTGGTCCCCTACTACTCTCAGTCTTCACCAATGATCTATTCACAGCCACCAAGCTTGCTTCTCTTATACAGTACGCAGATGACTCCACCCTCATCTGCTCAGCCCCAACTATACCTGAACTTCACAAGATCACACAGGAAGCCTTTTCATGTGTAGAATGCTGGCTGTCTAATGCCAAGTTATTACTCAACCCGAGCAAGACTAAACTCCTTATCTTTCAACCCACTAAATCTAACCCAATTATCCTCCACTTTAATATTCTAGCCAAGGACAATACTGTCATCTCCCCGACAGAACACACCACACTACTTGGTGCTGAGATTGATAACAATCTCAAATTTGACACTCACATTTCTTTTACCATAAAAAGGGTTCACAAAAAACTAGGTGCATTGTACAGAAACAAGCAATTCCTGACTAAGACAGCCAGAATTTCTACTGCCATTTCCCACCTAATCTCCACTTTACTTTACACCTCTACTATACTTACCTACCTTAGACAAACAGACCTAAACATGCTCAAGCCTTGCTACAATAAAATTATTGTTTGCCACTGGTACATCTCATCGCAGACACCACTGTATCTCACTTAAAGAACTTGACTGGCTTGAACTCCCTCAACTTCTTCTTCTGAATCAACTCTCTCTCACCCACAAGTTAGTAAATCATCCTCTTAAAGTCCCATCCCTTTAAATCCTTCTCCAGCCCTAATGCTCCACTAGACCACTATGCACTAGCAACAAAAATCTACTTCTAGTGACCAAACCGAAGAACTCAGTGGAAGAAGCACTATTCTCCTGCATCATATCCAGATTATGGAACAATCTTCCCCTCTATAACCACACTATCTTCTTGCACTCACTTCAAGACTGCACTAAAAACTCACTTAAAAAAGTCTCTAGTTATGTCCATGCACCAATCCTGACTAGTAACCCTCCTTTTACCTCCCCTTCCTTTCCCCTCCCCTAGCGACCCTGCCTCACACCATCTGATCATTCAATTCCTTCCTCTGCAGGCTCTGGCTCACCCTTTACCCTCCCCTTCTTTCCTTACTCAATCTCTCATACCTGTCATGACATGCTTAATTATCTCACTCCATCTCAACTCCAAATACACATCCAACTGACTTACACCTAGCTTCCTCTCACTACCACACATGCTACTCACTCAGTCTCCACTCTTACTCCTCTGTCTTCCCCTTCCATCCCATTAGCCCTTCTAGCTTGTTCCATCTTCATGTGGAGCATCTGCTTTATATCTGCTTGAGTTTACTGCAATATTTCTATATAAGATTTAGGTATATGAGTTTAGAACAGTATCCACCTGAGCTTAGAACTATCTGTATATACATCTTACCTTTATTCTTAGCCTCTAGCTAGATAATGCTATATCTGTTCATTACTATGTTTCAAATTGTATGTATAGCTAATGTTTGCTGCAGTATGTATTATTTGCTATTGTATGTATATTCAATTGTTTTTTATGTACTCTGCTGCTCATTTATTGTTCGGTGGAGCTTTTCTCCCTGGACCTCTGCTGAAAAAGGACCTGTGTCCAGTTGGAATTTCCTGGTAAACAAATGTAAATAAATAAATAAATAAATAAATAAATATGCAGACACTCACCCTTGCACACACATACATGTACTCACAGATACTTCCCCACACACATACACTTAAAGACTCACACTTAAACACTCACTGTACAGCACATCTCATTACTCAGTTACACTTAAGGATATATTCACTAATTCACTCATGAACACAACAGGCATGTGCACACACATACACAGACACACACACAGACACACACACACACACACACACACACACACACGCGCGCACACACACACACACACACACACACACACACACACACACACACACACACACACACACACACACACGCACACACATATGCAGAGTTGCACATGCTCTTACTTTGCTGAACACCTAACATCACCACCCCCCCAGAAGCACCCTTGCATGCAAAGACACACACAGTCATCCAAGACCATTCATACCCTGTAGCCATAAACACGTTGCCAAACTTATACTCAAACTTATGCACTCCTCACCACTACTTCTCCCCTTCATCTTCCCTGACCTTACCCGTAACACAGTCTTCTCCACTAAATGCAATAGGGGAACACTGCATTTTGGCTATGTTAGTTAACACAGCAGGCATTACAAATTTACGCAGCTGAGCAATTCTCTGAGTCACTCATCTGCATAACTCCCTTCCTGAAGGTGTTTCTGGGGAAAAGCATATTGCTAATTAGCATATGCCCCTGCCCCAGAATGCATCATTAGTATGGAAATGGACATCCTTGGTGATTTTACTGACTGTGTAAAATAATTGCAATGGTTTTATCTCTGAATCAGAAAGGGTTTTCTGCAAGTGGTTTGCCACTTGTCTTAGGTCTTACCATTCACAGCAACCATTTCTAAACTCAGTCACAGGTTTTTCCTTACTAATACAGCTTACTTAACAATAACCTTAATGTGAATCATTTAGAACAAAAACACATGTAATCTCTTTCAGTAGAGATATAACCTGCCTAATACTGTTTTTCTTATTTACTGATTTTTCTTTACCGGGAAAGACTGGCTGGTCACTAGCCCATTTTCAGCAGAAGGTCAGGGAAAAAAAGTTCCAACATATTACGTGAAAGCAAACCAACTGGTAGCTCTAGCACGAAACTGAACCAAGATCAAAAAATCAACCAACAAAGCCTGAACAAGCACCCTTTTGGTGTGAAAGGTTGCTTTGTATTCATTTATTAAAGTTTAATTTTATATATGAGTTACCTGAGCAGATCTTGTGTGTTTTGTTTCATGAAACAAAACAGTAGAATACAGCAAATATAAACATTTGATGTAGGCTGTCATTTATACATTATTTATACATACATTTCCTTCCATGTCAGTAATATCTTAGCTTGCCTATAAATACTTAACCCATGTAATTTATTAGTTTTTATGTCAGTCTACTTCCTAATTAATGCAGTATTTCCAGATCTTATTGGCAATCACATAGTATAAATTCCCAGCAGTCTTTGCAACTGACCCTGCTGTCCACTCCTCTAAATTGTACCCCCACTTGAATAGATATATTGAGGCATCTATGCCTATTCGGATTAGCACAATGGCAAGTTTGAAAAATAAAAACTTCAACAACAAACTGTAAGAAAAAAAAAAAAAAAAAGCAGACAAAGGTCTTGATCATCTTTACTTCATCATTATAAAAGTTATATAGAACTGGTGACTCCCTCTAGATTACTATTAGGCAATGCAAGAGTGACATTTAACTTAAGGTTTCAACTAATTTATATGGTTGTTACCATTGTCTGGAAGGTGAGTCAGAGGATTAAGGCTATGAGTTCATGACGAGCTACTTCCTGTGATACAGGATTTGATTCCCGCAATCTTCATTTGTCTTCTGTGTGACATTGAGCAACTCACTTAATCAGACAGTGTTGTGGGACTGTTAGGAATGTGGGCTAAGCTCCTCAATGGTCTCATGCACTGGATGCCTGGTAACTACTTATGAACTGTACAATCTTATTCAGCTGTAATGGGAAGCTTTGAAGTAATCCATAATTCGGTATTGAACTTATATCTAATGTCGCCCTCTGCTCTAACCACAAAGTCATTGCTTGTGGACAAATTCTCTTCCATAATCATGCCAACTACTCATCTTCCCATTCCTTCTCAAACTTCCCTCCCCAAATCACTCTGTACAATGCTCTTTGGGTGCTTTTCAAAATGATCAGTTCCATGGATATTGACAATATTTTTGAATGGCTGCTGAGAAAAGATAAGAGCCACCTAGCCAAACCCACTCCATCAGTCCTACAGTTTGATTCTCTCCACTTGTTATATCAAGGTGTTAAAAATAGTTGCTGTGGTACTTTTACATAATGGCAGTCTTCATAGTAACCCTGAGAATTGCAAGCCGATTAGACTAGTATTATTTGCATGGTTATGGAAAGTATTAAACTAAACAAATAAATAATGATAGAAGTGACTGTATGTCCCTGAGTATACACAAGTTAACCTTATTAAAAGACAGATCATAGCAAACGACCAAAAAACACCAGTGAGTAACAGCTCAACTTTCTAAAATTTAATAAACAGACAAATCTCACTTCTCTAGCGCCTCGGCCAACAGCCTTTACAGAGTAGAAAATGTGAAGCACATACAAAGTGGTATATATAACAAAGTTCATCAATTAATACATTTTAAACAATCAATTAATTATTCAATTATAAAACTTAAACTTTTAAAGTTACAGCAATCATATAAAACTGTGCCAGTTACATTCCTTATTAAGTCCATAAGGACTTAAAGTATTATATTTCATAATTAAAAGCGATTCTTTTTGTCTCAACACATTTTTTTGAATAATATTGAATTTTTTTAATAATATACATTATGGCAATTTAGACTGTATGAAGGTTTCTGTTTTAGAACATGTACCACTACATTTTAAAAATGTTACTCTTCAAAAAAATGTGTTGAGACAAAAAGAATCACTTTTAATTATGAAATATAATACTTTAAGACCTTATGGACTTAATAAGGAATGTAACTGGCACAGTTTTATATGATTGCTGTAGCTTTAAAAGTTTAAGTTTTATAATTGAATAATTAATTGATTGTTTAAAATCTATTAATTGATGAACTTTGTTATATATACCACTTTGTATGTGCTTCACATTTTCTACTCTGTAAAGGCTGTTGTCCGAGGCGCTAGAGAAGTGAGATTTGTCTGTTTATTAAATTTTAGAAAGTTGAGCTGTTACTCACTGGTGTTTTTTGGTCGTTTGCTATTATATGAATACCTAGAAGCATTGTTGTTAAAAGACAGATCATGTCTGCACAACCTGGATAAGTTCTTATAAAGGTTTACTTGGGCCATAGATAAGGGTCTAACAGTTTATGCTGCCTATGTGGACATTGTCAAGGCCTTCATCTATCCCTCATAATGGATTTATTGGCAAACCCTCTCAACTCAGCCTTAACCTATATAGTTCACTGGACAGGTAATTGGCTATCTGCAAAACCCATTAAGGTCAACAGGGGTTGTTCTAGACAGAAATGTTTCACCAGCAGTGTCCCTCATTTGTCTGTGCTGTGCCCCCAACTCTTTGTTATATACTCCTGTGACTTGAAAACTGAGATCAATGGACTATAGCTAAACACATTTTCTCATTACTGTAAACTTTGGGAGGTTATCAAATCTCTTCCTGATGTTCAAATTCTTCAGCAAAGGATGGACCAAACAAATTCTTGGTGTATGAATTATGGCATTACCCTTAATGTTAATAAGTACAGTATAGTTTCCTTCAGTAAGTATGGCATTACTACAACTTACCATATAGATGACATTTCATTTAAATTTAATAGCCATCACAATTACTACATGCCTCTATTGTGGTTACAAGCTCCTTCTACCCTTGGGCAGCTGATCATTCAAGGCATTTCCTCAAAGATGAAAGAAGTAATTGTCGCAATTTATTTCTGTTTTATTGGGAATTATCATTAGAATCTACCTCAAAAAACATTTTATAGACCCATATCACTATTAAACATTGACACCAAAATCTTACCATCTATACTTGCAAACAGACTGAAAAACTTAATGGATAAAATTATTTCCCCCAAACAGTCTGGTTTTATAACATTTAGACAAACGAGCGATAATACATTAACACTTAATATACTAATCTCATATGCTAATCAAAACAAGTTAAACATATACGCACTTGTTATTGATGCCCATAAAGCCTTTGATAGAGTAAATATAAAATTTTTACTTCAAACTCTGCCTTACTTCAACATACCCCAAAAATTTATCCAAATCCTACAAATATTATACAATAGCCACTATATATCTTTATATATTAACAAAACCTGGTCAAATAGAATTCCAATTAAAAATGGAACCCGTCAAGGATGCCCTCTATCTCCTCTACTTTTTAACTTATATCTAGAGCCTCTCTTCCTAAATATAAAACAAAATATATATCATAACCCCCCAATAATTTATAACACCAAGATCTTCTTATCCGCTTTTGCTGATGATCTGAATATTTATTGTACCACACCAATTTCGGATATAAATAAAATATTATCTGCTATTGAACACTTCTCAATGATATTGAATTACAAATTAAACCTCAAACAAACTAACATCTTCCCCTGAAAAACTCCTAAACCATTCTCTCTTTTACCACTGGTAGGGAAATTAAAAACTGAAGAAGTAATTAAGTACTTAGGCATTACATTCTCTACAAACAACAAAGCTTTTTACTCAAACAACATAAAGCAAAAATGGCAAGACATTTCACTAGACCTTAATAGACGGAAAAATCTAAGGCTACTGTTTTTGGCCAAAGTCTCTGTAATTAAAATGAATGTCTTACCCAGGTTAATCTATATTTTCATGACTTCCCAGATAACCAACCCAATAATTTTTTTAAACAAATACACACCGAGCTTGCTAAATTCATCTGGGAAGCCAAAAACAGAATATCATATGACAAATTAATGACCCCCAAAAATAAAGGTGGCTGAGACCTTCCAAACTTTGAGACATATTACTTAATTATAAACACCAATAGAGTTTTACAAATAGCTGAATACAACCCAAAAGCTTGGTACCCACACTGGATAAGAATATACCATAATCATATTAAAAGCCTGGACATCAACCCCAAAGCATCACCATTTCTAAATACCAGCTTAATGAAATCTTGTAACTTAATAGAACCCCTTAAACACTCCATTGCACTAACACAAAAACTACTCAAATCCCTAAACCTTATATAAACTATGATGACATTACAACCCTTACATAAAAACCCTAATCTTAAAATAAATAACCAGACTCTAAACCCAAACCACTTCCCTCAACTAATAAACACAACCATCCATGACATATATCCATATTTAAATTGCTCTGTACAAGAAATAAGGCACCAATTGAACCTTTCCAAATCATACTTACTGATCCTGAGATAGATCAAAGAGTTATGTACCAGTTATCTCCATGACACTATCACAAATAATGAAGATATAGCAACGTGTAACTTACTTTGGAAGACTATCCTCTCAACTAAAAAAATTACCACATATACCTACAAAATGATCAAAGACATTAAATTCCAGAAACATATACTCATTTCTGACTATTGGAGGAAAAACCTTTCATCCATTGATAACCATCAATTGAATCAAGCAATTAACCTAACAATAAAATCTATACCCCTTCAAAAACTAGCTTTTACTCAACTCAGGGTTGGGAGGTGGCCTAATGGTTAAGGTGTTTGCCTTAAAAACACAAGGTGCAGGGTTTGAATCTCGCAAAGGATAATTGGCTAGGCTTAAAATGGCTCGCAAGGGCAGTTAGCTTAGTACTAATCTATGAACCTATGAATCATGATCTATAACAACACGTATTTCACACCTGCTATTCTGCATAAATTAATCCTATAAAATTCCCATTCTGCCCAAACTGTAAAGACCAATCTGTTGACTTACTTCACTTTTCTGGAGCTGTAAATGTGTATTTAAACTTTGGAACTGCATTAAACTTCAATTACAAAATACGGGCTATCAGACATCCACGCTCACCTGGGAATTTACTCTACTACATATCCTCCCAAATAATATCTCCAAAAACCAAGCAATTACCCTGATTAATATTTTTATTTTAATGAAACTTTATATAGCTACCAACTGGCTTAACTCAACTAATAACTCATGGGAGAATTTTAGACTAATGGTGACTAAACATCTATTAGCCCATAAAATAATAATTAACAAAAGGGACAAAAATATTAAACTTAGCAATTTATGGGAACAAATTTTTAATATTATTCTTGCATAACCTACCACAAATGACCATACTTCATTATAACTAAGAGTTTTCACAACATCTTACATCCCTAACTCCTAAAAGTATCTTTTTCTCTTTAATATTTTACTTATAATAACCCTTGTGAAATTATTTCTTCTGCTCTGCTGAATTTTGAAAGCATCTATGTATATAGTGTAGATAGTATTGTTTGATTGATTAACCTCTTTTTGCATTACTTTCAATGTATGACAATTATTTAATGTTCATGTATCTTTTCTTTATCTGTTACATTTCATTTACTGTTCTGCTTTGATGTAAAGAATAAATAAAAAATATTGAAAAAAAAACATTTTAAACCAGCTTGACAAAAGTTAACATTTCCATATCAAAATTATATACGTCTCAGCATGTTTAACTTAGTTTGACAGACCAAAAAGCCCTGATCCTCTACTTAATGTTATATAAGCTCTTTGAGCTCTGCTCGGTTTTTCATACTCTGAATGAGTCAGCACTCTTTGTGAACTCTTTCAGATAAACAGAACCAGGGTAAAGGCAAAAGGAAAAAAACAAAACAAAAAAAAAAAACAGCTCTAGACACCTAAAAATATACTGCCACATCAAAAACACCAGAAGGAATGATGGCAGGTATGTGACCCCCCCATTTCTGCTATAGGCTGCCCTTGAATACCAAGTTGAATACTTCAATGTAAAAAAAATTAAAACCCGACTGTATCCCAGGTGGCTACTCCCAAATTATCACATGGAATATATGAGGAAAATCCAGTTAATCTATTATTTATTTATGTATTGCTTGCTTTGGCTGACTAAGAAAGTCTGGGTAGATGGAAAACCCCTTTTCAGTGGTGACCCAGAGAAAAAAGCTTCACAAGATATTTGGAGAAAGCCACATACAAGCAGACATAGTAAAATAAATCATTTAAGAATGCAGTGGGAAAGAACAGTGATTGTTTGGGCAAACAACAAAACAAAACATTTGACAATTCAAATGGATAGTCAGGATATAGACATAATAATCATAATACAGGCAATAAAGTTATATCAATAACTTATTAGTTAAGAATGAGTGTTTAGACTAACAAAGTGTAGCTCCATGGTATTTTATAATAGTAAGAGTGCTAAAGTGAACTTTCATAATGATGCAAAATTTAGGAGATCATGGAGCAGGGTATGTGTCCAAACAGACATAATATTTCAGGGTAAGATCGAAGACTACTGACCACGTAGCTGTGTTAAAACAGGATGGGATAGTGTGAATAAGGGTGGGGATTAACCAGGTGTGGTACATGATCAAAAGCATGCACTATTTAGATGTTGTTCCAATGGCATCTTGAAGGATTTCAGGTCTATTGTTTGTCAGAGTAGGAGGAAAATAGATATCCAAATTCTAGTGACGTGAGAGGAATACATTGAATCAACTGCGGTATTGTTTGATTCAGTTTGTTGTTGTAACAATTTACTAGTAGAGTGAAGAGTCTTAGAAAGTAAAGTTGAAGTTCTAGTGTTTGGACTTTTTCAGTTGGGAAAATTAGACTGTGAACAGTTTCTAGTTGTGTGATTAATAGATAACAGGGAAATCCTAGCCAATTTATCTGTTTTAGTACCACACCATAATGAGATCTATAAGGCATATAAGCTGTGAATTTATCTAGTTTGCTGTAGCATTTTTTTAGCTTGATTATATGGATAACTTACAGGCCGACAAATATAGGAAGGGCGTAAAAGATGGTGGGTAAAAGAATAATAGAGACAATGAATTGTCTAGCCTGGTCAGTCAGGTAGGATTTAGCTCAATATAAGGTGTCACGTTTTTTATGCGTTTTGCTGATAGCTTGCTTTATGTGTTGGTCAAATTTCATGGCATCATCTATGATGACACCTAGGAGCCTGGTATGAGTTATAAAGTTCAGCTTTGATTTTGGTTAGGGGACATTATGATGAATAGAAGTTTGTCATTAGAGTATAGATTAGGTGTAAACAGAATAAATATAATCTTCTTAGGGAGTAATAGGAATTGAAAGTTATAAACATATGTTTCAATAGAGTTGAATGATTCCTGTGTTTGGATCTGAAGATGTTGTAGGTTTCTTGCATTGCAGATGAGTGTGGAATTAACAGCATACTGAATAATTGCAGCATGCTTACTTGAAGTATGCAGGTTATTTAAGAAAACTTTGAATAGCAAGGGGCAAAAAATAGTTCCACGAGTCACCCCACCTTGCACTGCAATAAATGGAGAGATGTAACTTTCCCATTTTACAGCTTGAAGTGTATAACTGAGGTAGCTGTTAAACCAGGTGAGAGATGAGTGATGTGGTCCTAGGGAAGAGAGTTTCTAGAATGTTTTTTGGGGAGACATGGAGCCGGCTTCATTAATAGCTACATGAAGTGCTGCTGTCTTGTTGGTGGTGCACCTAGCATGCTGTTGGGATGTTGCAAAACAAAGGTAAACAGCAGAATATACTAATGACAACATAAAGAGCTAGACTACATGCTAATTAACCAATCCAACATGGTGGAGATATCCAGGAAGATATAAAGCAGTCATGTACAATTAGTGCAGCCATTTGTCCTGAACACCAAATCTTTTTGCAATACACAATTACACTTAGAAAAAAAAACATGTTAGGGGTTGATGCTACTATCATTATCCTGTATTTGCAACAGGCTTTGCATCAGGGTGCTGCTGCTGCTACTTGACCTTGGGCAAGAAGAGGAGGGGATTTAGATCCCATTTGACTTATCATAGACTTCATGATACATAAATTGCTGAGAGAAACAGGGTAGACAGGGAAACACTGGAGGAAATAAGCAACCTTTGCTGCATCTACCTCATGGGCCAGGGAAATCATGGAGAACCCAACTTGGTGGAAAAAATGAATTTGTAGCATTATGTATACTAACTACTAGTATTTTCCAGAGACCCATAGGGGATATATTAGGGGCTTCACAGACATCACCCTCTAGAATATTGCTTCCATTTTTAAATGCAATGCTACTGCATGCAAGAGATCACATTTGTTTTCCATGCACCTCACAAGAAAGAGAGCAAGAATCATGCAGGAATTCTATGCAGTATTAAACTTCCTGAAGTACTGGGGGCTAAAGACTGCACACACATAAAAATAAAAGCACCAGTTGGTGAACAGGGAAGGAGGTGCAGCAACAGAAAAGGTTTCCTGTCTATAAAGTGTCAGGCTGCCGCTGATGCTAAAGGTATCATCTACAGTCTCTATGCTGGTAACCCAGGCAGTCTCCATGACTCCTGCATATGGCACAATTGTGACTGTACACGAGGTTTGCTAGTGGTAACATTCCTCAATGGTATCTCGTTGGGGATGGAGGTTATTCACTTGAGCCCTGACTCATGACACCCATGAGAAATTCCCAGAATTACACTGAGCAAGGATATAATGAGTCCCGTGCTCAGTCTAGGAATATCATACAACATGTGTGTGAATTGTTCAGATGAAGTTTCTGGTGTCAAGACACAGCAGGATATGAATTGCAGTATGACCCAGCCACCCCTGTCAAAATAATTACAGTCTGCATCGTGTTGCACTATAGAATTCTCAGGTAAAAGCTTTAACAAGGACTGCAAGCAGCAAGACCACAGTTTGAAACACCACAGGCAGGGCTAGCAGCATCAGTTACAGATGAGGAGTCTAAGGGAGAACCACCAGCTGCAGATAGTGCTGGCAGATGGAGCCATGCACAGTATGCCCTGGCTTTGGTTAACAGGCAGAGGACAGCATACAGAATCACTACCTAGGTCAAAGCTTAAGATCCTTCATGTGTGTGTGTGTGTGTGTGTGTGTGTGTGTGTGTGTGTGTGTGTGTGTGTGTGTGTGTGTGTGTGTATATAATATATATATATATATATATATATATATATATATATATATATATATATATATATATATGTATATATTGGAAAATGGTTGCTTGTCAAACTCCAAAATCTTTACTTAATCATGTAATGGCTGTGTTCTTATAGCATCAGACAGGGACAACCCCCTAAGACACAATTGTTACCTGCAGTAATGACAAGGTTAGTGTGGAACCTGCAGCAAAAGTAATAATGTTATTCAACTGAGTACTCTCATATTGAAATATGTATATAGCTCTAAGCAGAACATTTTGTTTGAGGTGTACATTATTTTCAGAAATATCTACTATGTCTGATTTTTGCAATATACAGTTACGTATTTTAACCAATACTGTGTATCAAGCATTTCAATTGACATTGTCTAAAAATATGGAACAGTTCAACTATAACTTAAATTGCATGACTATATCAAGAAGCAGGACTGAAGTAACTACTGCTTCCACTATTTTCTTATAATGCTAACTGAAATACAATGAGGTTTAGCAATTATATAAGCAATCATTCACAAATGAGTAGGAACAAGAAATCAATACATTTTCTTCTGTAATACATATCCATAAATGCAAGCTTGTGAGTAAGCAAGCATTACCTATCCACTATTTGCATCAGGCATATATATCCAACCTTGAGCCAATAGACATGTGTAAATGGCAGGACAAAGTCATCATCATTTGCACAGGGTTGGGGAATAGCAGATCAAGGGTGACACCAGAGCAGTAAGTATATGTGAGTAAGCAACACATTTCTATAAGAGTATACAGTGGTCAGGGCCAGTAATAACAGATGTATAGCACTCAACGGTACTGTTTTGATAGCTTTCATGTGTGTGAGGTTGTATGGGCAAGTGATTTTTTTTTTCAATGTTTGTACATCTGCATAAACACAATCTAGCACTGTGCTAGCACTACATCCTGGCATAAGCCATGCATGGTCGAGTAGTCAGTTCAGTGTCATCACCACCGACCACAAGAACCAGCTCTGCCTGGAGTTGCACTATTACTTCCATGGCCCTGGCTAGAAGTCGGGGTGATACCTGAACATGAGTGATTTCTACTGATTGAGCTCCCGACTATGTCCAGGACTACAACCTCATAGTCTTCCCTGTCTGGGTGTGGATAATGCAATCACTGATGGAGCATTGGAAGCAGTGCCACTATGGTTGGGGAAACTTGCATGGCCACATCTTCTAACACCAGAAGATGTAGCAGCTCTTTGGCCACATAGATGCTCACCTTTCCCAGCATATGTTCCATCACAGACACTGCCCAATCCAGTGTGTAAGAAGTAGCCCACAAAGTTCAGGTAGTCAGGCATGTCAGAATACACAAAATTTACTACTCCACTATCTCTTCTATGGCCCTGGTGGAACATGCCTGGAACTTCACAACAGCCCTACACATATGTTTGGTGGCACCTAATGACACACCAGCATTATGAGAAGGCTGGAGAGTAGGCCTCCTCCAAGCATTACTACCAACACTCTTGTGTAGCACCTCAACCTCATGATGGCTATGAGGAAACGCAACCAATAATGCAACAGGTGTAACCGTACTCCACTGATCAACTGTGTCATCCACAACCTGCCTTATATCACAGGTCTCCATGTCATGGGTATGCTTAGGCATACTAACTGTGTCCACAATATGGGCATGGGATGTAGGAGCCACAGGCTCAGTGTCAGACTGACCCACTGCACCCCCAGACTGTGCCTCTTAATCCTCCCATAATCATCAGAAGCTACCAATACTCTGACATTAGGTGGTAGGAGTTCCACAGTGCCAATGTCAGGATCTCCTATGATAAGAAATAAACACAACAAACACAGAAACAGAGAATAAAATTGATTAAAATCTTTTCTTATATGAAAGGTATGTTAAACTGCAATGGATGCTAAAGCAACACAAATTTTACTCTCAGTTAGACTTAAGTCATCCTTATATATAGTGATAACTGTGATGCAGCCCTACTCTGGGCCAGCAATCAAAGGGACTCAATCCTCACCAGTGACTCCAGTGAGGGATGGTCACTAAGAGCAAAGAAGGATTCACACAGTATTTTCATATGCAGCTCCCAGCACCAAGCACAATTTCCCTTAGGAGCACACAGGGAGCATGCTCCAGATGTGAGGATGGACTCCCTTTCTCTCTCCAGGCCCACACAAACTACACATTGACCACTTTGAAGCTCTGTGTCCCTGTTCCCAGTAGCTTGCACACACACTTGGATATTTGAATTTCATACACACATACACACCTGGGAAATGATGGCACAGATTTACTAGCTGTACCCCTTTCTTCCCAGACTCTGAATTAATCACCCTGCCCCCAGTCAACTAACCTAAGGCTCTTTCAAAGGGTACCCAATTATACTGTGTAAAATTAATACTAATACAAATGGTAGGGTATGACCAAAGCAGCAAGGCTTTTAGGAGTGGTCACAGTGTCAAGAAAACAAGCATAAGTACTCTCAAGATGTTAAAAGTATTCTCTGAAGGACCAGCCACAATGAAAGGTATTGAAATACTTAATGATAAATAAAACAGAAAACAAGAGAATACTGAATGCAATAAACAACAGAGTTTCACCCCCAAAGATACAAAAATAATGCAGTTGGATAGTTTCTCACAGATGAAGAAAACATTACTAAACTATTCTCACTGAATGTACCTGATTAACTAAAGAATTACTGTTCCATGACTGCTTACTAAAGCAAGGCAAGCTTATGTGTGCTGAGTGTCTTACCACAGCACATGCTAGATAATATCTCTCTCTGTCTGTGTGGATGTGTGAGATATATATCCTGTCAGAAATCTTTCCTCTCAGGTTCCAAAGTGCTACTGGGGGTCCAAAGAAAAGAGATACCGGTTAGAGAGTGACATTACCTCTGGTCACCTGACTCTAGAATAATATGCATACACACACACACACACACACACACACACACACACACACACACACACACACACACACACACACACACACACACACACAGAGCTTACTAAGATCTGTGGCAGCATCTGAAAGCTGTAAGACAATTTCAATCTTTCCACCCTTCCAGGGTTCTCTGACAAATATACACATTTGATCAAGCAGAGCCTACTGTTTTTAACACAAGTAACTTTACAAATTTATTTTTAACTCAAACATCTGTACAAATCAGTGTGATAGTCAAATGACATAAAATTATTTGCAAAACTCCAGATAGCTATAATAGCATATGTGCACATGTACTCCCTGGCACAGATGACACTACCTCATAACATCACAATAAGAATAATCAAGTGTGTACTTACCATATGCAGGTGGTTTAGCAGCCTACAATTCAGATGTCCCTGTATGTAAGGATGGAAGGCAGCCAGGTAGACATCACTAGCTTAATTTTCTTTTTCGCTTAACACATGTAAACATAACTGACATTGCTACAAAGTTATACAACGCTCATCTGCAATAACTGTTCAAATTCCAATAAAATAAAACCTACAAAATAATTTAGACTTAACTGATATTCATAGACTATGCCAGCAGCAAAGGATAAAGAAAAAGCAGAAGTAAATGATTTGTATTATGCATTGCAATTCATCTTTAATGTTATACTAAAAGCATAATGTAACAAATAGCAACATACCTGAAAAAGAAAGCAGTGCAGAGAATACAGAAGTCTCCAAAAGTTGTGTGTATTTAGCAGTATCGAGGTCTCTGGATGCAGTTGGTCTCCCCACTATGATACAAGTACACTAGCTAAATGATTACCTTTATATAGTGAGCCTTTTGCGCATTGTGAATATGCAAATTAGGTGTTAAATCATTTGCATTTCTGAATACCACAATCTGCACTAAGTCCAGTGAAGGTAAAAATGCTGACAGGAGCTACATGATTTTATGCACATGCCCTAGCAATACAAGGATGATCATTGAGAAGTGTTACCATCTAATTGCTTGTGGATGCCTATGAGCAGTCTGACTGCAGGAACAATCAGGGTTTCGCAGTCTCTCCTTTTTGATGCACACCTACTGAGGGTGTGTTAAGGAGAACAGACTTACCCAAAAGTCTGACAGTACATTGATTGAATCAGAAAACAAATTACTGCTCTTACTAAGACATGTTGTGCAATTCAAGGGACTACATTAAGCACTGATACTGAGAACATATGTAATAAAAATGAAATATCATTGTTATTAGGAAAACATAGAAAAGGGAATGAGGCACCAAAAGAAAGAGAGGAATACACCTTCAGTGTTCAGACTGTTTAATATTATGTGAGTACATGGCTTTCCTACCTGTTGGTAATATCCCAGTATTGCAGACATTTACTGGTAAATGAGAAAGAACAGCTTTCACAAATTGGTTCTGTTGTACTTTTAATGTTGCTTATTACAATGTCATATTTTAAGCACATATATGCAGTTTATCTCCTTGCTAATATATGTTTTGCCTGTGAAAAATATGGGAAATAATTTTAAATAATTAATCTCAATAGCTTGGGATGAGGGTCGCATCCATACAGGTTCCTGTTGCAAGATAACAAAGCTGATAAAACATCAGAAATCCATATTTCCAATACTTGTTTAAAAATCTGAATTTTTTCCTTGATGGTTTACATGCCATTTAACATTGCTCAAGGTAAAAACTGGCAAATTTAATTTGGAATGCCATCAATAGTGCAACTGAGACTGGCACTGATGTGCTTTTCTCAGGACTCGGAACAGTACTGGTTGAAAAAATTCAAGATGTCACACACCTATCTCTGTGGCATAATGTGCAAATGTATTGAGCTTAGAGAAAGAATTGAGGTGATGTTAGGTTTGAAACCTTTTCACAGATCATTTTACAGAGGGCGGTCATAATAAATCCTGACACACATTCTGGTGAATGAATGTGTTGAGGAAGGAAACTTAAGTAAGGTCAGCATTGACTAAAAGTGATAGATATGTCATGTGAAATGATGTCAATATTAACTGTGTGTGTGTTGGTTGAAAAATGAAAGCATTTCTGCTGTTTTCTCTCCCCTTTTTCATTCCATTGGCATTACTTATAGTCCTGATATTGTGAGGAAAAACATGACAGTAGCAATCTGACAAGGAGAAATAAGAAGTCTGAATGTATCAGTGAAATGTAGTAACAACTCTGCTCATTGGTAGATATAAACTATGATTAATTTAATTTTCCTTCAAGTTGTTATCCAAAACAATATTTTATGAAAGTTTGTGATAAATATTGTCTTCTGCATCTGCTCACTACTTGGCACAGGAAAAGAACTTTCACAGGTTAAGGCAAAATTTTAAAAATTTAGTTTAGGCTGCCATAGATAGACCAAACCAACTCAGTAGCATTGCAAAACCATCAGTACTCTAGATTGTACTCAATTTAGAAAATACCCCTGTTTAGTAATGCTCTGTGTGGCATAAGGTGTAAGTGCATTGAGCTTACAGAAAAGGGATAGCTGCTGTATGGTTCAAATCCATTTAAATGATACTTTTACATAGGGAGGTCAGAATATGTATTTAATCACATTTTGTGGTACATGATGTTGTTGTTTAGAAACCAGCTATTGTCACTGTTGTTAACAGCATGCGAGCTGTCCTCTGTCCACTTTCTCATTATTTGTCATTAACTACAAATCTGATAATGTGTTCCATAAAGTATATTTTTGATGTTGCAATAGAATGTGAGAAGGATGAATGTGTCACTTGAATGTACTTCTTGCACTGGTCACTACTGCATATACCCATTGATTTACAGGTTCTCAGGTTCATAGGTAAATACTAATATATTGACCAGTAGGGCCCTTAGAAGCCTAGCCATGCAACCAAAATGTGACCCACAGATTTGATTTATATAGGTGCTGATTTACTGACTGTCTCTGTCCATCAAAAAACATAATAGACAGACCAGGGTGAATTTCTTATTACCCATCCATTGGTCCAAGTTATACTTAAAAAGGGATAGGGAGGAACTCTACTTCACATGGGAATTCTTTGAGAAACTTATCTGTCTCTCCAGTATGTTCTATTTATGCTGCAAGCAAATTTTAGGTCTTTTAATCTAATGACCTCAAGGAATTCACACATTTCTTGCATGAAACACAGGAGGGAAGAATAATATTAGTTGACGACTTAAATTTATCAGTAACACATTGGAATAATATTGATTCAAAAACATTAGTAAGGAAAGTATTCACTACTTATGTCCAGGAACAACAATTGCTACAGATTCTTAAAATAAAAAAAATAGCAGGGAATGGAACATCCAAGACATTGTTTGTGCTCCTAAAGTAATTATTGTTACTTAAAGTCAAGTTTACCACCTTACCACCATTTATGTGCAATGATCAATTAGTTATAAAGGTTCATTTGTTGCAAGATAATTCTTCCAAAATGAAATCTAAACCAATTAACAAAAGATTAATTGCAGATTATATGCAAGTAAAGCAGCCAATATGTGAAACTAACTGGAATGATGTGTTCAGTGGAAAAACTGCAGATAGAATGTGGAAATTTTTGAAAGAGAAATTGAGTACAACAAATAAAAAATATTTTACATCAAGATCTAGACATACGTCTGGGGATATATTTCCATAAGAACAAGGTACCTGATTAAGATGAGAGACAAAACATATAAGAAATTGAAGTGAGGTCTAACTACAACATTGAAAAAAGAAATAAACAAGCTGGACAAACAAATTATGCATAGTGTGAGACAATATCTCGAAAAAGTTGAAGAAAATTTATATAAAGATATTGAGCATAACAGAAAATCTTTTTATAGATACATAAGAAGTGGAAGGAGTACAGATATACAATTTGATAAACTGTGTGTAGATTTAAAATTTATTCTCAGACACAACAGATTATAGATATAGTTAAAAAATCTTATGCCAAACAATTTGGCTCCACAAAAGGGGTGACAAAGTGTCTTAGAGACATTCAGGTAAACGAGCAACTGGAATCAAATAGATTATATTGAAAAAGATCTTCATAAACAGGATGCAAACAAAGCACAATGAGAAGATGGAATTGGTAATAATGACCTTGGGACACTTCATCAAGAAGTGATGGAGAGATGATAAGTCAGAAAGCAAGTGGTAGTAATGCTGAAATTGAATTCATCCTCACGTCTTGATGAGTACCTTCATGAGGTAGACCCTGTTTTCACAAAATCTCACCAAGACGATACTGATATAGAGACTGTATTTATATAGCATAAATCATGGACAGAAGTAGGCCAAAAATTAAAAAAAGATAGCTGCGTGCACAAGACCCATGACAAAAAGGTGCCAAGTCCTGGTAGGCACACTGGTCCCAGGACTGGAAAAGATGACAGTGTAGAATCCTCAAAATATGGAAACATTTCTACAATGGAATAGGCCAGGACCAGGGGGAGGATGCCCACTTCCCGTTGTAGAAGGAGGCAGTAGTTCACAAAAATCACAAAAACTAATAGTCCAAAGATAAGCCATAAAGACAATAAAGTGGACTATTGAGGATAAAAAAGAAATTATGTATTGTTACTGTTATGCAAAAAGCCCATAATTTCCACACACAAGATAGACAAAATGATTAAGAGAAAAGTTAGAGGAAAGAAAAAAAATAATCCCATAAGAAAGCTTGTCAGAAGCTTCAAATAAAAAATTGTATTCATTAATATAACAGATTTGTGAAAAACAGTATATAGATCAAGAAACATTGATCTATTTGGAAATAGAAGCATCTGTGGAAGTGTGAAAATATAAACAATAAAACATAAAGATTTTTGAAAAGTATAAAAAAAGAAATATGGACATGGGAAAAAAAGAGAGATTTGATACAGTCCAATATTTATTAAAAAGAGGAAGCCAAATTAATCAATATAAAGAAGACATCAGACATTTAACAACTCACATTCAGTTAATGTTTAAATACATAGTGGATCCACCTCATTGGTTAAAATTCATCAGATGTAAGAAATCAGCACAAATATTCATTTAAATAGCTGGTAATACTATAACAACATGAAGATCACAGTAAAATGAAATATTAAAATATTGGAGCCTAATATATAACAATGAAGGCGCATCTATATTATAAAACATATAAAAATAGTATCATACATATATGCAGGTAAATATATCACTGCATAAACTCTATAGCATCAATAGCAAAGACTGATCAAATACACATGTAAGAGCACTAAAATATTTAACATATAAAAATAATCCGTGTTTGATCAAAACTGTTATTATATAAATCTCATCTGATTATTGCTTTTATTGCATCTGTCTTCTTATTAAGGCCAGGGTATTTATCTGCCCTGCCCTATAAATCCACCTCATCTCATTTTCAGTCAAATTTATTTATAAGGTCCTCTCCTCTGTGTATAAAAACTCCTGTATCACACAGAAAGTGGTAAACATGCTGTGGTGGCCCTGATTAACACATGTGGCTAGGTGCATTGAATTCCCGCCATTTCCTTATCTTCTCCTCTGATCCCTAATTTCTCTTTCCTATTCTATTCCTATAATAAATATAAAATGAGGCCAGAGCTGCCACGGATATATACTATTCATATATACCACGTTCATGCTCATACAATTTGAAAAACTGAAAAATAAACTGAACAACTGGACAAAGGTGTTCCTTATATTGTTCACAACATTGATTACACAGTATTGATTACAATGCAGTATGTAGGGAATTGAATCAACGCCACCATCACAGGGATCATTATGTGTATAATATTATCCTCAATATTGGGTTTATTTTTGTATGCAAACAACCCACTACAAAAATAGGTGCCCTAACTGCTGAGTTGTTGATGTTAGAGTATCCATACCAACCATATCTGTGTAGGAATTTGTAAATATGGTATGGCTTTACTGGATCTGGATCTAAGACCTCTAGAGATAATTCATAAAAAGTTTTTTTCATTTCATCATAGCCCCTCACAAGTTTTTCAATTTTCAAATCTCATCCTCATAATCTCTGTACTGGGTTCAGTATGTTCTTAAATACATACCATGCATGCTTTGAACATTTGGTATAATGGTGAACAAACTCACCACATCAAGTGTGACTAAATACATAAATGTAATGTATCCTCCGATGAGACCCATATTCATGGCTGCCAGGATGGCTCACGAATCCAATGTCCATTTATGTAGAATATTTTGCACGACCCCTGCTGACAACAACCCACACATATTAAAAAAAAGATAGCAAATAATGTGAATTGTTGGAATATATATATGGATCAGTCGGGGAGGAGGAATACCTCTAAGAACCGTCTTTGGAGAGAATGTGGGTTTTACAAGAGGTCTGTAGATTCCCTTTTTTTAATTTGGGTTGATATAGTAGAGGAGTTGTTGGTGTGTTGGTGCATGAGATCAATGGAGATGAGATCAATAAATTGAAAACATGTTCCTTTGAGGGGGCTATGATGAAAAAACATTTGAAATATCCTCTAGGGTCAACAGTCAGTCTCCAATAAAGCTGAACCAAGGATGCAGGAGCTATTAGAAGTTTTCTAGTGAATCGCTGGGAAGTACTCTCTGGGATCTGACTATTAGAGATGTAGGGTCCAGAACCATTGTTTGCATACAAATAAAACCCAATATAGGGAGTATGTTATGAATGTGATCCCTGATATGGATATGGGTAAATGTGTGATCACTCCACAATACACGTCCCTGTGGACGTTGTAATGAATGTTGTCCAGATATAAATTGCATGAGCATGAATGTGGTATATCTGGCTAGGTGCACTGCCTCTCATTTTTATATAGGAAAATGAATAGGGTGTTTCAAAGAGAGAATTAGGGAATCTTTTAATAGATAAGAATAGGCGGTGATTCCAATGCACATGTTTAAAGCATCAGGGCCATCAGGCCACATTTTACCTTCTATGTGATACAGGAAGTTTTTAAGCATTTTACAGGGGACTTTATAAATTTGATAAATTTGACTCTTGAAAAATGGGATAGGGTGGTATTGATAAATACCAGATAAATACCCTACCCTGGCATTAATGATCGGCATACAAAGAAAATGAAAGATAGAGAGAAGAGATTCAAATGAAATTTATAATAAATGAGATTTATATATAAATACATTGATTGAATTTTTAATATAAAGAAGACAGCCCCAAAGATATTTGAAGAGAAATACAGGCAAAGGCATCCAGATATGGTAAAGTTCACAATAAAAAAATAATATCACAAAGAGGGAATGTAGAAAGAAAGATTAGTAAAGTAGAAGATGAAAAAAATTGAAGTTTAAGTTATGGAGTGCCTGTGAAGTGATTTGATGTAGAAGGTCTAACATAGATTATATCACAGCATGATGGAGTGAGTCCCCAAAGTAAGGAGACGCAGAAGATCTTGAGACGTCTGAAGAAGAAATATGGACATGGGAAAGAAAAAAAATTAATATGGTGTAATATTTATGCAAAGGAGAAAGCAAAACTAACCAGTACAAAAAGAACAGCACCAAAGATATTTGAAGAGAAATACAGGCAAAGAAATCTGGACATGGAAAACTTTACAATACAAAAAATAAGAAGACAAAGAAGAAAAGTAGAAAAGGAGATTAGTAATGGAGAAGTTAAAGAAATAGAAACAGAGATTATGAAGTACCTGCAAAGTGAAGGATTCAGTATAAAAAATCTAACTCATAAAGCACCACAACAGGCTCTGTATTAGGTGATATACCTAAAGATTGACACCTAAACAGCAAAAGCTGTAAATATCGAAAAATCACTTCCGCAAATTCTTTCGTAAGGAAAGAATTTGCTTGTCCATTATTGGGAATCTGCCCTTTTCTCCACTGCAGAGTGATCTTGGAGTTAGTATATTTAGTTAGGGGGGGGGGTTGCGGGTGAGGCGAAGCTCCCCACTCGATTAGGGTTTGAATTTTTTTTTCCTCCAACCAAGCAAATTCTTGCCCTATGAAAGAATTTGTGGAAGTGGCCATTCGATGTTTACAGCTTTCACTGTTTAGGTGTTGAGCTTTAGGTATTCAATTACCTAAAGCTTCGACTTTATAATATAGACCCCCACAATAGGATAGAACAATGAATATCCAAATTAAGGGAAACCAGTGGAATGGGAAGCAATTAGTTAGGTGCCATATCAAGATATTTTGGAGCCTTCCACAGGAAATCAGTATAAACATTCACTTGAAGCTGGACACAAAGGGTTGGGAAACGAATCTGTGGAAATTCTGATGCAGTCAATGATGAAGAGTGATAGGCCAGTGAGTTCCCATATGACAGAGCAATGGATGGCACAGGATACAATTGAAGAGAATGTGACACAGGAAGATGCTATAGAACTTTTAAATAATGCCAGCAGGAAAAGGAAAACAAAAAATGTGCCCTTAGTTTAGAAGAAAATGAGTTAAGAGACGAGTTGCTTAATTTAATATACGTAGATAGACATATTAAGATCAATGAAAGAAATAGAGTGCAAAAGGTCAATAAAACTCAAAAAGGCAGAAGTTTGACAAAAACAAATGAACACAGTAATTAGGACTGTCCATACAGATCCATGCGATATAACAGAAGTAAAGAGGATATATTACTGTGCAGCTAAATTAATTACTAATAAAGTTCTACCACAAGAACACAGGGTAGTGACGGAAAGGAAGGGGAAAAATTGAATACCATCATGGAAGTATTGAACAGAGAAAACTGTAAAGCAATTAAGACAAGAAGTGCCACTGCTAGAGGAATATAGAAGAGGGAACAGATCAACAAAAATCCTAAGAAAGATAGATGTGATAAAAGCAATGCGCAGTAATAGAACAGATTAAGATCGATCATGCACTATCGCAGTTAACAAACTAAAAATCTTAGCACAGGCGGAAAAACTTAGAAGATACACAGAAAAATATAAAGGAAAAGTACAAAGTAAGTAATTCACTGATGACCCAAAACATTTTATAGAGACTCAGGAAACATGATAAAAGGAATTGAAAGACTGTTGAAAAAAAGAAGAAATAGATACATTTTGAAGAAATAGCTAGGAAGATCTTGTGAAACATAACAAATATGATAAATGGATAGAAGAAGTAAAAGAAAAATAAGAAGTTTAAAGGTATAGGATATGAAATGGGATGAAGTAACAGCCAGAGAGATTGAATCAAAGTTAAGAAAAGCCTCTAATTGGAAAACCCCAGGCCCAGATGCAGTACCTAACTTCTGGCTAAAAGTATTAACACCTTTGCATGAAGATTTAGTAAGAACTATTTATACGCACACCCCGAACAGACACCATTCTTGCTAACAACAGGAAAAACAATGCTCCTACTAACAGTGAACCTGAAAGCTACCCTAAAAATTATAGACCAATAACTTACCTTCCAACAACGTATAAACTATACATGGGAATTGATGCTGACAGAGTTTATAGTCATTTAGAAGAAAACTCAATTATTGCAGTAGAACAAAAGGGCAATAAAAGGAAAGTCATATGGAACAAAGGATCATTTGTTATTAAATAAAGTCATAGTGGAGAACTGTAAAAAGGGGAAGAATCTAAGTATGGCAAGGATTGACTACAAAAAAGCATGTGATAATATCTCACATTCATGGATAAACGAGTGCTTAAAAATTTATAAGATACACCCTACAATAATCACCTACATTACAGTGACCATGAACAGTGGCAGACCACTTTGTAATTAACCCATGAAAAAGTACAAATTATTATTTGTGGGATGAAAATTCTAAGAGGGATATTCCAGGGTGACTGTCACTGCTGTTATTCTGTCTTGCTGTTAACCCATTAAGCTGTCTACTTAACAGCTTAGGTCATGGCTATAATTTGGCTCCTAGAAAACTCAAAGTGTAAAGACTTCTCATCTTCTCTTTGTTGATGATTTAAAACTGTATAGCTTATCAGATGAGGGCCTAAAAGCACAACTACAAGTTGTCAAAACTTTTTCAGATCATAAAATAATGTCATTTGTTCTTGATAAATGTGCAAAAGCAACCTTTAAAGCAGGAAAACTGCAGCACCAAGAAAACATCAGTTTAGGACAAGAATGTGATATACACGAACTTGAGCAAGAGGGAGTGTATTAATATCTGGGAATTGATGAAGGATCAACAACAAAACATATACAAATGCAAATAAAACTTAGTAAGGAATACTTTAAAAGACTTAAATTAATCCTGAAAACAGCGCTGACATCTAGGGACAAAATCCAAGCTATAAACCAATTTTCTCTTCCTGTCCTAACTTATAATTCTGGAGTGATTGACTGGCCCCAAAATGTGATGGATAGATTAGATAGGAAAATAAGAAGGATACTTCATGCTCACCGAATGATTTATAAAAATCAGTGCATACCAAGATTATATATTCCCCATTCTGAAGGAGGGATGGGCCTCCTTGAAATTGATTACATGTATAGATCTGCAGTTGTGGGACTCCAAACATATCTGCTGACCTCACAAGACCCAAATGTAGTGAAAGTTTTGAAATATGAGGAGAATAAATTTAAGATGACTTCTCTGCTTAATCTAGCATAAGAATATTGGCATCAAGCAGGAATGGAAATCATAAAGTACTAAAAATAAGGCAGCAAATGAATGTGCCAAAAAACAAAAGAAAGAATATATGGTGAAGGACCAGATGAGAAGGCAGGAAATGTGGGAAATGCATAAATATAGTTGCAAGTATAGAAAACTTCTGGAAGAACCTCATGTTGATCAGGAATGAACACAGGAATGGTTAAGGAGAGGTGAATTCAAACCAAGAGATGAAAGGTTAATATTGGCGACCCAGTGTAATGGACAACATACACGCTGGTTTACAAAATCTATTGAACATGTGTGAAAAACAGACAAATTAAGGTTTTGTAAAACTGAACTGGAAACAATGGCACACCTCGTTGATGGTTGTGGCATACTAATGGCAGAAGGACTGTATAATGAAAGGCATAATAATGTGGCAAGATTGTTGCACTGGGGATTGTGCAAATATTATGGTACTGAAGTGGCTGAAAAACACTGGAAACATGAGCCAGAAAGCATCATAGAAAATGATGAAGTCTACATCACATGGGATCACCCATTACCAACAGTTTAAGAGATCGATGCTAGAAAACTGAATATAGTGATCCATGAAAAGAAGACAAAAGTAGCATCAGTCATTGAAATTGCCACACCCAGTGACTACAGTGTCTTGCGTACAGAGAGACACAAAGTCATAAAATATCAGGATTTGCAGGCAGTAACAAGAGCAATGCAGAAGGAAGATGCCCACACAGTTAAAATAGTAGTAGGAGCAACAAGTCTTATAAAACGAAAATCTATAGTAGTATTTAGATATGTTACCAATACATGTAACTTTGTCCGAATTGCAGAAGGGGTAATTTCTAGGCACATTGCGGGTGCTGCAAAGAGCACTTCTGGCTGACATCAAAGACTGAAACAATTCTACTTTCATGATCTTGAATCATACCTTGACTTAGGGATGGGGTCCATTCCTGTCATGGTATTAAAAACCTAAAAGACTTGGAAAAATTAAAAAAGAGAGATACCATTATATCTATTATTTACTAGGTCATATAAATATGGGGAGATTCCTCAAGATTGGAGACATGCACTTATTAAACCTGTCTTTAAGGGAAAGGGGAGTAGGACAAACCCAGAGTCATATAGACCCTTCAGTCTATTTTCATGTTGTGGAAAAATAATGGAGAAAGTAATATCAGTTAAATTGTTGTCGGAACTGGATAAGTTGGGATTTGAAACCATATATCAGCATGCATATGTTGAAAATAGATCTATTACCACTTGTAACATGATGTTCTATAACAATATAATATCAGCTATGCATGAAAAACTGTGCTGTGATGTAATTTATACAAATTTAACTTTAACGTTTGACAGGGTCATACACAAAACACTGATCAATAAATTAGAACATCTGGGTATCAATGTACTCTTGATAAGTTGGTTAGCTTCACAACTTACAAATAGGACATGTCAATTGTCATACAGCAATTGGACATGTGAAATTCTTGCTTACAGTCAGGGTGTCCCAGAGGGCTCTGTCCTAGACTCTTACTTGTTTAGATTGTATCTTTCAGAACTTTTTCGTCTGAGGTGTTCTATAGTCTATATGCAGATTACCTGAAATTGCGTAAACTGATTACACGTGTTACAGATAAAGCATGTCTACAAAAAAACTTGACTAAATTAACCATTGTGGCACAAAAGAATAATAAATACATCAAAAATTAAACATATGAAATTTGGGAGACATAAATTGAAAGGTATATATTTAATGCAGCACACAGTGATTGAACCTGAAGATTCATTTAAGTACCTGGGTATATGGGTAGATCTAGCTTTGAGTTTTTCTAATCATGTCAACCAATTGGTTAATGATAGTTATAAAACTCAAGATTGTAAAAAAAGATTTATAAAGTCTAGGAAATCAGAACTGATGAGGTCATTGCTTGTTACTTGCATTAGACCCAGACTTGAGTATGGAATAACAATATGGAAACCTTATAAGAAAACAAGCATGAGCAAACTGGAAAGAGTACAGAGGAAATATACCAAGGGCATCCATGGATGTGAAAACGTAAGTTATCATGAAAGACCAAAATATCTGAACTTGTACAGTGTCTCTTATAGATATTTAAGAGAAGATCTTAGTCAGTTAAATAGGGCATTTAGAGCCAATTATCCCTGGGAATGTATCAAAAAGTACTAAGAGCAGTCTGGACTAGTGAATCAACTTTTAAGAGTGTTTTATTGATGACATAGTTACCTGGGGTGGTAGACTTCCCAAAAAGTACTATAATGCATTTGTTGGTATTGTGTTATATGCTATGGCTTTGGCAGCAAATTTTTGTCTGTATTACACCTTCCTGAAGGGTGTTCTCATCTTGGGGAATTCAGTGACTGCTCCCAGTTTGCAATCATCTGCGACCCTGGTCAGCCAAAGGCCTTTGACATTGGCTTTGATATCCTAGAAGTAGATGACAAAGATAAATGGGTCCAGCACAGAGCCCTAGGGGACTCCACTGCTGACCACTTTGTGAAGGTGGCCTCAATGAATCTAACCTCCTGGGTCCTATCAATGAGTCAGCTAGCTATCCAGGGTGCTATAAAGGGGTGTATACCTAGTTTCATATATTTGTTGACAATGCTTGAGTGGGGTATTGTATCAAATGCTTTAGCCAGATCTACATAGGCAGTATGCACCATTTTCCCCTCATCCATTGCTTTAGTGACCTTTTCTAAAAAGAACACCAGATTCAGTAAGTCTGAACTTTCTTTGACAAAGCCAAACTTGGATGAATCCAGTGTCTGGAGTTCTCCAATGTCCTTGCTGACAATTTCCATGAGAATTCTTTCCAAGGCTTTGCAAATAGGAGTAGGCAGACTAGATTAAATTTAATTTACTCTCAGCTTTTTCTCTATCATATTTTCTAATGCCTTTTCCATTTGTGCTCTACTCACCACCAAGCAAACATGATTTACTGCCAAAGGAAAAAAAGTGAAATATTTAGCTTGGGCCACCTTATCTAGTGCAAATATACTCAGCATCAGTGCACCATGGATAGTAATAACTGCAGAGATGCCTAAATTTGTGGAACAAGGTGTAAATTAAGTGAATTGAGAGAAATAAGGCACATGATGCATTGTTTGATTCCTGTTTAGAGACAGCAATTCAATTATTTTCAATATGTATTTTTTATTTTTTATTTTTATTTTTTATTGATTTATTTTTTAATCTAAATTTGCTCTCTGCTTGACAGCATGCTAACACAATTCAATAATTAAGGAAAAAGTGAAACATTTGGTTTATTCTGCCTTATGTAGCACAAACTAGCCTAGCAGCATCGTACGGCTGTCAGCACTCTGGATAATGCTTAGTGAAAAAAATACACCTGTCAGGTAACTTCCTCTGAGACATAAGGTGTAGATGAAGTGAATTGAGAGAAATATGGCACATGATACATTGTTCAAATTCTGTTTAAAGATCAAATTTCAAGTATTCTCAATATGTAACTTTTATTTATGTATGATGTATGCATTTATTTATTTTAATCTGTATTTGCTCTACTACCTAAGGAAAAAAGTGAAAAAAAATAGTTTACGGTGACTTATGTAACTCAAGCATACCTGGTAATGATGCAATTTCCTAAACACTCTGGACAGTACTGAATGGAGAAATTCCACCTGTTGCATTCTTACCTCTGTGGCACAAGATAGACGTGCAATGAGTTTACATAAAAACACAGGTGATAAAAGGTTAAAATACAGCTAATAGATAAATGTTTACAAATGGTGTCAGCATCCCAATTCTCACAATATTTTGATTAAGACTGTAAAAATAATGGTGAATGATAATATTAAACATGTTTATTGCAAGCAATGTATCAGTGATGCTTGCCTAACTACAGTTTTCTGTTTAGTGTTTATCAGCAATGCTTAATATATAACATCAAGCTAATGTGTGCACAGTTTCTTAAACATGACAATGATGATATTTCATTTGAAATTCACTTGCATATTTTGTTATAATAATCATGACTCATCACATATCCTATACGTTTAGGGCAGTTATGCCATGTGAAGTATGTATGTAACATACCCTAACCAGTACTTCTCATCTCACTCAATTGCATCCATCTGAAATATATTTACAAACAGAAATATTGACTTTTACATAGGAATGGATTACCAGGAATAACTGAAATCACACACATGCATGCCTTTTAGGTGAGTATCTCCATTTATTTCAAAAGTAGTGTGTCTCTAATTTCCATGCTTAAAAGTTTGTTCTCTTGTGACAATGCTAATTAATAAGCTAAATTTCAGTTTTTGCATGTTTTATCCCATGGATTCAATTCCCAGCTGGTACAACAATATTTTAACATTGTGTAAGCCCCAACATCACAACATGTCACAGTTCTTCTTTCTTCTTCTAAATTAAAAGGATTAAAAGCCGTGTCATTAAGCATTCCATTGTTGAATATTAGAACCTATGCCAATCAGTTCAGCTCAATGACATATTGCCATCCTTTATTGCTAATTGACGTAAGCCATACTAATGTGTCTACCAAGAAAGCCATACACTTACAATTTTGCAACAGCAGTTGTCAAGGCTGTGCATCTCTGCACACAAAAAGGTACATCTGAGATTTGAATTGTGTGCCAAGTCAAGAATATCATGTTAGCTTGACTTCTACAGAGATGGCTGGCAATGGAGAAAATGGTGCTAAATTTAGAGCACAAAGGTGGGGTGCTTGAAATGTCCAGGATATTTTTGGCACTTCAGTTGAAGCGTTATAGCTGTAGGCTGCTGCAGGGGGATTATACCAGTTCTCAGTATAAGAATGAGGCTTGGAATAATTTAGCCAAGGCTGTCTCCAGTGTAACCGGCGTTCCACTTACTGGGTAACAATGTCATCACCACTATAGTGACCTTAAGATGTGCAAGCAGGATCTCCTAACCTGATCAGAGGTCAAATTTATTACTGACAACACCCCTCCATTGTGTAAGTATACTGCCCCTTGCCTGTTTATGTTGTGTCATTAAATATCTAGCCAACCAACACAGTTATTCATTATGGATTTCATTCCGCTGTGGCGACCCCTAACCGGGAAAAGCCGAAAGATACAACAACAACAATATATATATATATATATATATATATGTGTGTGTGTGTGTGTGTGTTAGTATATATATATATATATATATATATATGTGTGTGTGTGTGTGTGTGTGTGTATATATATATATATATATATATGTGTGTGTGTGTGTGTGTGTGTGTGTGTGTGTGTGTGTGTGTGTGTGTGTGTGTGTATATATATATATATATATATATATATATATATGTGTGTGTGTGTGTGTGTGTGTATATATATATATATATATATATATATATACATACACATATATATATATATATATATATATATATATATATATATATATATATATTAGTAAAAAACCAATGCGGTTCCAAAAAGTGTATAAAAAACGTACCCAAAATGAAGGAGCTTGATTCTCAGAAAGTCAATTCAAATTCCCAAAGCGTAATTTCCTCGCTACTATGTAGAAATACACAGTCGAATGTTGACCGTTATATCCAGTTCACCTCTGAAGACGCTTTTATATATTACCTTAGTTTTTCAACCGTTCTTATCAACTCAAACAGTTCCACAAAATCAGTTGCTATTCAGCATAGATAAGATAAATCCAAAGCATCGAATGGAATTAAAATAAATATTTATTGCACAATTAAAATAAGCGCTTTCACGGTGAGTAACACCGCTTCATCAGATACATTAAAAATGTTAGAACCAACCTTTTATCCTTGTAGGAATTCTTAAACAGCCTCATCATTCGTTAATTCAAATGCTGATGTTACACAAAATACTTAAGGCCCTACATAAGACTAGATGTCAACTAATGATGACATCATGTTAAGCGCGTCAGTGTACGGCTATATCACTATAGCAACGATAAATGTTGAAGAGTATTCAAAGAAAAAATACAAACAATTCAAACATTCCATAGCTCCTAAAGAAACCTACTATCATAGTCAACTAGGTTTCTTAGAACAAAGCACTTATTGGCATATTACTTATCCTACAACAAAAATAAATGTTGACGATGAGCCGTATGCATCAACTCTTCATTTAAAATCGAAGATGGGCTAATCTTTGTGCGTCAGCTAAATATAAAAACAAGTATTGAACAGCATATGTAAGTTGTACAACTACAGTTGCTGGGAGGTCTGTTTGAAATAAAAATCTATCACTCTAATCAACTCATGGAAAAGCATAAACTGACAAAATTTTAAAATGTATCTAAATATCGACGATATGTCATATATCTTGATTATCCTTTAGAAATGTAAACTATTACTTAGGTCAATGAATACTGGAATTAATAAGTATTGTTGACGTAATATACATTTATATATGTATATATAAATATTTATAAATAATCATTCAAGCATGGATATGTGGACTGCGGCTGCCAAAAGCAAGTATGAACAAGCTGAGAAATAATATAGGATGTGCATACAAGGGTATTGTCAAATAGGTTTTTATGTATAAAGATATACTAACTGACTCTATATGATGAGTGTATGCAAAGTATGTATCATGAGTATGGTATATTATATAGCTGTAAATGTAGCGACTATGACTGTCAAGAACCAACTAGAACCAAACAAGCTAGAAAATAGTATAGGATGTACATATATGGAGGTGTTATATGAAAAATGTGAACTGATTATAGGAAGTCAATATAGACAATAAGTGTACCATAGGACATACATATAAAATCTATCTATTATGAGATACAAACATATAGCTATAGATGGCTGGACATGGAAACTAAGTTAGATGTTCAAAGAAGGGGGCACAAGGTGTGGAAAAATGTTTGAATTCATGTTCAAGATGCTACATGGAAATAAATACTTGCTCCCATATCTGGAAACACTATCTTAACATGAATGAAGTATATACAGATAATAAAAATGATGAAAAATCAGTAGATAATCATTAATTTTGTGTATGATCATATCCTTCTCCCCTTTAGGTGTGGTTTGATTGAAACAGTGTCGTTCAAACCTCGACCCCTATGTGCACCCAACCTCAGGATCCATTTTAATTCTGCCTCTTCTGTTCTATTATATATATCACCTATTCTATTAGAAGGTTGCTCTACGTGTAGAACCTGGAACAGAAATTGATGGATCTCTCCTTTGTCTAGCATATGCTTAGCTACCGCACTGCTGCCATCATTCCTTTGAAAGCAGTAGTAGTGATCTCTAATCCGTTCTTTTAGTGAACGGTTAGATTTCCCCACATAGTATTGGAAGCACACTACACAGTGGGCTATATAAACTACATTCCTGGTTAGGCAATTAGCATTTACCCTGATCTCCCACAATTTCCCACTGTCTGGATGTCTATAAAAGTGGGACTCATCTATACGATGACATTGTATACAACTCCCACATTTACTAGTTCTCTCTAGACCTGTCCATTCCTGGAATTGATGGGACCCATGGCATACCATCCGTTTCAGACTGGGCATATTGCTGTAGGTGTATTTAGGTGAGGGGCCTACAATGCATCTTACTCTGTCATCACTGGTTAAGATCTTCCAGTTGTCAGAGATAGCCCTTTGTACAACTCTCGTGTTATTGCTATGTGGAATTACAAGTGATTCAAACTCAGAACTTCGAATGTTCTCAACCTTCTTGTAATTATTATCTGAGAAATATGGTTTTGCTCTGGTTTTTCTAAGCTCACTCATGCTAAGATACATTTGTTGCACTTCACTAGACTCATATCCCCTACTGACAAGGCCTTCTTTTAGTATTGTCAATCCTTCTTCAAAATGTGTATTGTTACTAGAAAGGCGTGATACACGCATAGCTTGTCCCTTGATAACATTTTTATAAATTTGTGGGGGATGCATGCTCTTCCTATGCAAGAAGGAAGGCCTATAACAGGGCTTCCTATATAGACGGGTGCTTATTTCTCCTTTTTCTTTATATACAAGGACATCCAAGAACTCGATCTCCTTCCTGGAATGTTGAAGTGTAAATTTAATGAAGCTGGTAGCTTCATTAAGAGTGGCATGGAAATCTAATAGGGACTGTATTGATCCACTCCATAGAATAAACACATCGTCTACAAATCTTTTGTAAAATTTAACATATTCTGTACTCAAAATATGTTTAAATTCAAATTCAGCCATGACAATGTTGGCGTAGCTATTGGCACAACTGGTGCCCATAGCTACGCCACTCTTCTGTCTAAAGCAGATGTTATCAAATAGAAAGATGTTGTTTTCTAATACTATTTCTGTAAGAAAACAAATGAAGTCCACTTTCTCCTCCGGATAGTCTGATACTCTCATTAGAAAAGCTTTCAAATGTGAGAGTCCTTGATCATTCGGGATGCATGTGAACAATGAGACCACGTCCATCGTGACAAAAAGGGCATTGTTCAGTGATGGAATGTCTCTAGTATGAGAATATAAGCTTTTCAAAAAATCTTCTGTGTCAAATAGGACTGTTTCTTGCTTTGAAAGATACTTTTTAAGTTGGTCATCCAAGTATTTGGACATAGGTTCAGTTATCCACCCTGTGCCCGATACAATAGGTCTAAATTCAGGATGTTGTGGGTTCTTATGGATCTTGGGTAGTCCACTAAGTGTGGGGATGAGTGGAAAATCCACTACGAAGAAGTCATGCAGTTCTTGTGTTATGAGGCCTAAGCATTTGCTTTCATTCAAAGCTTCTGTAACACTCTGATGCATATTATTAACTTGTTCTAATGTAATCTGTTCATACGAATCAGTTTGTAGAGATCGCTTCATTGTCTTCAGATAATATTCAGTGTCTAGCACCACTATGGAGCCTCCTTTATCTGCTGCTCGTATCGTGATGTCTTTGTTCATACGTAGTTTGTTCAAAGCTCCTCTTTCTTGTTGTGTTAAATTGTTATGTGTATCTGGCATGGCTTGAGAGAACTCTCCATAAATCTGGGATTCCACTGTTCTTAAAAATACTTCCAAAGTAGGTTGTAGGTGAGGTGTGTATAGACTCTTGCTTTTGAAACTGTTCAAAGGAAGTATGATGTCTCTGTTCATATCCGTTTGGTACATTAACTTCAGTCCAATACGACGTACGAATAATCTTATTGATAGTAATGCTTGGCTGACATCCATGTTGTTTGTTGGTATAAAGGATAGACCTTTGTTGAGCAACGTTTTTTCAGCCTCTGTTAACTCATATTTGGATATATTATATATCAAACTTGATGATTGTATAGGAGTTACGTCACTATTTATTGATAAAGAGCCTTTTATACACTCGGATACCAGTATTTCTGGAGTGTTTTCTGTTGATGTTGCAAGTGTGGGGGTTCCTTCCGCTTTGCTCCTCTGCCATTGTCTAAATCCAAAGAGCGCTTTCTGCCCGTTCTGATTGGCAGTGGAAAATCCGTATTCTGTTGTCCTTCCAGTTGTATTTTCCGTCTAACTGCTCCTGATAGAGTATTAGGTGGTGCTGTTTCCGGTCTGAGTCTATGCACAGGTGCTACCTGTTGTTCCGCATTATCTTCATTAGGTGTTGTATAAACCGATCCATTATCCGGTGGAGAAGTGATGGAATTTGGTACAGGAAGTATCTCATGCTTATCATTTGCTGCTGTTATATGAGGGCTCAAATGTTCTGATTCTATTACAAGATTGTTGGTACTATCTCGTTCATGTCCATTTCGAATTTGTTTATTCCATGTCACTGGTTCTGCATTCCTTGTTGGTTGAGCTGGTCTCCTTGCACCTTGGATGTTACAATCAGGTTGCAAGTTACCAGATGCTGTTCATTGATCCATGTTGACAGTTCTAGGCCAAACAAATACATGATTGTTGGCAAAATCATGGTTGTCCCTTGCTAATTTCCTGCGTTTATTGTTCAGTAGATTTTTCTCAAAGCGCCCTATTCTCTCCATAGTCTCATGTAGGTAGAATTCTATTTCATCTGCCCCACAATGTTCTATCAGTTTGTTTTGTATTTTAAAAATGTTATCTTTCACTTCTTCCTCTACTGGACGAAAAAAGTCTATGAGTAATTGAATATACTCTCTGCTGGCCTTTAAGTTTATTTGTTGCCATTTGGCTAGCAGCGTGGGATATGTATTGCCATAAGTTGGCATGTTCAGTATTCTCAAGCCCCTGGGGATGACACCTGTATTTATGCATGCCTCCATATGATACCTTTGTGCTGTCAGCCGTTTAATTCTGTAAAGTTCGTTTTCTATATCTCTTTTTAAGCTCCGTACCTCATACTCGTTTCGGTTATTAGTAATGGGTTCATGTAAATCTGTTAAATCAACATCACCATCTAGAGGATTCCTTATATCTTCTAAGAAGTCTTTGAGTCTTTGTGTAACCCCTGTATTTAAAGCTTCTATCGTACGCACATCATTCATAGCTCCTTCCATACTGCTGAAAAAGTATTAGTAAAAAACCAATGCGGTTCCAAAAAGTGTATAAAAAACGTACCCAAAATGAAGGAGCTTGATTCTCAGAAAGTCAATTCAAATTCCCAAAGCGTAATTTCCTCGCTACTATGTAGAAATACACAGTCGAATGTTGACCGTTATATCCAGTTCACCTCTGAAGACGCTTTTATATATTACCTTAGTTTTTCAACCGTTCTTATCAACTCAAACAGTTCCACAAAATCAGTTGCTATTCAGCATAGATAAGATAAATCCAAAGCATCGAATGGAATTAAAATAAATGTTTATTGCACAATTAAGATAAGCGCTTTCACGGTGAGTAGCACCGCTTCATCAGATACATTAAAAATGTTGAAACCAACCTTTTATCCTTGTAGGAATTCTTAAACAGCCTCACCATTCGTTAATTCAAATGCTGATGTTATACAACATACTTAAGGAGCTACCTAAGACTAGATGTCAACTAATGATGACGTCATGCTAAGCACGTCAGTGTGCTGTATCACTATAGCAATAAATGTCGAAGAGTATTCAAAGAAAAAATACAAACAATTCAAACATTCCATAGCTCCTACAGAAACCTACTATCATAGTCAATTAGGTTTCTTAGAACAAAGCACTTATTGGCATATTGCTTATCCTGCAACAAAAGTAAATGTTGGCGATGAGCCGTATATATCAACTCTTCATTTAAAATCGAAGATGGGCTAATCTTTGTGCGTCAACTAAATATAAAAACAAGTATTGAACAGCATATGTAGGTTGTACAACTGTAGTTGCTAGGAGGTCTGTATGAAATAAAAATATATCACTCTAATCAACTCATGGAAAGGCACAAACTGACATAGTTTTAAAATGTAACTAAATATCGACGATATGTCATATATCTTGATTATCCTTTAAAAATGTAAACTATTACTTAGGTCAATAAATACTGGAAATAATAAGTATTGTTGACGTAATATACATTTATATAAGTATATATAAATATTTATAAATAATCATTCAAGCATGGATATGTGGACTGCGGCTGCCAAAAGCAAGTATGAACAAGCTGAGAAATAATATAGGATGTGCATACAAGGGTATTGTCAAAGAGGTTTTTTATGTATAAAAATATACTAACTGACTCTATATGATGAGTGTATGCAGTGTATGTATCATGAGTATGGTATATTATATAGCTGTAAATGTGGCGACTATGACTGTCAAGAACCAACTAGAACCAAACAAGCTAGAAAATAGTATAGGATGTACATATATGGAGGTGTTATATGAAAAATGTGAACTGATTATAAGAAGTCAATATAAACAATAAGTGTACCATAGGACATACATATAAAATCTATCTATTTTGAGATACAAACATATAGCTATAGATGGCTGGACATGGAAACTAAGTTAGATGTTCAAACAAGGGGGCACAGGTGTAGAAAAATGTTTGAATTCATGTTCAAGATGCTACATGGAAATGAATACTTGCTCCCATATCTGGAAACACTATCTGAACATGAATGAAGTATATACAGGTAATAAAAATGATGAAAAAATCAATAGATAATCATTAATTTTGTGTATGATCATATCCTTCTCCCCTTTAGGTGTGGTTTGATTGAAACAGTGTCGTTCAAACCTCGACCCCTATGTGCACCCAACCTCAGGATCCATTTTTATTCTGCCTCTTCTGTTCTATTATATATATCACCTATTCTATTAGAGGTTGCTCTACGTGTAGAACCTGGAACAGAAATTGATGGATCTCTCCTTTGTCCAGCATATGCTTAGCTACCGCACTGCTGCCATCATTCCTTTGAAAGCAGTAGTAGTGATCTCTAATCCGTTCTTTTAGTGAACGGTTAGATTTCCCCACATAGTATTGGAAGCACACTACACAGTGGGCTATATAAACTACATTCCTGGTTAGGCAATTAGCATTTACCCTGATCTCCCACAATTTCCCACTGTCTGGATGTCTATAGAAGTGGGACTCATCTATACGATGACATTGTATACAATTCCCACATTTACTAGTTTACTTTACTAGTTTACTAGAACGGATTAGAGATCACTACTACTGCTTTCAAAGGAATGATGGCAGCAGTGCGGTAGCTAAGCATATGCTGGACAAAGGAGAGATCCATCAATTTCTGTTCCAGGTTCTACACGTAGAGCAACCTTCTAATAGAATAGGTGATATATATAATAGAACAGAAGAGGCAGAATTAAAATGGATCCTGAGGCTGGGTGCACATAGGGGTCGAGGTTTGAACGACACTGTTTCAATCAAACCACACCTAAAGGGGAGAAGGATATGATCATACACAAAATTAATGATTATCTACTGATTTTTTCATCATTTTTATTACCTGTATATACTTCATTCATGTTCAGATAGTGTTTCCAGATATGGGAGCAAGTATTCATTTCCATGTAGCATCTTGAACATGAATTCAAACATTTTTCAACACCTGTGCCCCCTTCTTTGAACATCTAACTTAGTTTCCATGTCCAGCCATCTATAGCTATATGTTTGTATCTCATAATAGATAGATTTTATATGTATGTCCTATGGTACACTTATTGTTTATATTGACTTCTTATAATCAGTTCACATTTTTCATATAACACCTCCATATATGTACATCCTATACTATTTTCTAGCTTGTTTGGTTCTAGTTGGTTCTTGACAGTCATAGTCGCTACATTTACAGCTATATAATATACCATACTCATGATACATACACTGCATACACTCATCATATAGAGTCAGTTAGTATATTTTTATACATAAAAAAACTCTTTGACAATACCCTTGTATGCACATCCTATATTATTTCTCAGCTTGTTCATACTTGCTTTTGGCAGCCGCAGTCCACATATCCATGCTTGAATGATTATTTATAAATATTTATATATACTTATATAAATGTATATTACGTCAACAATACTTATTATTTCCAGTATTTATTGACCTAAGTAATAGTTTACATTTTTAAAGGATAATCAAGATATATGACATATCGTCGATATTTAGTTACATTTTAAAATTATGTCAGTTTATGCTTTTCCATGAGTTGATTAGAGTGATAGATTTTTATTTCAAATAGACCTCCCAGCAACTGTAGTTGTACAACTTACATATGCTGTTCAATACTTGTTTTTATATTTAGCTGACGCACAAAGATCAGCCCATCTTCGATTTTAAATGAAGAGTTGATGCATACGGCTCATCGTCAACATTTATTTTTGTTGTAGGATAAGTAATATGCCAATAAGTGCTTTGTTCTAAGAAACCTAGTTGACTATGATAGTAGGTTTCTTTAAGAGCTATGGAATGTTTGAATTGTTTGTATTTTTTCTTTGAATACTCTTCAACATTTATCGTTGCTATAGTGATACAGCCGTACACTGACGCGCTTAACATGATGTCATCATCAGTTGACATCTAGTCTTATGTAGCGCCTTAAGTATTTTGTGTAACATCAGCATTTGAATTAACGAATGATGAGGCTGCTTAAGAATTCCTACAAGGATAAAAGGTTGGTTTTAACATTTTTAATGTATCTGATGAAGCGGTGCTACTCACCGTGAAAGCGCTTATCTTAATTGTGCAATAAACATTTATTTTAATTCCATTCGATGCTTTGGATTTATCTTATCTATGCTGAATAGCAACTGATTTTGTGGAACTGTTTGAGTTGATAAGAACGGTTGAAAAACTAAGGTAATATATAAAAGCGTCTTCAGAGGTGAACTGGATATAACGGTCAACATTCGACTGTGTATTTCTACATAGTAGCGAGGAAATTACGCTTTGGGAATTTGAATTGACTTTCTGAGAATCAAGCTCCTTCATTTTGGGTACGTTTTTTATATATATATATATATATATATATCTATATATATATATATATATATAGGTTCATAGGTTCATAGGTTCATACTGGGCTATCTGCCCGAGGGCATTTACAAGCCTAGCCCATAGTTTTGTGGCTTACGCCACCCCTTTAGTATGGGGAACTATACCCATTATTTTGCTGTGCCTCTGTTGAGCAGTGACACTGAGGTAATCCCTGGGGTATATCTGCGATCTCCCATCCATTGGTCAAGATTTCTCTTGAACAAGGCCAACGAGGTGCTCTGCCTCACATATACTGGGATTTTATTCCACAGCATAGGGATTCTTTGGGTGATGAATCTATCCCTCCAGCACGTCCTATTAATAGCCGTGTCGAGGTTTAAGTCTCCGCCCTTGTGGCTCTGACGGATCTAGATTTTTTGAGGTGAAGCATATTCATCAAATCTGGGTTTGACATGGCCTTGTATGTTAGGCAAAGGTCACCTCTGAGCAAGCGGTGACTGAATAGAGCTGGAGTTCTTTCAGTCGGGCAGCATAGGACAGATGTTTGAGACCCTTTATCCTTTTGGTGAGGAACTTTTGTGGCCTCTCCAGCTGCTGCAAGTGTCGGGTCAGATACATTCGAATGGGGCATTGTACTCAATCATTGGTCTGATGAGTGATGAGTATAGGGAGACTATGACCTCCCTTGATCTAGATGAGAATCCCTTCATGATAAGGTGGGCAATGTAGAAGGTCTTCCTAACTACTTTAGCTACATGGGTGTCGAATGACAGACTACTATCAACCTGGGTCCCCAGGTCCCTGATAACTTCTTCTGTACTCAGTGGATTGCCACCTATTTGGTAGCTAGGGGTAACCTTGTTTTTCCCGAAGGGTATGACTATGCATTTTTTGGCATTTAACTTTAGGCCATGGCTCTGGCACCAGTTATCCGTTTCTGTGAGACCCTTCTGAAGGATATCTGTGTCAGATGTGTTTTCTACTATGGCACCCAGTTTGCAGTCATCTGCAAACTTTGTCAGCCATAACCCTCCTGTGTTTGCTTGTACTTCGGAAAAGTAGATGCCAAACAAGAGTGGGCCCAGGACTGAGCCCTGTGGTACACCACTTGTGACAGGCTTTGAGTCTGACATGGCGCCAGCAACTCTGACCCTGTGGGTTCTGTCACTCAGCCAGTTTGCAACCCATCTTGTGATGTATGGGTTAACATTTAAGCTGATGAGTTTTTCAATGATACCCGAGTGGGGTATTGTATCAAAGGCCTTCGCCAGATCGAGGTAGGCTGTATGGACTGCCTTTCCCTCATCAATGGCTTTGGTGACTGTTTCGAAAAAGTCAACCAAGTTTATAAGGCATGATCTGCCTTTGACAAAGCCAAACTGGGATGGATCCAAAGTCTGCAAATTTCCTATGTCTTTATTTATTAGGTCCATTATGATCCTCTCCATGGCTTTGCAGATAAGGCTTGTCAAGCTAATGGGCCGGTAATTTCCAGGGTCGGTGGAGGCACCGCCTTTGTGAAGTGGGACCACAGTTGCAGTGCGCCACTCCATGGGTACGTATCCAGAGGTAAGACTATGATTAAACAGCTGTCCTAGCTGTGGGTTTAATTCCTCGTTGAGTTCGTGGAGCACACAGCCGGGGACACCATCAGGTCCCATGGATGCTGTGTTTTTTGCTTTGGAGAGAGCAGTTCTCACTTGGGCGTTGGAGATGTTGGGGGGGCTGCGATCGCTTGGTACAGATGTGTCTCCTTTTGGGGAGGGGGAGAAGTTTGCACTGAACCTGTCAGCCAGTATGTTGGCAATGTCTGCAGGATCAGTAATCTTCACATCATTTTGAACTAGTTCTGAGCATATCTGGGAGTTTCCTCCCAGGTTTCTAACATAGCTAAAGAAGGCCTTATGATTGTCTTTTGAGTCTTTAGCTATTTTTCTCTCAAAATTTGCTTTGGATGATTTTATGAGAGCTCTTAGTTTTTACTTATAGTGATCAAGGGTGTCTTACCTTTTAAGGATTTTGCTCTATCTTGTAGTAGCTTCCTCCTTTTGTTGTAGAGTTTGTTTATGGCTGGGGTCCACCAGAGTGGACGCTTGCCTTTGGTACAAAGAGTCTTTGTTTTGCTTGGGATTGCCTTATCCATGCAGTCCTGCAGGTGCTGGTAGAAGGCATTTGTAAGTGATTCAGCTGCTTGAGTACTGTTTTCCGTCGGCTCGGGGCCTTAAAGGAGACCACACTAGTCTTTAGAAGTGTGAAGTCGGCTTCGAGAAGTTCTTTACTGTGGTCTTTTTATTTCAGGTGGGGTGGGATGAGGACCTCCAGCGAGATTAGTTTGTGATCTGATCTCACCAGTGAGGGGTATACTTCGGTGTTGAACATTGTGCTCCCATGTTCGTGATGATGAGATCAAGTATGTTTTCTCCTCTTGTGGGGATGGTGACTAGTTGTTCCATGGCATTTGAGTTTATGAATTCCAGGAACTTTTGGGCTAGGGTGTTTGGGCTTGAGTAGTGTTCCCAGTCTATATTAGGGTAATTGAAGTCACCTAGTATGATGGTGTTTGGTGATACATTTATCCCTTCTAGTGTTTTCAGGAAGGCCATGTGAGGTTCCTGAGTTTGTGAGGGTGGCCTGTAACATGCTACAATTTGCAGAGCAGTCTTGCCTATGGTTAATTGCACCTGGATGGTCTCCGATGCATCGTGCGTTGCCACCAGTCTTGAGGTGTGGGTGTCTTTGATGAATATGGATACCCCTCCTTTCTTGGTATTGTCCGGATTTTGGGGCGGAACGCATGATAAGAGGTAAAACCTGATAGTGCTGGGGTGCTCTCAGGAGCCTTGAACCAGGTTTCTGTCACTGCACAGACATCGATGTTCTCCATACTGAGAAGGGCCTCGAGTGCGTGCATTTTGAGATTTAGACTTCTGGCATTGAGCAGCATTACCCTTAGTTTTTTCCTTTTTGTGTTCTAGGGTGGTAGGTTTAGAATTTGAGCCTTGCCTAAAAAGGCACTATGGGGTGGCAAGAGCCTTTGCCAATATCCGGAATCCCAGGGTGACAGGTGCAAGCCGTCCCTGCAGCAGCGTGGCTTGTCCAGCATGTCATCCCAGGCAGACAGACATTGGATCCCCTTTGAATGACACCAGAGTTTAAGCCAATTGTTAAAGCTGATCATCTTATCTCTGTATTGTGGCCTCATTCTTGGTGAAGGTAGGATACTGCTCAAGGTCAGGGTCATACCTGCCTGGGCTACATAATCAGAGAGCTCCTCAATGTCTCTTTTCATGTAGTCCAAGGAGGTACGTCTCAGGTCGTTTACACCAGCGTGGACAATGACTGAGTCATATTTGTGCCTGCTGTTGAGAGACCTGAGTGCTTGCATTATGTGGCGGATTCTAGCGCCCGACAGGCAGCTTACTGTGACCTTCTCCTTACTCAGTCTGGTGAGCGGGACGTCAGTGTGTCTGACTATGGAGTCACCAATGACTAGTGTGTCTGGCATTGTGTTTGGCCTTAAGGGCTGTGACTGTTTGACACTCTGACTGTGAGGTCTATGTGTTGCAGGTGTGTTCTGAGGTGGTGGTTGTTTGGGTGTCTGCTTTGGTGGCCTCTGCTGTTTTGGTAGATTTTTGATCAGAGCCGAAAGTATGTCTTTGTGTGTTTATGTGTATGATTTGAGGTTGTGATGGTACTATGTGAGACTGGGTCTATAGTGTGTGTGGTAACCTTCTCCTCCTGACTGGTCTTGCCAGTCCTATGTTGAGAGAGCTCAGCCTCCAGTTTGGCCGTATAGTTGCATCTCGCATGTATTTGTGTTTTGTGGGAGGAGAGGGTTGTTCTGTGTACATGAGGCAATTGTAACATTGCCTCAATATTCCCAGGTTCACCAGCTGAGCAGGAGAGGACACTAGCAACTGATCCCTCGACATGCTAGAAGGACTAGACAAAAACTTTAAAAGAGATTCCGGGGACGGAGTGACCGAGAAATGGGGTTTGCCTTTTGGGGTGCTATCTATAAGAGTGCCGTATCAAGGTAATAAGTACTGTAGGAGCAAGTGCTAGGTTTAACAGATAGAGAAAAGTCTACTTGGAGTCAAGTAGAGATGATCTTTTAGGTATTAGAGAAAGTGCTAGTAACAGGGATGCTTAAAGGTAAGATTGAGAAGAATGCACTCTGCAGTGTGCACTAGAGAAGTTAGATATGAAAGTAGGTAACTTGAGTTTTACCTGTTTAAAAAGTTAAGGTTTAGTGGAGAGTTACTATTTTTAAAACAGCAAGATGGACTGAAAGGGGTGGTTACTTTTGTATTTGGTACTATGAAATACTGTAGGATGGCCAATAAATTTAAATAATTGAAGGGTGGGATTTCAAAAGTGATGGTTTTGTGATTACTCACATAAGCCAGTGAAAGTAGAGAGAAATGAGATATATGGTCAGATTAACATAAGAGGCGGGCAACTAGAAAGACAGTGGTATTTAACAAGACAACTTAAATGGGTGGGAGGGAGGGAAAAATTCTGCCTGACTCAGAACAGAGAGAGCTGTGGTCTCTTTGAAGTTTTAATATGCTGTTAAACAGAATGCAAGCAAAACACAAGGTAAAGAAAACAAACTACAGTATTCAAAATATAGAAAGGCAATACAGAAATACAAAAAATAACAGCAAACTAACCTTTCCTTCACAGCAAAGTGTAGCAGAGTCTGGATGAGCCTTTCTGGTAAAGCTCTGAAATGTTTTAGTTTACTCCTTAAATAGAAATTTTAGTTCCTAGCTCCACCCCCTCTGTTAACAATTGATTAACCTTAAGTGACCTTTTCTGTCTTATGAATGAGTCCTTAATTAATCAGTTCTTATTTCTGCCTGACTCAGAACAGAGAGAGCTGTGGTCTCTTTTGAAGTTTTAATATGCTGTTAAACAGAATGCAAGCAAAACACAAGGTAAAGAAAACAAACTACAGTATTCAAAATATAGAAAGGCAATACAGAAATACAAAAATAACAGCAAACTAACCTTTCCTTCACAGCAAAGTGTAGCAGAGTCTGGATGAGCCTTTCTGGTAAAGCTCTGAAATGTTTTAGTTTACTCCTTAAATAGAAATTTTAGTTCCTAGCTCCACCCCTCTGTTAACAAGTGATTAACCTTAAGTGACCTTTTCTGTCTTATGAATGAGTCCTTAATTAATCAGTTCTTATTTCTGCCTGACTCAGAACAGAGAGAGCTGTGGTCTCTTTTGAAGTTTTAATATGCTGTTAAACAGAATGCAAGCAAAACACAAGGTAAAGAAAACAAACTACAGTATTCAAAATATAGAAAGGCAATACAGAAATACAAAAATAACAGCAAACTAACCTTTCCTTCACAGCAAAGTGTAGCAGAGTCTGGATGAGCCTTTCTGGTAAAGCTCTGAAATGTTTTAGTTTACTCCTTAAATAGAAATTTTAGTTCCTAGCTCCACCCCTCTGTTAACAATTGATTAACCTTAAGTGACCTTTTCTGTCTTATGAATGAGTCCTTAATTAATCAGTTCTTATTTCTGCCTGACTCAGAACAGAGAGAGCTGTGGTCTCTTTTGAAGTTTTAATATGCTGTTAAACAGAATGCAAGCAAAACACAAGGTAAAGAAAACAAACTACAGTATTCAAAATATAGAAAGGCAATACAGAAATACAAAAAATAACAGCAAACTAACCTTTCCTTCACAGCAAAGTGTAGCAGAGTCTGGATGAGCCTTTCTGGTAAAGCTCTGAAATGTTTTAGTTTACTCCTTAAATAGAAATTTTAGTTCCTAGCTCCACCGGCTCTGTTAACAAGTGATTAACCTTAAGTGACCTTTTCTGTCTTATGAATGAGTCCTTAATTAATCAGTTCTTATTTCTGCCTGACTCAGAACAGAGAGAGCTGTGGTCTCTTTGAAGTTTTAATATGCTGTTAAACAGAATGCAAGCAAAACACAAGGTAAAGAAAACAAACTACAGTATTCAAAATATAGAAAGGCAATACAGAAATACAAAAATAACAGCAAACTAACCTTTCCTTCACAGCAAAGTGTAGCAGAGTCTGGATGAGCCTTTCTGGTAAAGCTCTGAAATGTTTTAGTTTACTCCTTAAATAGAAATTTTAGTTCCTAGCTCCACCCCTCTGTTAACAAGTGATTAACCTTAAGTGACCTTTTCTGTCTTATGAATGAGTCCTTAATTAATCAGTTCTTATTTCTGCCTGACTCAGAACAGAGAGAGCTGTGGTCTCTTTTGAAGTTTTAATATGCTGTTAAACAGAATGCAAGCAAAACACAAGGTAAAGAAAACAAACTACAGTATTCAAAATATAGAAAGGCAATACAGAAATACAAAATATAACAGCAAACTAACCTTTCCTTCACAGCAAAGTGTAGCAGAGTCTGGATGAGCCTTTCTGGTAAAGCTCTGAAATGTTTTAGTTTACTCCTTAAATAGAAATTTTAGTTCCTAGCTCCACCCCCTCTGTTAACAATTGATTAACCTTAAGTGACCTTTTCTGTCTTATGAATGAGTCCTTAATTAATCAGTTCTTATTTCTGCCTGACTCAGAACAGAGAGAGCTGTGGTCTCTTTTGAAGTTTTAATATGCTGTTAAACAGAATGCAAGCAAAACACAAGGTAAAGAAAACAAACTACAGTATTCAAAATATAGAAAGGCAATACAGAAATACAAAATATAACAGCAAACTAACCTTTCCTTCACAGCAAAGTGTAGCAGAGTCTGGATGAGCCTTTCTGGTAAAGCTCTGAAATGTTTTAGTTTACTCCTTAAATAGAAATTTTAGTTCCTAGCTCCAACGCCTCTGTTAACAAGTGATTAACCTTAAGTGACCTTTTCTGTCTTATGAATGAGTCCTTAATTAATCAGTTCTTATTTCTGCCTGACTCAGAACAGAGAGAGCTGTGGTCTCTTTTGAAGTTTTAATATGCTGTTAAACAGAATGCAAGCAAAACACAAGGTAAAGAAAACAAACTACAGTATTCAAAATATAGAAAGGCAATACAGAAATACAAAAATAACAGCAAACTAACCTTTCCTTCACAGCAAAGTGTAGCAGAGTCTGGATGAGCCTTTCTGGTAAAGCTCTGAAATGTTTTAGTTTACTCCTTAAATAGAAATTTTAGTTCCTAGCTCCACCCCTCTGTTAACAAGTGATTAACCTTAAGTGACCTTTTCTGTCTTATGAATGAGTCCTTAATTAATCAGTTCTTATTTCTGCCTGACTCAGAACAGAGAGAGCTGTGGTCTCTTTTGAAGTTTTAATATGCTGTTAAACAGAATGCAAGCAAAACACAAGGTAAAGAAAACAAACTACAGTATTCAAAATATAGAAAGGCAATACAGAAATACAAAAATAACAGCAAACTAACCTTTCCTTCACAGCAAAGTGTAGCAGAGTCTGGATGAGCCTTTCTGGTAAAGCTCTGAAATGTTTTAGTTTACTCCTTAAATAGAAATTTTAGTTCCTAGCTCCACCCCTCTGTTAACAAGTGATTAACCTTAAGTGACCTTTTCTGTCTTATGAATGAGTCCTTAATTAATCAGTTCTTATTTCTGCCTGACTCAGAACAGAGAGAGCTGTGGTCTCTTTTGAAGTTTTAATATGCTGTTAAACAGAATGCAAGCAAAACACAAGGTAAAGAAAACAAACTACAGTATTCAAAATATAGAAAGGCAATACAGAAATACAAAAAATAACAGCAAACTAACCTTTCCTTCACAGCAAAGTGTAGCAGAGTCTGGATGAGCCTTTCTGGTAAATATTTATATATGTATATATAAATTTTCTTTTTGTATTGTACAGCAGCAGAGAAAATAACTGCAAACCATGAGGCACACCAGGAGAGATTAACCCCCCCCCCCACAGAGTGGCACTGGGTAAGTGTGGCTCAGGTCCAAGTTCAAGCCAAAAAAATGTCAGCCCTTCAATCATTATCATCATAAGCAGGTAAACCTAAACCTAAATATCAAGCATGCCTTCCCCAACAACTCTTGCTACTTGCATTAGGCAATGATAACCCCAGCTTAACTGTCTATGGGTTCAATAACCAGAGGCAGCAGTCCATTCCTATTACAGAGTAGTATTTCTAAATATTAACAGCAATAATATGTCAGGCACAATTCAAATATGGTAATTGTAATTATTATATGTGAATGCCTATATTCTATCCATCATACAGAAATAAACTCTGCACTTACTTGTATCTTAGCAGTAAAATTTCTGTATTTTATGACACATTCATATCTTAACATCATATGTGGATATGGCAAAAGTCTACAATACTAAATTATCATAATTCTTTATGCATTGCCCCCAAAATTGTATTGAATAAGTAAATTAATGTAACATGCCATAGATCTAATTATCTTTTTTTATCTCTTCCCATCCTAACTCTGTTTTTTATTTTTTTGTGTTTTATAATGTATTACCATTATTCTGTTTGCATACCTTGCTGCTGAAAACAAAATGACAAACAGCACTTGGAAATAGACTGACCACATGCAGATCGGCCCACTATAACTAAACAGAAGGTAGCACAGGCACCCAGCACATCAGGTTCACAATCTGCTAATATTGATTCCTCAACCACTGCCCTACATGCTGTGCTTGCATCAGGTATCTCTATCCTAGCTGCTGGTACAGTGGTATCCTCTGGTAACAAGTCCAGTAGGGGTGGTGATTTTGTCACTTGGCAGGAGCTGACAGGGCTGGTGGAGGATATCATAGAGACGGACATCAGTGTAAGTATTAGCAGGGTTGAAAGTCCTGCTTCAGATTGCTAAAATGATGCTACATCTGGCCCTGACCTAGGCAGCTGATGCAGGAGATAGTGATGACAGTTTTGAGGGTGAGGACTAGATTTTTGATTCTCACTAATCTCATGCTGGACATGGGTGCACCTCTGAAGTCCCCTACTTATCCCCTGTCATGGAGCCCCCCCCCCATCTGTTTGTCTCCATCACCATCCCTGTATGTCTTATAGGTTCATAGGTTCATAGAAGGATACTTGGATAACAGCCTTACAGCCCTTAAAAGCCTAGCCATATTTATCCCAAGTTGCCCCAATTGTTGGTGGTTAGTTGAGTGAAGTTTGCAGTGGTAAGGGTCTATGGTAGTTAATTCTGACTCTGTCTGTCCTGGAGGGACATGGGCTCTACCCCAGGAGTGAATTTACGGTCCCCCATTCATTGATCTAGGTTGCATTTGAAGAGGGTCAAGGAGAGGATCTGTTTCACATGAACTGGAAGCTTGTTCCAGAGAAGTGGCAGTGTCTGGGTGATGTATCTACCTGCTCATGTCAGAGGCTGGATTAATATCCTTGAAGCAAGTGACCCTCATGCAGTTTAATTTACAAATGTGTAGCATTTCCATCAGCGCCAGGTCAGACACTGCCCTGCAAGACAGGCACACGTCATCCCTTAGCAGCCTGTAGGACACAGAATACAGTGACAGGGCTTTCAGTGTTTCTGCATAAGACTTTTGTTGTGCACCCTGTAATTTTTTGGTGAGAAACTTCTATGGTCTCTCCAGCTGTTGCAGATGTCTACTGAGGTGTATGTAAAAGGGAGCAGTATACTTAACTATTGGTCTGATGGGGGCCAAGTATAATGGAATTATAACATCCTTAGATCTAGATGTGGTGCTTTTTTATAAGATGTGCCACATAAAAGGATCTCCTAAATATGATGGATATATGGTGGTCAAAGTTCAGATTGCTATCAACCTGAGCACTCAGACCATGTAACATTGGGTCTACACTTATGGGGGTGCTATCTATAATGTAATCAGCAGGGACGTCAGCTTTTCCAAAGGGAATAATAATGCATCTTTTTGTATTTAGCTTTAATCCATGAATTTGGCACTAGTCATTTGTCTGCGTTAACCCTGTCTGCAGTATATTAACGTTACTGGGGGATTCAGTGATTACTCCCAATTTGCAGTCGCCAGCAAACTTGGTCGGCCACAGGCCATCCAATTCTGCCTAAACTTTTGAGAAATAAATTCTGAACAGTAAGGGGCCCATCAAAGAATCCTGTGGCATCTTTGCTACAGGTGACGTCACCCACTTTGATAGTATGTGTCCTGTTGGTGAAATTGGCTACCCATCTGGTAATGTAGGGGTTAATTCTCAATTTGGAGAGTTTTTCTATAATACCTGAGTGGGGAATCGTGTCAAATGCTTTGACTAGTTCAAGATATGTGGTGTGCACAGTCTTTCCCTCGTCCATGGCCTTGGTGACTTTCTCGTAGAAACCAACCGTGTTTAAAAGACATTTACTTTGAATGAATCCAAACTGGATTAGGTCCAGAGTTTGGAGATTACCTATATTCTTGTTAATAACGTCCATAATGATTCTTTCCGTGGCCTCGCCGATAAGGCTAGTCAATCTTATGTGCCTATAATTCCCAGGGTTGGTTGATGGCGCCCTTCGTGCAGAGGGATTAATATTGATGTCCTGCAATCCATTGGAACATATACAATTCACAGGCTGTGGCTAAAACTGGATCCAAATGAGTCTGCTAGGTCATGTTTTAAGTTGCTTTAAAGACAACCTGGAATGGTGCCTGGTTCCATTGATGCTGTGCTTTTGGCCTTGGAGAGCACCAAGATGACCTGCTCTCATGAGGTAATAGGCTGAGGAATAGTGGTAGATATACTTTGGGGAATGACTTGAGGGGACAGGGGGTTAAAGTTTGGTCCAAATCTGTCATCTAGCAGGTTAGCTATTACCTCCAGCTGAGTATGGATGGTGCCATGCAGAACCAGTTCGGTGCATAGCTGGGTATTCCCTTTTAGATTATGGATGCATTTAAAGAATGCGTTCTGATTATCCTTAGATAGGGAGGCTATTTTTCCTTCATGATTAGCATTGTAGGAGCTGACAAGATCTCTAATTTGTTTGTTCAAGCTAGAGAGGGATTTCTTCCTTGGCTGAGCCAGTTTCGTTTGTTCTTGGACATTATACTAGAGGTCCACCAGGATTGCTTGTTTTTTCATCAAGACCTGGTTTTAATCTGGTCAGGTACAGACAATTCTATACGACGGCTTTAGTGGTTTTATAGGGCATTTCTGTACACCTCTGCACAGGAGTCCATGTTATCTACATTCAAGGGAGGGGGTTGAAACTTCTTATACTATCACTTAGTAGGAAGTAATTTGTTTTTAAAAAATTCTTAAGCAATTTTGAACTTGATGTGGTACCTGGCTTTATAATTACATTGACCGAGACTGATTTATGGTTTGATCTTACCAGGGAGGACATCACACTGGGGGAGGGGGTGCAATGCTCTCCCATGTTAGTGAGTACTATGTACAGGACTTTGAGCCTCTTGTGGGTGTGCTGACTAGCTGTTCCAGAGCATTTGCATTGACAAAGTCCAAGAACCTCTAATCCGGCATGTCTGTAGTCGTGTATGTTTCCCAGTTGATGGTAGGATAATTAAACTCACCCATGAGTAAGGAGCTGGGCAGTATGATAAGTGACTCCAGTAAGTCCAGGTATTTAGTGTGTATATCCTGTTTCATGGTGAGGGACCTATAGCTAGCTATGATGTGGTAGGGAGCCTTGCCTATAGTTACTTGGACAAGGAGTAGCTCAAGAGAGTCATACTGTTTGACCAGTTTTGAGGTGTACTTATCCTTAATGAAGATAGATGCATCTCCTCCTTTGGTTCTTTTGTGCTCAGTTTGTGGTCTGAAAGTATGGAAGGCATTGTAGCCTTGGCAGGCCCGGAGTGCTTTCTGTGCCTTTGAACCATGTCTAGGTGACTGCACAGATGGTTGCATCGTCTAAAGTGAGGAGTGCTCACAGGTTGTGCAATTTCTTGTTTAGACTCCTAGCATTAAGCAGCAGTATTCAGTTTACCTAGAGAGGATTTTGTTATGTTGGTAGGTTGGTTATTTTGACATGGCCTAAAAAAGGCACAATAAGGGTGGATAATGCCTTTGCCAGTATCCAAACGCCTATAGAAGATGGGTGTAGACTATCTCTGGCAAAGCAGTGTGGCTTGTTTATTTTGTCTTCCCAGGCTAACAGATATATTGGATCCCTTTGGATTGACACAAGAAGCTAAGCCAATTGTCAATCATTTTTGTTTGAATTATGGCATCATCCTTGGAGAAGGTAGAATCCTGCCTGTGAGACACAATTTGAGAGCTCAGACATGTCTCTCTTCATATAGTCCAGTGAGATACATCTCAAGTCATTCACCTCCATGTAGACTATTAGGCAGTCATACCAGTAGTTATGGTTGAGTGACGTGAGTGCTTGAGTGACTTGACATACCTTGGCACCTGACAACCAGCTAACTGTAACCTGTTGCTTATCCAGCCTGGTGAAGAGAATATCTGTGTGTCTCACAATGGTCTCACTTATTACCAACCTATTAGGTTTTGTTGTGTTATTTCTTATGGGGTTATTTGTTGAGATCCTAGTGTGTGTGTGTGTGTGTGTGTGTGTGTGTGTGTGTGTGTGTGTGTGTGTGTGTGTGTGTGTGTATGTGTGTTATTTTGTGTTGTGGTTGTTTTTTGCATTGCTTTCGGTGTAAGTGGTTTCTGTTTGGAAGTCTTTAGAAGTTTTGGTAAGTTAATAGTGAGTACCTCTACATATGTGGGTATATATGTCATGCCCTTTTTAATGTGGGAAGTGTGTGTGTGTGTGTGTGTGTGTGTGTGTGTGTGTGTGTGTGTGTGTGTGTGTGTGTGTGTGTGTGTGTGTGTGTGTGTGTGTGTGTGCTGACAACCTGTTTGGCATTCTATTTGCCCTTATGTGGGAGTCTTGCCTCCAATTTCATTGTGTAACTACATCTCTCACATAAACTGTTTGTTTCAGGAGTAAGTGGCTGTCAGTATACATGAGAAAACTGCTGCATTGCCTCAGGGTGCCCATGCCTATCAAACCGACCAGGAAGATGATGGAAAACTGCCGGTCCCTTATAGCAGGCTCTTTCTGTATGTTTTATAAGAGAAGGGAATGGATTAATTTGACAGGACTGCACTGGTAGCACTGAAACTACAAGAGGGACTTATACTTTGCATAGGCTAAGGTTGACCTATAAGGCAATGCTAGTCAGTGTGCAATTGAGTTGTTCCTAGAGCAGCAGAAAAGTGTTGAAGAGTTTCACTGAGAGCTTTTTAGGGAAAAACTGAGCTCTTGGCTTTTGCGCCTATACAGAGCAATGCTAACTGCCACTATGTAAAGAGCAGAACCTCACAAATGCGAAGCTTAAATATGAACAAAGAGAAACAAATTTGAAGCTACTACTAATCAGACGAGCACACAATAAGCCTTCCACCAGCAATCGCCAACTCAGACAGGCTAGATCAGCACACTTATGCCACAAGGGTGCAGGAAAACACCTTCATAATGTAGAACAGCTGGTTTAGAGCCCAAGTGTAACAAGACCACACAAACTACCTACAACAGCCCTACAACTAAACAGATAAAATTTAATACAGTGCAACGGACTACTTAAAGCAGCAGTAGACCGTACAGTCATACCTCTCAATTGTACTAAACTTCTTGGGTTTTACCAGTTTTGAGGTCCAATTTAATGGGGTACCATGATTCCTGAGTGGCACCCCTTAATTTCCAGTCTTCCTGGCTTTATTTTTTTATTTTTTTTATTTTTCTTCTTTTTTTAGACTGACGTCATCGCGCAGAGGCATGCACAGTGACGTTAGCTATGTGAGCAGCCTGCCAGCCTGCTGGATTATGGATTTCAGCTGAAGAGGCAGGCCGTTACTGTCAAAGTCAGTAAATCGCACACAATCATTACAGCAAGTTCAGCAACATACAACATACACACACCCCTTCAGGCCACGTAATGTAAATCAAGAGAAAATGCAGTGCATTGCATAATATTACAGTAACTAAGTTACACAAAACACATGCTTTTTACACACTCTTTCTTGTCAATGTCATCACAGTCAGTCACTCACAGTAAGAAAGAAGATTAGAAGAACTCCCGACTCGTGGTTGCCTGTGACCCATCCCCTCCCGTCGGCATCGTCCCTTCCTTTCCAGTTCCAAATTAACTGCAGAAATTAGAATGCAGTGCAGATCAGAAATAAAATCCTTTTCATTTCACCCCACGCAGGTTATGTATGTTTGAGTAGAGACTAGAGAAGAAGATTCATTAAAATCATAGAGATCATTAAACAGCATTAGGGAGGACTTGTTCACTCGACTCTTTAAAAGGCAGCAGCTGCTAAACACGTCGGATGTTAATACATTACTCTCTCAATTTATGGCAAACTTATTTACTAGTTTGGGAATTAAGAACACAAACAGAACAGAAGAACACTATGTCAGTCTGACTGCCGTGCCACGACTGGTTTTAAATTTAATAATTATCCTCCCAGCTCCCACCCAGCCAAGGCCATAGTTGTAACTTGTATGCCTAAGTTTTCACTTTATGATTTTAGTGTGAATTAGCAGGCTAGCACCAATGTCTTGACTTTATTTCTAATCTAATGTGCCTATTGGTGGTGGCTGGCCTGCAAGCGTATGATGCATAGACTGTAGTCGAGTCGAGTCAGTGTAGTGGTGGAGTATATCTCCACCAGAATTCCAGATCCCCTATAGTACTGCTTGAACTTTTTTTCCTGCCTGATTCTAATCTATTTGCCTGCTGCTGCCCTGTACCTGCAAGTGCATACTGATGCCGAGCCGTGGTTATTTGGATATCTCCTGTGAGTAGTGAACTTTTTTTCCTGCCTGTCACTGCTGTCACTCAGTGTAAATATTACAAGAGCATTACACCACAGATAATGATGTTTCGTCTAAGTCTTCAAGTGTGCTGAATAACCAAAATGATAAATATGCAGCTTCAGAGCAACAACTTCAATTGCAGGCTTTTACTATGTTAAATTCACAGTATATAAAACATATATAGCTTTTCTGTCACAAAAGCCAGATAACGTTGTAGTTCCATAGCTTTAAAACAGGTAAATACCATGAAAACAGAAAAACAAACATAAAAACGAAGAACCCTTCTGATGTAAACAAACAGACAAGTGCTTTCAGCTTTTTCAAGCATTCTTCAGATCCAAGTAGGTAAACAGGGTTCAGTGTTTAAAAAACTAATATCATCCAATGAAACAAACTACTATAAGTGACGAATATCAGCCAATCAGGTTGGTCCATTGGTACACACCTCCATGACATTCCGACGAACATAAATTTAAAAACTCTTTATTTAAAAGATAACATAACAGTCTTGCATTCCTTTAAAAAATGAGCCATGTTTTCAGAAGGGATCATGGTAAAGAATCTTTTCAATGGGTTCTAGTTCAAAAATAAGCTCCACATAAAAGCTAAGCTTTAAAAGAGAAAATAGAAAGCTAATAGGAATGGCCATAAAGGCGCTCCTTCTTATTTCATTTCAACAATTTCTTTAAAGCATCAGGACCAAAACCAGCATACCTTGAGGTATTAGGCATGGAAAGCAAACAAATCATGAGCAAACTCGTTGCTCGTCTATTTTTAAAGAAAGGTTTTAAGTGGACACAGCCATTAAGGCCAGGAGGGCAATCTGCCCTCAACCGCATTATCCGTTTAGCTTCCTCTCTCTCAGTCACATTGATCAGATCTCCTTCTCTTGAAGTAAATTGTAGCTTGAAAATGACCATGAAAACATAGCTATGTCCCTCATGCTCACGTAAATGAAGGAAAAGAGAGTTGGTTTCCTTTCAGTTACGAATATCAGAATGTTGTTCAGTAATTCTTTCCTTAAACTTCATGTTAGTTTTTCCAACATAGAATGCTGTAGATAAAGTACAGGTAGCTATGTAAACAATGTTGCTGGTTAAGCAACTAGCTGATCCATGAAAAACATATGTCTGTTTAGTAACCGGATGCTTAAATGCGTTGCTACAATTGATTACATTGCAGACCTTGCAGAAGCCACATTTCTTTGTTCCTGATGAATTATTACATACATAGTTGGCACCTGTCCCATCATTTAAACATAGAATTCTTTTAAGATTCTTTTTGTTTTTAAATAAGAAACTAGGGTTATCTCTAACAATCTCTTTTAGCTTTTCATCCAAAGTTAGAATCGGCCAAAACTTTTTGATCACTTGGCATACATTGTCATGGTCCATGGTGTAAGTCAGTTAACGCTTAGATTAGATGTTCTTTTATGTATAACTGAAGACAGTGTACTTTCACCTTCTGTAACCTTAGAGGAATAAAAAGCTTTACCTTTTCCTTTACGTATGTCAGTAATTCTAGTCTTATTCAATTTTAAGTTTTTATTTCCATAGCCTTATTGGCTAAAATTTTGATAAGCCTCTCTTCTTCTTGGAGAAAGGTTTCCTCTTCTGTACATAACTTTGAAATCCTTATAACTTGATTTTCAACAATATTAGAGAAAATATTCCTGGGATGCATACTACAAAAGTGGAGCATGTGGTTTTTCCACATATCTTTCCTGTAGAGACAAGTGTCTATCCCCTTTATCGGATCTAGAAAGAGTCTCAAATCCAGAAATTTAATCATCTCTCTCCAGATGTTTTTACATCAAATTTCAGGAAGGCAGTTGTCAGTGACAGAAAGTTAACAAAACATCTTAAATCTTCTTCATTGCCCTTCCATACAATGAAGGTATCATCCACAAACCAATTGTAGAGAATTATCTGATCATTCCAAATGTTATGAGAATCCTTGGACCGACCTCTCTCCCATTTGGCTAAAACCAAGTTTGCATAACTATTGGCACAGGGGGTGCCAATGGCAACCCCCCATTTCTGCCAATAGTAGCTATTATCGTAGGTGAACACATTGTAGTCCAGCACGATTTCCAAAAGGTCACATATCAAGCGTGATTCTACCATCTCTTCAGTTAGGAATTCTCTTACAGCTTCAATGCCATAATTGGTTGGTATGGAAGTGAATAGACTATTCACATCCACAGTTACCAATAGCAGACTTTCGAGATCATCATGATTTTCTAGAGCTATATATAGATGTCGTAGAAACTCAGCAGTATCTTTAATCACAGTGGAGGCCCTAGGTAACATCTTTTTTAGTTCATGTTCAATAAACATAGAAATGGATTCCATCAGCCATCCTCTGCCAGCCACTATTGGTCGCAAAGGTGGACATTTGATATCTTTATGAATTTTTGGTAGTCCATTGATAGTTGGTATAGTGGGGTGCTCAGTGACAAAAAGATCATACAGATGCTCATTGTTCTCTCTTTGTAATAGCATGTCATAAAGAACATGCCGGACCTTTCGTTTCATTATGTTTAGTTCATTCTTACTGATCAAGGGGTAGGTCTTTCTATCACTTAGTAATTCTTTCATCCATTGGACATACATCATTGCATCCATTACCACTATAGCACCTCCTTTATCAGCAGGTTTAACCACATCATTCCTTTCTTTAAGTTCTTTGAGTGCCTGATTTTCTTCTTTAGTTAAATTAAAAAACTGTTTCCCTTTTTGAGACATTCTTGTTCTCATTAGCTCCTCTTTGCGGGCATGAATAAAAGAATCAACAGCTGGATGGTTGAGAGGAACAAGCGTGCTGGGTTTCTTGAGCATAATATTGCTTTTGATGGGACATGTATCATTTCCATCACCAAAAATGTACTTCAAAGTAAAATTCCTTCCAAACATTCTAAGATCCAAAGCAAATTCATCATGTGTAGATTTGGTTGCAGGAATAAAACTAAGACCTTTCTCTAACAGAATTATCTGAGAGTGAGTAAGCTCAGTATTCGAAATATTAACCACTAAAGAAGTTATTGTGTCACTTTCCTTTTCTTTCTCTCTCTGCTTATGGATCTCCCTGTTCAAGAGACTTTGTTCATCATTAAAAAAGGGAGCTGATCTGTGATAGTAACATGTTGTGCTCCTTTCTTAGGTATTGTTCCTAGAAGATGACCATTAGTACCAGTACTACTAGAAGGACTGGTATTGTTAACGTTAGTAGTTGTATCAAAATCATGTTTTTGTTCAATGACGCAAGCATTTTCATTAATAACTATACTCCCATTCGGGACTCTTTTGATGGTAGACTCTTGTTTGTTCATATGATGAACCTGTGCACTAACCAAAAGATCTCGAGATCTATAATTATTATTGTTAGTGTGCAAGGATGTATCTCTCAGCTCAGGGTTTCTATCTTCTTTCTGTGAATGTTCATTAAAGTTTCTGACTTTAGGCCATTCAAATAAATGGCCTTTCTGTATATCACTAAAGTCTCTCATTAATTTCTGGCTCTTAATGCCTTTTAGCTTAACTTCATATGCTGTTAGCTTATCCTGTAAATTCTCCTGTTTCATGAAGTTGTTGCCAGACAGATTCATATTTTCAAGTTCTTTTTGTTTCTCCTCTATCAGAGTACTAATTTCTTCTTCTGCTGTCTCTCAGACACTCAATCACACATCTCACATGCTGCAACCTGCCTGTAGCCTAGGGGATAAAGAGACAGGGGTGGGCTGGCTTGGGACAGACGATGAGACAGAACACAGAAGAAGAAGAACTAACACACTTTACATTACAGAACAGAGAAGCCACGGCTGTCTGAACATTTGGTTGACATTGAGCAAGCACCAGTGACAATCCAGCAGCATCTCCCCATTATTTTGAAGATTTATTTCATTTGAAGCAGTTGGGTGGGCCAGCGCAAGTTGTTAAATTTAACAGTCAGTGTGAGAGACTCAGACAGGGATAAAATAGTGTTTTTTTTTTTTTTTTTTAATTTAAAATAAGTATTTTCTTGTTCATTTTGCTTGGCTTGTTGTTGTGCCATAGGCAGCAGTAGAAACAGTGTCTGGGCAAACAAACCAAACAGTCTACTGACTTGGAGCTGTGCGGTGGTGAGAATTAATTTATCCTATTCCTATCCTGACCTCACCTGGTCCAAGATGAAAGTCGATCATTCATCATCAAGAAAAAATGTATTTCTTCTGCTGCAGTTGCTGCTTCTTCCCCTGGCTCCTCCTGCGCCTCCAGCACCAGCAGGCAAATAAAGAAAAGATAAGATTGTTTACTTAAGTAGTTTTTCAGTCATCATAATATCTAAATGTGCCTGATATATTTTATACCTCAGGGAACTAGTGAGATTGAAGGTTGAACTTGAATGTATGACAGTGTGTGTGTGGAAGTAGACTTTTATCATGGAAATGTTCTGAATAGGGCAGTTTTGTCATTATTGGTTCATGCATTTTGTTTCATTGCCTACTGGAAAATGTTCAAACAATAAATTTAAAATGCAATTGTGTGTGGAAGTAGCCTTTTAAGATGGAAATGTTCTGAATTGGGCAGTTTTGTCATTATTGGTTCATGCATTTTGTTTCATTGCCTACTGGAAAAATGTTTAAACAATAAATTTAAAATGTGCTCTAACTTAAGTTTAACAAGTGTGCATGCTGTATTGTATTATACAAGGAATCTAATTTAATAAAGTCAGGAAGGTGTATCAAAGAACGCATGTATGTTTCTAGTTTTGTGTGCAAGGGGCCTATGCTTTGAAAACAGCCCAAAGGTAATCTTTATCCACCATGAATTTTCTTTGGATGTGGTGTGGCTTTCAATGCTGTTTCAATGAATGTGAGTTTCAAGGGCAGAGAAGTTTTAATGCCAAGTCTATTTTTGTTTAAGAAATATCTATTAGAGACAGAATCCAGTCCACAAAAAGGCAAGATGAATCCGTTTAATATGAAGTGCTTTTCATTGCCTATAATGAGGCAACTTCTTCAGATAAATTTCAATTAAGAAGCACAATTTTATATGCTAATCTGGTCACATGGTAAAGGAAACGTTATACCAATGTTACACAAAATAGTGCTAGCAATATGTAATTAAAAAACACATTAGAATTTGTAACTATTATTTATGCACTCGCCTAACTATGAATTATAAATTAACAAAATGTTTACTCATAGTAGGCAAATTTACCCATCTTTGCCTAAAAACACATAATACGTAATGAAATACAGTTAAATCTAAAAGTAAGTAAAAATTAAAAATTGATAGTGAGACTTCGATATTAGAAACACATTCACAAAACTGGATGCTAGTACAAACTAAAAGTAAAATACAAGTATGTTGTTAGTTTAGTTTGTTCCAGTTTTTCATCAAGTAATTTAAAGTTAATGTATATAGACTTCACAATTGATGAAATGACTTACTAGTAATAGATACTAAGTAAGTGTATTAAAAACCTATCTATCCAGGCTTTTAAGTTTTAAAAGACACACAATATTACAGTGTTCGTTTAAGCCAGGCTCAAAAAATGCATTAGTTCTTATTTGCCATGACAGTTCGCGGTCTTCCAAGAGCAAGTTTAAGGGCCCTCCTCTAATATCATACTGGATTTGGTCAATTGCTCTAAATTTAAAACTATGACCTTCATGAGACATGACATGTTTGGCTAAAGCATTTTCTTCTTTGTTGTTAACTATTGCGTAAGTGTGTTCATATATTCTATCTCGTAAACGACGTTCAGTTTTGCCTATGTAGAATGCTTTGCATGATGTGCAAGAAGCTACATAGACAACTAGTTTGGAATTACAGTTTAACTTGTAGTTTGTGTTATATTGTTTGTCATTGATAGTAAATTTTGTGCCTATACTAGCAATACTAACCACAAGAGTACACACCAACTCTCTTAGTAAATTCTTTGTTTTACCAGATTCAAGGATACTTTTTAGATTCTTACCTCTCCTAAAAATAATTTTAGGGTAGTCACTGAATTTTGTAGACAAGTTTTTGTCGTATTTAAATAGTTCCCAGTTTTTGTATAATATATATCTCATATTAGTACTGTCTGAGTTGAATCTGCCACTATCTGTTGTTTCAACATTATTCACTTCAGTTATGTTTTGAATGTTGATGACTGTATCTATAAAAAGACTAAAGTTAGGTGAACTATTACTACACAAAAGTTGACGTGCATTTAAAATCGGGGTAATAGAACCATTCTCTCATTTTAACTTGACTTCACTAAATAAGTTCTTAATTTTAACATTAACATTGGTATAACGTTTCCTTTACCATGTGACCAGATTAGCATATAAAATTGTGCTTCTTAATTGAAATTTATCTGAAGAAGTTGCCTCATTATAGGCGACGAAAAGCGCTTCATATTAAACGGATTCATCTTGCCTTTTTGTGGACTGGATTCTGTCTCTGAAAGCTTTTGTTTGAGTGCATTAGTATTTTTTCATTAGTTTGTTGTCTAAGAAATATCTATTACTGTTTGTGCATTGTGCTATAAAATGTAAAAATAAAATCCAAATAATCATTGTAGCAGTAAAGTAGTATGCACACATTAATGTTTATGGTAAATGGGGTGAAATAGCCAGGTAGTAGGACATTGGAATGGCTGCTGGGGGACTCTGGTGCAATATTTTGGTTGTATGTTTTTCAGTTTGCATTTGAAAGTTGGTATCCCACAATTCCATTGGGGTGGGTGGGGTTATGTAAGTATGTATGCAAATTTTACGTTAATCAGCACACAGATTTGTACCTATTTTTCATGGGCCTTGTCCAGATTTTTGATGTTTCCAAGTTGAGAGGTATGACTACAGTATATGTGTTTGCTATAAAGTGCAGAAATAACAGCAAATAGCTAAATAAACTGCTAAAGTACAATCACAGTATAAGAGAAGTACAGAAAAACTCATTTTTGTCTTTTCAGTAAAGGATTTCTCCAGGTGAAAGCAGATTCTCAGCAATCAGTAGCAAAGTTGCCAAACAATGAGCAGCTCTGAGTATCTATGCCAAAGCCTGCTCAGTTGAAAGGCTTAAATACCAGCAAAGAGAAACAAGTTTTTAGCTAACTACCAATCAGGAAAACACATAATAAGCCCTCCACCAGCAATCCCCAACTCAGGCATGTTAGATCAGCACACTTCTGCCACAAGGGTGCAGAAAACACCTTCTTAATGTAGAATAGCTAGTTTGGAGCCCAAGTGTAAAGTCTGAGCATTCTTCCTAAGCTACCCTGCCTACCTTACCTGCTCATTCAAAAGAATCGTCTGCAACATTTCACACTCTCTCAAAAAATAAAAAAGGTCAGCTGTTCCACAAAAAAAATAAAAATGTGCACCATACAAAGGACCCCACATTGCCTATGCATCATCTTGGCACACTTGATTTGGTCCAATTGACCATACAACATTATTCTGATGCTATCACCTATCTCTGGTGTGATGACACTCCAAAGTCATGAAATTATGTGTACAATTGTACATTTATGTTGCACAAAAGTGGATAATTGTGATGCCCTCCAACCATGTTCCTGCAAATTCCTGTATTTATTCAGGTGCAAAATATATTCACACACATCACGCACAGGTAGAAATGTCCCGGGGAAAGGGCTTCACTTTATGTCTTTGTCATTTGCTCAGGTGAGGACTAGATTCTCAATCAGATTACTGAGTGGTGATGAATTCTGTTTTTTACTTCTTATTGCAAAAGCTAAGCTGATGAATTCAGATTAATCTACAGCGGATTGGTTTATTTCATGGACATGTTCTTAAATGTGTTGTGCTGTTGGAAGACTAACTAAAGGCAGACTAAAGGTAGTACTGTGAAACATTTAATGCAACAGTTTTAGGTTAATGGATGCAGAGTTCCCATGTAGTGTGATGAGCTAATTATCATATGTAGACTGATGATTTTGCATAGTGTTATGGGTTCAATTACAGCAGTAGGTCAATTTAGTAATTCAACACATTTCATATTACTGCCATATTTTAACTGCAGATGTCTGTATTTCTCTCCATATACAACATTTCATTAACATACCATTGCAATAGTGCAGCAAGATATCATTTGCAACATTGCAGCACCAACAGGGAAAGTGATTAAGCCAACCTTATCTTGCTTATGTCATTATGTCTGTTGCACTCTTCTACCCCTTATTTTTCCCTATAGCAATCACTTTATTGTACAGAGCATAACAGCTTAATGATGATTTAATAAGTAAGAGTAACACACCATAAAGATGTTCCTATATGTCCCACAAAACATACTGTCGCTGTTCCTCTTTGCATCGGTCTCTGTGTTTCTCTCTGTTCACCCCTTCTCTTTCAAAAACTTGTCCCCTGTGCTTCAAATGTGTTATTTTAATGTTGTAAAGTAGTAACCCTTTTGTGGTATGATGAGATGATGTATACATATATATATATATATATATATATATATATATATATATATATATATATATATATATATATATATATATTTACACTACTTAGAAGGGTTCTAATCCAGCCTTTAGCAAAGTGTTACTGATTGTTTTTGGTACCCTTTTTTTCTGTACTTGAAGGCTACATATAGTTATGAGTCACCATTATCCTTCTTCTGTCATAATCTACAGTGTACCTGCCTCCATGTCATCCTATCAATGTACTGTATCCCTTCAATATCATTATTCTTCAACTCTGCATTTGCACAATGTCAGGTGCCAGGCAACAAATGCAACTAAGGCTAAATGGAAGTACACAGCTTAAGGTAATATCTTGGGATTTTATTGCCTTTGGCTGCATTACTCTGTTGTGCTTTTTGCCACTGTGCTTAGATATATTTATTGAATATAATATATGTTTCAACAATCTGAAGTGTTGGATGTACAGATTATAGTGGTCAGTAGGGTAATGAAGATAAATACATACATGCATTTACATTTGTTGAAATCCGCTGTCAAATGTTAACTATCAGAAGTTTGACTTTCTACCTGGTGTGCTTAGATAATACCTGGGCATAAATATTTTTCTTGGAATACTCTAAAGGTTCAAATCCAGATGGATGAACTAATGTATCAGAATCTCTTGTCTGATTACTGTGGCTGTAAAAGTCGGCTACACCTTTCTTTAACACATCATTATCCTGCTGCTATTGTAATGTGACTGCTCCCTATTGTGAAGCCTGCCTTGTACAGATCTTCATATGAAAGTCAGCAAAGAGCAGCACAGAGTACTGCTAATTCCTATTCTAAGTTCAAAACTTCAAGATATGATTATGCACCTGCTAATACTTTGCCAATAGCTACACAGTTCAGCTTGACAGCATCATGTTCAAAAGTAAAATTAAAAAAAAAATCAAATAATTAGTATTTTTGGTTGCACAATGGTTATATGTCTCTTATTAATTTTGTCAACAGGTTACCTTGATTTCAGAGTGATGTTGACTCATTTAATTGAGTCAGTCAATGTGTGTCTTCTCTCCAATGTTACACTTGTAACTTTGTTACAATTTTGGTTAACCTATTCACATATAATCCATCACTTTTATTCTGTAGTGCATTGTCTTAAATAGGAGTCGTCTGTCCTGTCAATCCATATTGTGCAAGCATGACACAAGACAAGTGTGAAATCATCCCAGAATGAAGTGGTAGGACAGTTTTACTAATAATCCAGAGGTTTATCCAGTGGTTTACAACTTTAAATTTCTTCAGCATCCCATACTGTGAAACAGGTGCATGTTACTCATATTAATATAATGTACATGAAAACCAGTATCTGGATCTTCACTGAGAAATATGTAATTACATGGGACAATCATGGTACTGCTACTGTGTCCTGTGCACACACACATATGCATTTGTTCCAGTACCAGTCATGCATGGTACCATCTGTTCCAAACAGTGGATTTTCAACAAGTACAAATGTGCATTTTAACATCCTTATACTCAAGACTTTTCCTGTGGTGCTTTTGACTAATACTGTACTCTCTAGATTGTGTCACTATATAGGCAGGAAGTTCAGTGCTCAATATGGGAAACTTGTGTGTCTGTGTGTGCATAAGTTTAGTGCTGTATCTACTCCTCACACAGAGTATAAATGTTACTTTGCACACAGCTCCCTTATCCCACTTTTTAAAGAGAAATCCTTTCTGCAACACATTGAAGAGGTCATCTAACCAAAAGTGTACTTTATCTCTCTTTTTGTCAGATTTCTCCTGTTGTGCTTGAAACTAATACGATGGTCTCTAGACTGTGTAACTAAATAGGTAGGGAGTTCAATGCTTAGCATGCAAATCTTGCATATGTGTGTAACAATTGGTGCTGTATCCACTTCCCATGAAGCAAATACATTTAACTTTGCACATGGCTCCATTATCCCACTTTTTAGAGAAATACCCTTCCTGCAACACACTGATGAGGACATCTGGTCCAAAGTGCACTCTCTCACCTTTGGAGTTAGACTTCTCATGTGGTGCTTGTTTTTAATACTGTGTTTTCTATAGATAGGTAGCAGGTTTGATGCTTAATAGGAAACATCAATGTGTGTCTTTATTTGTGTAATACTTGGCACAGTATCCACTATTCATGAAGAGAATACATTTAACTTTGCATACAACCCCCTTCTTATCCCACCTTTTAAAGAAACAACCTCCCAGCAACACACTCATGGTGTCATCTGGTCAAAAGTGCACTCTCTGTCCTTAGCAGCAGGACTTCTCCTGTGGTACTTGCAACTACTTGATTGTGTAACTAGATAGGTAGGATGTTCGATACTCAACAACATAAATGTGTGTGTGTGTGTGTGTGTGTGTGTGTGTGTGTGTGTGTGTGTGTGTGTGTGTGTGTGTCTGTGTGTGTGTGAACTTGTTTCTGTGTCCACTTCCCTTAAGGGAATTCATTTCACTTTACACACAGTTCCCTTATCCCACTTTTTAGAGAAATATCCTCTGTGCAATACACTGATGAAGTCAAAAGTGCACTTTCTACCTTTAACAGTCAGACATCTCTTGCAGCTCTTTTGACTAATACTGGGCTCTCTAGATTGTCTAACTAGATAGATAGGAAATTCAGCACTCAATGTGGAGAACATGTGTGTGTGTCAGTGTGTGTGTGTGTGTTTGTGTGTGTGTGTGTGTGTGTGTGTGTGTGTGTGTGTGTGTGTGTGTGTGTGTGTGTGTGTGTGTGTGTGTGTGTGTGTGTGTGTGTGTGTATGCACGTGTATGTGTGTGTATCTGTTGTGTAGTGGATAGAGTCAGCTGAGCATGTGCTCCAACAAAACTGTGTTCATTCAACTTCTACCATAGAAGAACACTTTAAACTGTTGGATGACTCCACCATACTCTTATCCCAGTTTTCACAACCACATCTTCTGTGCAGCACACTGATGAGGTCATTCTTTCTAAAGCATACTCTCACACTTCAAAAGTCAGACTTCTCCTGTAATGCTTTGCATTTCCTTCACTATTCTATAGAATGTGAAAATAGATAGGTAGGATGTACAAATTCAGAAGTGATTAAATTGTATAAGTGTGTGTGACTGCAAATGAATTTAGGATTGGTTTAACGACATTTACAGTGCAATATTTACAACAGCAAATGGCTGTACAAGTCATTTTACCATATACAACTCCTTGGCAATACACTGTTGATGTCATCCCTTCACAGATGTTGTATGCCTAACTTGTAGTCAGGATTCTCCTGTGGAGCTGGCTGCTGATAATGTGATGTATAGTTCATGAAATATAAAAGTAGGTGGTTCCAGTCCCATTCTTTGTTAAATAGTGTGGTTGTGATTATTGTCATATACCATTGACTACCTCACAACCACCTTTAAGCACACTTCCACTTATGAGATGGATTTACAGTGTCACTGTGTTATACTAGCTAGTCCTAGCATCTCCAGCAGAGAATAATGTTTTGGCCACACAATATTTACATAATTCTACCATAAATGTAATATTTTACAGTTGCAGTGCAAACTCTGTTGTGGTGTTGACTTTGATACTGTGCTTTGTCCATTGTAAAACCACATATGTAGGATGTTTGGGGCCACCTGTGAGCAGATCTTCCACTCTCATACTACACAGACTACTCTTCAAGTACATATATAGTGTGTAGCTGGGCGTAATGTGTAGCAGGGTGTCCATATCTTTTATGATAGGAAAGTGCTGCAAGCCCTTCAAGGGTGTTTTTCATGACATAACTGATATGTGTATTTCTGTGGCATCCATGATTGGTATACATATGTCTGATATCTGTCCTGGTATGTGTTCAAAAATGACATAATGTAAATGTTTATTATGTCATTCATATGGCATTGCCTATTTCCAAAATAATTATGCTCTGTATTGCATTCCTTCATCCAGACATTTCTTTATTACTGTAATTGTTTTTGTCATGCCATACAGCTTAATGGCAGATGAGGATTTCCATAAAATGTTTCTTACGTTATGGCATGCTGTCAGGCTATCAGTAACTGTGACTGGTCCTCTGTTGTGACCCTTTCTTGTGTGTTGGTGCTGTTGAGTTGCAGTTTCTTTATTGTTCCCTGTAAATCCAAGTCAGCATGCCCAGCATAACGATGTCTGAGATGTTCACAAATTACTAGAGGAATACTTGAAATAATGAAATGTTATCTGAGATGTGTTATCATGTGTCAGTTATGTATGTTGAGTGTTATTATGCTACCATTTAGTATTTACATGACTATGCAACACTTACCTGTCTATTACATGTTTATAGATGATAAACCCCTTTTCTCTGGGTACCACTGGTATTTACTTGCAAAGAAATGTCCATTTCTGATGTGCATGACATTACAACTGTAAGGTCCATTTGATCTTGTGTACACATGCCTGGGTGGAAAACACAGCAGTGGTGTAAGTTTGCAAACATAAATTCCTTATATATACATCTCATATGCAATAATTACAGTCTATGCATTCATCCCATAATGTATCTTCTGTCATTGTTAACTATCTCAATTTGCCATTTTATTAACGTCTATTACATATTACCTCTCTGTGTTACACTGTTGATTTATATCCCTATCGCACCCTTTGTTAGCATGTCCACTTTATTTATGTGTATAACTGCAGTATTGCCACTGATATTAATTATCATTATATCAATATGCCAGGATTTATGTTAAAAATGTTTATTTGACACTACAGCATACTTGCCTCCAGTATATGAGTATACTTTACCCATTTCCATTTCCCTATTAATTAATTATGCAGTACAACCACTATTATTTGTGTACAGTTCCCCATTTTACTTCCCCTCCTTCCAAATTATTTCATTGTACTCACCCTTAATATTTCTCAGTTACAGCACGTGCTGATATATTAGGTTTTCTTATATACAAGCCATTTTGTTTGCATATTGTCCTTTTGCTTGCAAGTACCTTTCCATGGCTGTGTACACTATTGCTGGCCACAAAAAAGTGCTTCTAAACATGTAAAGTTGATAAACAGCATACATATTTGATTAGCACTGTTGCTCATCACACTGACAAGTGCAAATCGTGTAGGCTTAATGTGAAGCCACAGGATTGTTAACAAATCCCAGGGATGGCATATGAAGCTTTTTACAAATGAAGAAAAAGTGCTGCTAGTATGATTCCTGCATTTCTGTTACTGATGATGGTGGTAGCAATGCTCAGCTGAGCTGGTGTACTGCTATGTTGTGGCTAGAAACTGTGTTCCATAGGGCTAAGTAGATTGTTTGCTGTAACACTTTTAAGTAGCTGGGACTGGACACATTTTACTAAGAATTTGGAGAAGAAATATTGGCTGATAAATGGATATAACAGTAGAGGTGCCACCTTTGGTTAGGGGTAGGATATAAGATTTCTTTTTTCAGATTTTAGGGATGAATTTTTTGTGATTGAACAGTTTATTAGGATGGAAAATTGTGTAAGCTAGAGTGTCTGCTGCAAGTTAAATATAATTTCCTAGAAGATTGTCTGTGACAAGTGTATTTGGTTATAGTATGAGAAAATATTTCATGATGGTGGATGTGGGGATCGGTTCAAAATCAAATGTGTTGCAATTATTTGTTGAGTCAGGAAGAATGCAGTATTACAGGTAGCTGATCTGTTTAGAAAGAAAGTTCCTGTATTAATAAAATGTTTATTAAACTGAAAGACAGTGATATCATTAGTGTTGTTAGATGAGGTTGGTTGGGGTGGAGTGACCATAATGTATAAGTTTGTTCGTGGAAACCAGAAAAGTTTTGTTAAAAAAGGTTGGTTGCTTTGGAGTGGCCACAATGTATATGCTTGTTCATGGAAAACAAAAAAATTGGGGTCTGTTTTGCTTAATATATTAGAAGATTATATAGTATTTCTTGTCAAATGTGTTCATGTGTTTTGCTGTATTTCTGATTTGTTTATAGTTTCAGAGGGTGGAGTGAGTTTTAGTCTATCTCAAAGTATTCCAACTTGTTTGTCTTTCTTTCATTAAAACTGTTTTCCTAGTTAAACACAGTGAAGAGTTTGTTTTAGCTATTTTGTTTCTTAGTGTGGCATATTTAATTAGGATGAGGAGAACTTTATTATTAAAGTATGTGATAGTGTCATCTAAAGGGAGAGTATGAAGGTGGTTCCACTTAATGTATCTTAAGCTGGATAGGAAAGTAGCTTCATGAAAAAAAAAAATATGTGTTTACATATAATATTACAGCAGTGGTGTTTCAAAGGTAGTTTAGCTGCCTAATAGTAAAAGTAGGGAGGTGATTGCTTAAGAAGGAGCCATGGAGGGAGCTGAAAGGGAGACTATTGTTTGAAGAATTGGTGAGTATCCAGTCAAACATGAAGCTTTTATTACTGGTTTTATTGTATTTAGTAGGATAGGAGTTATGTGAAGTCATATAATTTGATTATAATATTGTTGGCATCATTAGTGATAATCATCAAAAACAACCAGCTATAACCTCTATAATAAAAACGTCTTCATTAGAGAAAAACTTTCCTTTTCAAAATACTCATTGTCATGTTACTCAACTAACCCTTATAAAGTGTCCCACATCCACATTCTTTTTTAATTCCTTCAAATGCATACTGCTAAAATATAAATAAGCATTACTTTGCATGTTTTCTTGTGCATTTTGACATAGCCTCATTCTTTTTATAAATAGTTAAATCAAGGAAATCGAAGCACTATCATACTTAAATGTAAAACACAAAAATGCATTTATGCTATTCACATGCTCAGTAAACGTTACCAAATCATTTTCATTTCCTTTCCATAAAATAAATATATAATCTGTAAAATGTTTGTAAATCGTCACATAATTAAAATTTTCAGAATTATAAATACATTCTTTCTCCCAGCCTGGCACAGACAAATTAGCATAGCTAGTAATAATTTGAGAATTAAATTTGTCTTTAGTGAAACAATTTTGTTATAGAGGTTATCCTACTAATTTGGTGTACATGTATAAAGAAGTTAAGGATAACAGAATTGTAAAATATGTGCCCTGTACAGCTATGCCCTTATCTAGAACTAATAAAGAAAGTGACAATAAGTTTAAGAATTACTAACATAGCTTTATTATTAAGCAAATCTTTAGAATTATTTAGTATCAGTAAGTTGGTGAAAAACAACTGGCGACTTTTTGTAAACTTCCTTGATGTTTATAGATTGATGGGAGGAAGACTGTTTTTTGTGACTAAAAGGGAATAATTCTTAAGGATATTTTTTTAGTTTAGGTTAAGATGTGTATCTGAAAGTAAAAATAAAGTTAGTTATAATATGCACAATGTCTCATGTGCACTTATTGTAGGATTAGTGTGGAAGGGGAAACTATTCATATAATAAGTAGAAATGTTTATGTTTATATACAGGGAAGTTATAAATGCAAGTTTAGATTTGTGGTGTATATTGCATAACTTGTGAGCCATCCTTTATAGTTAAAACAATCAGTGAGTTTTAACACATAATTTACGAGCATTTGCATGCTATGGAACTAATAGATGTCCAAGAGTAAAACATGCTATATCATGTAGTAGGAGAGATGGAAAAGGTATCAAATTTGTGTTTAGTATTATTGATCAAGTATTTTTTTAAAACAGGTTTGAGGCAGAGAAGAAGCTTGACTAGAAAGAATATCTTTTCAGCTCAAATTGAAGGCTTGTTGTTTTCCAGATCTAAATGATAAAGAAAATTGTAAAATGTATTTGAAAAGGAAAGGATTGAAGCACTTGTTCTTATTCCTTTTAGATAATGGATCATTAAAACAAAATGAACACTAATACTTAATAAAACCACACTGGTTGCCAGAATGTCACCAAGAAGTGACTGTAATACTCCAAATGTCACGAAAAACACTTTTATTACATCCGAAGAATAAATATTTTAAGTGCTTTCACCCTGCAAAATAGGGCTTCATCAGAACATGTTACTAATGAAATACTGCAGTTTAAATACAAAACTTGGTGCCAAAAGTTCCCTTAAGCTTCACCCTTAAAAACATATACACATAAATATAATCTCAGCAAATGCAGTGAGTTACAACATTATATATAAAAACTGACTACTCATATATGTATGTTTAAACAATATAAAATGCAAATACATTTGATGCCCCAAACAGCTATAATAACCTACTTAGGATTGTGTTCATTAAAACACTAATGTGAACAAACTAAGATCAATAACACATCAAGATAAATAACAATATAGAAATTATTCAAAATTCATATTAAAAATTCATATTAAAAAAATGAGCTTAGACTATTAAAATGTATGTAACTATATACCTACAATGATTATATATAAACTATAAGTCATTAATGTTGAGTTGCAAAATGTACCTTTCAAAAATAAATAAATAATTTGTTCTTGCATATAATAATAAAAGCATCAAAATAATGTCTACGTGTATGTAGTCCATTAATCTACCCTAATGTATATACGAGTATAAGCATAATTTTATAACCATCACATGGAATGCTATTACTCATCTTTGTTTCAAAGCCAAAATAGGTTTACTTGAAATGTGATCATTTAAACCAGGTGGTGTTGAAGCATCCATTAAAAGTTGCCACCACACCTCTTTGAACCCAAAGGTGGCTTTAAAATCTCCCCCCCTAGGATCCAGCTCAATAATTTCTAAGATGGCAAACTTAAAAACATGAGTCCCACCTTGTTTCTCTATATGCCTATACAAAGCATTGTTGGTATCCTTCCTTTTAACTCTATATATATGGTCATAAATATGTTTCCTGAAACATCTCTCCGTTTTTCCTATATAAAATCCAGCACATTGTGTGCACTTGACCATATGTATATTACCATTTTAGAATTACAATTACCCTGTTTAAACCTAATGGTAATATCTGTCCCATTCTTTAGTGTTATGGCTTCCTCTTCAAGTGAAAAAGAGAATTGATTACAGCACCCACATATTTTTGTATGTCTACTATAATTAGTAGTACTCTTACCAATTCCTACATTTTTATGTTGTTCCAGATAACTCTTTATGTTCTGACCCATCTTATATACAAAAGTCGGCTTCCCCCCAATTATATCCAACAATGTCCAGTCTACCAATATATATGTAATATATATAATATATATGGTATATATAATATATATGGCCAAGTGCACACAACGTGCTGGATTTTATATAGGAAAAATGGAGAGATGTTTCAGGAAAAGTATTTATGACCCTATATATAGTATTAGAAGGAAGGATACCAACAACGCCTTGCATAGGCATATAGAGAAACAAGGTGGGACTCATGATTTTAAGTTTACCATCTTAGAAATTATTGGGATGGATCTGGGGGGGGATTTTAAAGCCACCCTTGGGTTCAAAGAGGTGTGATGCCAACTTTTAACGGATGCTTCAACACCACCTCGTTTAAATGATCACATTTCAAGTAAATCTATTTTGGCTTTGAAACAAAGATGAGTAATAGTATTCCATGTGATGGTTATAAAATTCTGTTAATACTCATATATAAATTAGGGTAGATTAAAGGACTACATACATGTAGACATTATTTGATGCTTTTATTATTATATGCAAGACCAAATTATTTATTTATTTTTAAAAGGTACATACTACAGCTCAACATTAATTATTTATAGTTTATATATAATCATTGTAGGTATATATTTACATACATTTTAATAGTCTAAGCTCATTTTTTAATATGAATTTTTAATATGAATTTTGAATAATTTCTATATTGTCATTTATCATGATGTATTATTGAGCTTAGTTTGTTCACATTAGTATTTTAATTAAAACAATCCTAAGTAGGTTATTATAGCAGTTTGGGGCGTAGAATGTATTTGCATTTTATATTGTTTAAACATACATATATGAGTAGTCAGTTTTTATATATAATGTTTTAATGCACTGCATTTGCTGAGATTATATTTAGGTTTATATGTCTTTAAGGGGGAAGCTTAAGGGAACTTTTGACGCCAAGTTTTGTATTTAAACTGCAGTATTTCATTAGTAATACATTCTGATGAAGCCCGATTTGCAGCGTGAAAGCGCTTAATGTATAAATTCTTTGGATGTAATAAAAGTGTTTTTTGTGCCAGAGTATTACAGTCACTTATTGGTGACATTCTGGTAACCAGTGTTGTTTTATTAAGTATAGATAATGGATCATGTATTTAATTATGTGTGCATGTTGTGCGTTTGCGTGCGTGTGTGTGTGTCTGTGTCTGTGTGTGTGTGTGTGTGTGTGTGTGTGTGTGTGTGTGTGTGTGTGTGTGTGCGTGTGTGTGTGTGTGTGTTTGTGTGTGTACATATATATATGTGTACACACACACACACACACACACATATATATATATATATATATATATATATATATATATATATATATATATATATATATATATATGTGTGTGTGTGTGTGTATACACACACACACACACACACACATGTATATATATATATATATATATATATATATATATAGGTTTACTATCAAAATACACAAAAAAAAAAGGAACAAGTGCAACCCCCAAAAGGGAAACCAGTAAAATACAAAAGCACTTATGAAGCAGTGTGTCCAGTGCAAAATAAGCAATTTATTAAAAGCCCAGAAAAAAACTTAATGCTTTAACTGAATCACTACATTTTCATTTCAAGACTTCTTCAGATATAATTTCACATAGCCGGTTAGCTAGCGTATAACTATTCCTGGCTCCACAAAGTCTCCTCTTCAATTTTTCCCTTGGAACTAGACAAACTTTCAACTTAAGCACTCAAGCCACTCATTTCTCAGCCCAGCACTTGCTTAAAACTCATAGCAAGCACTTATAAACTCTAGCAATAGACCCCCCCCCTATACTGTACAGAAGGATAAGGCTCTCTATTCGACCTTACCAGCCAATCAGTAAAACAGTTCACTGTACCTATCCAGGCATGCCCAAAGGGCAGTTTCAGGTGTACTCCCCAGTCCAACTGGTGAATCTGGGCATTCTGAGGCAATGTTACAACTGCCTCATGTATGCAGACAACCCTCTCCTCATACCACCAAACACTAATACATGCAAGAGATGCAATTATACAGCCAAACTGGAGGCTAAGCTCTCCCAACCCAAGACTGGATCAGACAGTCAAGAGAAGAAGGGAAATACTTGCAACACACCACCAGTCTCACATAGACCCATTAAACCGGCACCGGCAAAAAACACACATAAATATATGAAAACATACTCGGAGGCTCTAAATAAAAATCTGCAAAAGCAAGAGAGATCTCCACAGCAGACATCCAAGCAACCTCCAACCCCCAACACAAACCATGAAACACATACTTCACAAAACCAGTGTGCCACGCAATCACAGCCCTTAAAACAAAATAACATACCCAACACACTGTCAGGCACACTGACATCCCACTCACTAGGCTGAATAAGGAGAAGGTTACTGTTAGCTGCCTGTTGGGTGCCAGGATCCACCACATAACACAAGCACTCAGGTCACTCCACAACAAGTACAAATATGACTCTGTCATCGTCCATGTTGGTGTGAATGACCTGAGATGTACCTCCCTGGACTTCATGAAAAGAGACATGGAAGAGCTCTCTGATCACATAGCCCAGGCCGGTATGACCCTGACCCTGAGTAGCATCCTGCCTCACCAAGTAACATACCACAATATAAAGAAATAAATTATCAATTTCAATAATTGGCTAAGTTTCTGGTATCATTCAAAGGGGATTCAGTGTCTGTCCTCTTAGGGATGACATGCTCAACAAGCCACGCTGCTTCGCTAGAGATGGCTTGCACCTGTCACCCTTAGACTTTCGAATACTGGCCAAAGCTCTTGACACCCCTATAGTGCCTTTTTTAGGGAAGGCTCAAAAGACAAATCCACCATCGTAAATAGCACAAGTAACAAAAAACTGAGGGTAATGCTAGTCAATGCCAGAAGTCTAAATCTCAAAGTGCATGCACTCAAGGCACTCCTCAGTATAGAGAAAATCGATATATGTGCAGTAACAGAAGCCTGGTTTAAGGCTCCAGAGAGCACACCAGCACCACCAGGCTACAACTCATACCATACATTTCGGCCACAGAACCAGGACCTAAATGCAAAAGGCAGGGGCATATCTATATTCATCAAGGATATCCACACCTCCAGGTTAGTGTCACAGCATGATGCTTCAGAGATCATCCACGTGCAACTAACAACGGGAAAAACTGCAATTCAAATTGTAGCTTGCTACAGATCACCCACTATGTCCCAGGACCCCCATTCTGCATTTCTGGAAACAGTGGGAAACATAAAGGTCCTATCAAACACCCTAATATTGGGTGATTTCAATTACTCAAACATTAACTGGGAGAACTACTCAAGCACTAACTCCTTTGCCCAACATTTCCAAGAATTTATAAACTTAAATGCCCTGGACCAACTAGTCAACACTCCCACCAGAGGTGCAACATACTGGATCTGGTCATCACCAACATGGGTGACTGGTGTTCCACACTGGAGGTCAAACCCTCGCCGGTTAGATCTGACCATAAACAAATCACTCTGGATATCCACTTTCTACCCCCAGCCGCGGACAAGGAAACAACCGTGAAAAACTTTTCAAAAGCAAACTTCACATTACTTAAGACCGAGGTGGAAAGTTTCAAAGCCTCCATTCTAAAGGATAACACTGTCCAAGCTGGCTGCACAGTGGTGCAGCAGCGGTTAACGTTAATAAGCCTCACAGCAAGAGTCGTTCGGTTCTCAGCTGGGTGGGTGCTGTTGCAGTGGAGTTTGCATCCTGTCCTGTGTCTGTGGTGTTCCTCCCTCCCGTCCTCGGTTCCCCCCACATTCCAAGACATGCATCTGGAGCGCTTCATCTCCTCGCCTCTCCTCGAACAGTCAGCGCTGAACCAGGCTAGTCCGGTCAACAAATGTTAAATAAATAAAATAAAAAAAAAAGCTGCAAAATCATGTACTAATGCATTCTACGGGCACCTACAAGAATGCATGGATCATGCTATCCCAAGCAAAACCAAGACTCACCCCTCCAAGAAAAAGAAACCAGTCTGGTGGACCCCTGCCATAAACAAACTATACAATAGAAGGAGGAAACTAGTACAGAACAGAGTAAAATCACAGGAAGGGAAGACATCCCTGATCAGTATCAGCAAGAAACTATGATCCCTCATAAAATCATCCAAGGCGAGCTTCGAAAGAAAAATTGCCAAGGACTCCAAAGAAAACCACAAGGCATTCTTTAGCTATGTCAAGTATCTATGTGGCAATGCTCAGATCTCCTCAGAGTTAGTGCAGAATGGCACAAAATACTCTGAACCAACTGATATCGCCAACATCCTGGCAGACAGGTTCAGTGCAAACTTCACCCCCCTCTCACCCCCAAAAGGGCTCATAACCATACCAGAAAAATGTAGAGCCTCTGAAATCACAGACACTCAGGTTAAAACAGCATTCTCCAAAGCCAAAAATACAGCATCAATGGGACTGGACAGTGTACCAGGCTGCATCCTACATGAGATCAAAGATGAACTAACCCCTCACCTAAACACACTGTTCAAACTTAGCCTCTCCACAGGCTACATACCCATAGAGTGGCACACAGCAACAGTTATTCTGCTCCACAAAGGTGGAGCCACAACAGACCCTGGGAACTATTGCCCTATATGCCTGACTAACTTGGTCTGCAAGGCTATGGAGCGCATCATTACGGAACTCATTAACAGAGACATTGGTAACCTCCAAACACTGGACCTTACCCAGTTCGGATTTGTTAAGGGCAGATCATGCCTCCTAAACCTGGTAGACTTCTTTGAGACAGTTACCAAGGCTATAGATGAGGGAAAGGTGGTACACACAGCCTACCTAGATATTGCAAATGCCTTCGACATCATTCCCCATTCTGGTATTATAGACAAGCTCACCAGCCTGCACATAACCCCCTACATCACAAGATGGGTTGCCAACTGGCTCATGGACTGAGCCCACATGGTGAGAGTTGTGGGAGCTAGGCCTGATTCTAAACCAGTTACAAATGGCATTCCCCAGGGCTCAGTCCTAGGACCCTTTCTGTTCGGAATATACTTCTCAGAGGTACAGGCAAGCAGAGGAGGACTATGGCTGACCAAGTTCACAGACGACTGCAAACTAGGGGCTATAATTGACTCTCCAGCTGACACAGACATCCTCCAGAAGGGTCTCACTGAGATGGATTCCTGGTGTCAAAATCATGGTCTCAAGCTAAATGCCAAAAAGTACATTGTCATCCCCTTTGGAAAAAACAAAGTACCCACAAACTACCACATAGGTGTAGTCCCCTTAATACGGAAGACGTAATAAGGGATCGGGGGACCCAAATAGATAGTGATCTCTCCTTTGATAATCACATTGCCAAAGTGGTTAGAAAATCCTTCTATGTGGCCCACCTAATCACAAAAGGGTTCGCATCCAGATCAAAAGAGGTCATTGTGCCCCTCTACTCATCACTCATCAGACCCATCATAGAGTACAATGCCCAATTTGGGATGTACCTTACAAGACACCTGTAACAGCTGGGAAGACCACAGAAGTACCTCAACAAGATCACTGGCCTCAAATAGATGCCCTATGCAGCTCAGTTGAAGAAACTCCAGCTGTACTCAGTTGGATACCACCTACTCAGAGGTGATCTCTGCCTCACATACAAGGCCATGTCCAACCCAGAATTGATGGACATGCTCCACCTTATGAAAACCATATCCCTTTGAGCCACACGCTCTAGGGATCTAAACCTCACCACAACAATAAATAGGACATGCTGGAGGGATAGATACCTGTCCCAGAGACTTCCCATGCTTTGGAACAAGATTCCAATGTACATTAGGCAGATCTCCTTGCTAACACTCTTCAAGATAAACCTTGACGAGTGGATGAGAAACAGGAAGTTTACACCGGGGATCACTTTGGTGGCTCTGCTGGACAGAGGCACAGGGAACTAATCTCAGTGGGTGGCGAAAGCCAACACATTCTGGCTAGGCTTATAAATGCATTCGGGCAGATAGCATAGTACCTACCTATGAACCTATGAACCTATAAAATTATTGTCTTTATACATCAAAAAACTCCACCTATCAATTATACACCATCCAATAATAATCAAATACTTATTTAAACAAGTTACAAATTTAAAAAAAAATAATCACAGTACTTCTGTATAAGAGATGTTATAAATGAATAAATGCTGCATCTTGTATATGAAATAAAAACTTGTAAATTTATAAATGTTAAAAATTGATACATATAAAAATGTTCATGTATTAAAAAAGATGACATGACCATCAAATAATTAAAGAAGGGATTAAATATGTTAAAGGCAGCTACAATATTTATAATTATAGTTTAGAGGAGGTCACTGATGTTTATTTTACATTGTTTTCTAAGTGGGTTAGTTTTGTCCCTAGAAGAAAGGGTGACATCAGTAAAGTATTGATAGATTTAAAGATTTTTTTGAGGAAGAGGAATTTTGAAATATTGTTTGCTGGGAACAAATACCCTGAAATAGAGGGTGATGAGTTATATAAAAAAGCATCTATAACCCCCCTTTATATCCTCAATTAAAGAGCCTGGAAATGATTTTGGAGAGTCACCTAAATAGAGGACTTACTGAAAATAAGTTTAAGTCTAATTTGACTGTGGAAGAGAAAAATTTGCTAAGATATATTCAAGGAAACATGAACCTTATGATGATGAAGACAGACAATGGGGGTGAGATGGTGTTCATAGATAGTATTACTTATACTGGTAAAATGATGGAAATTGTTAAAGACACTCATAAGTACACTGTAGTATCCTGGAATGAGATTAATTTAGAATGTCATAAGACTGATTTTGTTCTTAGGGTTACACCAGGATGGCTTGTTAAATAAAAAATGTTTATGACTACTTACATAATGCTGACCCTATTATTTCAACCTTGTTTGGTATTCTGAAGGTTCACAAGGATTTGACCCCCCTACCTTAGGCCAATATATATGCAGCAAATGGGTCCAAGATGTACCTCCTTGTAATAGTTTTAGATTTTAAGATAAAAAATTGTGGGGTGGAAATAAAAATATTTTAAAGGACTCGTGGGACCTATTAAAGAGCCTTAAAAGTGAGGTTTATTGAAATGAGATTATTTTTGTAACCATAGATGTGGTGGATTTATTCACTAGTATGCCCAATAATGAAGGTATGGCTTGGTTCAAAGAAAAGTTAAGGGAAAGGAAGTGTATATCAAAGAATTATATTCAGGTTTTTGTAGACCTTATGAATTTAGTGTTAAAAGAAATATTTTCTCCATTTTGAAGGATAATTTTACCAACAGAGGTCTGGACTAGCTATGGGGGCAAGTTGTGCCCCCACTTTTGCAAACCTAATACTTTATGTATGGGAAAAGAAATATATTTATAATTCAAATTATACTGGATGTTTGACTTTATACAAGAGATTCCTGGATGACATTTGTATTTTGTGGGTAGATTCCAAAGAAAGTTAATGGAATTTATTACATATATTAATGAAACTACCCACTTTCTAAGATTCACCCATGAAATAAATGAAGAAGTTATGAATTATTTGGATGTGTCTGTTACTAAAGTTGTTAAGGACAAAAAGTTTAAGTCTAAGATTTATAGAAAGACTATTTTCTATAACTCTTACTTATATTATACAAGTGACCATTCTTTTAAGCAAAAAAGGAACATAGTAAAAGGACAATATGTCTGTATGAGTAGAATGATATCAGATGGTGATCATTTTGTACAGGGAAGTAGACATTTGAAGAGTATGTTTCTTGAAAGGAAATACCCAGAGAAACTAATAGATCAGGTACAGGAGGAAGTTACAGTGGGTAGAAAAGATAAATATCATCCCATATTGGATTTGGGTGAAACTGGTGAAAATGTTAGGGGTAAAAATAATGAAGAGAAGGGTGTTAGTATGGATGGTGCCTTTGTCAAAGATTATAATGGAGATGCCAAAGTAATTACTAAGATCGTTAGGGAGGGATGAAGAAATTTTCTCAGTTTTCTGATTGAGATGTGCTTTTTAAGAATCCCTTCAATATAACTTATAGGAGGACCCAGAATATAAAGGACCTAGTGGAACGTAAGGTTAAGACTAAGGGCAATAAAAGGATGGGTACATTTACCTGTGTTGCATGTCCCTAGTGTGCCTATATTGCCCACAAAGAAAGCATTTTTCTGACAAGTAGGAACAAAGTTATTAAAGGAACTTCCTTTTCTGATTGCAATAGTCAGGGTTTAGTGTATCTGGTTGCTTGTGAATGCTGTAATGCATTCTTTATTGGTAAAACAGAAAGAAGCCTAAGGAGAAGAACATATGAACATTACTATGATATAAAAAAAAAAGGATGAGAAAAATAGTTTATATAAGCATTTGAAAGGTTGCCCCAATGCAAAATATACATTTTTTTGTGATAGAATTAGTTCCTTTTGATTTTAAGGGGGGTTCTTGGCAGAACAAAATTGAGTATTGTGAATTGTATTAGTTGGTAACAGTTCACCACAAACAACAACAACAGCAATGGAAAGGTACACCAAGATGACAATATGCAGCAAAACTTGAATGTACATTTCCTCAGTAACTCTTACATCTGATCAGGTCAGTGAACTTGGTAGAGGTGTCTCCTTTGTTCCAGCTCAACGATCAAATCTAGCACACGTGTTAACTGATTTGAGATTGTTTTCCAGAAATCTGTCTTTGTCATTAATGTTTCCTAAACAATCTATCCTGGCTCTTGTTTTTAGGAAACAAAGTACCTTTATTCCTCAACTGCACATGATTATTGAAGCCTTCACTACTATCTGTGATGAACATATTAGGTCAGTTCTCACTGAAAGGCACTCCTCTTCTTTTTATAATTTAAGTAAGGATGAATTTGCAGCTCTACAAGAACATAAAAATCTTAATGCCATTGAAATTCGACCAATTGATAAGGGTGGTGGCCTTGATACAGATTTTTATCTTACTAGTATGGAAGAACTTCTGGATGATATCAATACATACCTCACTAAACAGCAAGTCACTGCTTTGATTGACAGGGTAGCATTTTTTCTGCTTGATTTTGTAATGACACGAATGATTTCAGAAGATTTGTATAAATATTTTTCTGTGGAACACCCTATTGCACCTATACTGTATGGACTTCCCAAGATCCATAAGAATTTGAACAGGCCACCCATGCAGCCAATACTATCCTCAAAGGTTGGGTGGAAGAACCCATATTGATATATCATGAGAAAACATTGCATTGTTTACTTGATAAGGTAGTGTCCATTTTAAAGGACACCAAAGAGTTTCTGATTGACCTTTATACGAAAACATGTGAAATTACTATTCATCAGGATTTGTTTTTTGTCACATTGGATGCAACCTCACTTTTTACAATCATTCCTAACAAGATAACACTTGATTATATTATGGGGGTTTTTACGAGATCATGGTACATTTTCTAGTAATAAGATTGTACCTTTTCAGATTTTGTCTTGGAGAATAATGCATTTGATTTTGGAGAGAGTTTTTATTTACAGAGAGTAGGCATAGCTATGGGCACGGCTTGTGTCAATAACTACTCCATCTTGGTCCTAGCCCATTGGGAATATAATCATGTAGTGAATAATAATGTTTTTTGGTCACACATCGTCCACTATAAATGTTTTGTGGATGATATTTCTTTGCTATAGAATGGCACAAAGGAATTGCTTGATGAATTTGTAGAGTACTTACAGCACACTACATATTTTCTTACATTTACTGTTAAATATTCTGGACAGTCTATAGACTTTCTTGATATAATAGTCAGTAGAGATGCCTTAGGTGCCTTCATAACTGGAATTTTTTAAGAAGCCTTGTAAGACAAATTCTCTTCTACATAAGAATAGTATGCACCCCAGACACATTCCAAGGAATGTGCTTAGGGGAGAGTTTCCTAGAATTATGCAGCTTAATAATTATGATAGCTCCCTTGAGCAAGCTTTTAATGAGCACAAGAATAATTTCTTGGCTAGAGTCTTCTCACAGTAAGAAGTTGAAATCTGCATTTCTGAAGTCATATCAGAATGTTCAGATAAAGCTAGGCGCTATTTCTCTGACTTACCACCATCTAACTATACACACCATACTGGACATACTGGATCTTTGTTGCATAGAGAGATTAGATGTTTGTTTATTTACATTAGCGATATCTGTTTGGTGTGTGATATTATTAGAAAGAACTGGGGGATTTTGTGTAGAAGCCTCAAACTTAAAGATCTTGTTGTGAAACCTCCCAAGTTCTGTTTTCACAATAACCTCTCCCTTAAACGACAGCTACACTATAAGAAATGGGCTAAGAGAAGTGATTATCCTGATTCACAACATAGAGATATCTTTTCATGCAGAAGGTATAAAGCCTGTCCATATATCTACTCTAATTATTGATTTAAACATCATATTCTATGCTATTCTATTGAATGTGCTTTTTACACAGATTGTAATATTAAGAATTTGATTTATTACTCCTTCTGTGAATATTGTTAAGCCTTCTATATAGGGAAAACCAATAGGTGTTTTAAAGAGAGGATTCTTGAGCACTTGAACAATGTAAGGAAATGTAAAGACAGCAATGCACTAGCTTTACATATGAAAGAAATGGGTATGCATTATAAGTTAAAATTTTTTTGTTTTCGAACTTATTTACACAGATATCAGGGGAGAAGACATTAAAAATAAGGCAGAGGCGAAGGAACACTTATGAATTTTAGAGGTAGGTTCTTATAATGCACCAGGCTTGAATGGAGTGGTTTCTCTTAAACCAGCTTTAAAAACATGTCCGCTTCCTCACTAGGCACTAATGGAAACATGAAAAGGGTACTAATGGAGAGATGAAAAGCCAGCAAGCAAAGGAGAGTAGTAGTGCTGAAATTGAATTCACCCTCAAGTCTTGATGAGTACCTTCACGAGGTGAACCCTATTTTTCACAAAATCTCACCAAGGCGACACTGATATATAGACTGCATTTATATAGCATATATCATGGACAGAAGTAAGTTTAAAACAAAAAAAGATAGCTGGGTGCACAAGACACAGGATAAAAAAGTGCCCAATCCTGGTAGGCACACTGGTGCCAAGACTGGAAAAAATGACAGTTTAGAATCCTCAAAATACAGAACCATCCCTACAATGGGGCCAGGCCAGGTCCAGGGGGAAGATGGCCTTTCTGTTTAGACGGAAATAGCAGTCCACAAAAATCACAAAATTGATTGGCCAAAGAAGAGCCATATAGATGATAGAGTGGACTACTGAGGATAAGAAATAAATTATCTATTGCTATTATTATGTAAAAAGGCCAGAATTTCCAGACACAAGATATACAAAATGATTAAAACAGAAATTAGAGGAATGAAAAATACTTCCGCAAGAAAAACTGTCAGAAGCTTCAAATAAAAATGTGCGTTCATTAATACAACATATTTTTGAAAAACAGTATATAGATAACCTTGATCTGTTTGGAAAAAGAAGCATCTGAGGAAGTGCAAAAATATAAACAACAAAACTTAGAGATATTTGAAAAATATAAAAAAAGAAATATGAACATGGGAAAGAAAGAGAGATTTGATATGGTGCAATATTTATTGAAAGGAGAACGCCAGGTTAACTAATATAGAGAAGGCAGTCCAAAGATATTCAAAGAGAAATACAGGCAAAAGCATCCAGATATGGAAAATTTCACAATAAAAAAATTAATAGCACAAAGATGTAATGTGGAAAAGAAGATTAGTAAAGCAGAAGTTAAAGAAATAGAAGTCGAAGTTATGGAGTGCCTGCAAAGTGAAGGATTTAATGTAGAAAGTCTAACACAGACTACATCACAGTATGATGGAGTGAGTCCCCAAAGTAAAGAAAAGCAGGAAGATCAGGAGACATCTGAAGAAGAAATATGGACATGGGAAAGAAAAAGAGATTTAATATGGTGCAATATTTATACAAAGGAGAAAGCAAAACTAACCAATACAAAAAGAGCAGAACCAAAGATATTTGAAGGGAAATACAGGCAAAGGAATCCGGATATGGAAAACTTCACAATACAAAAAATAAAGAGATTAAGAGGAAAAGTAGAAAAAGAGATTAGTAATGGAGAAGTCAAAGAAATAGAAATTGAGGTTATGGAGCAGCTGCAAAGAGAAGGATTTAGTGTAGAAAATCAAATGCAGAAAGCACCACAACAGGATAGAGCAATGGATATCCAAATTAAGGGGAAACCACTGGAACAGGAAACAAATGGTCAGGTGCCATATCAAGATATTTTGGAGCCTTCCACAGGAAACCAGTATAAACATTCACTTGAAGCTAGACAGCAAAGGAAGGAACAGGAAACTGTGGAAACTCTGATGCAGTCAATGTTGAGGAGTGAAAGGCCAGTGAGTTCCCATATAATACAGCAACGGTTTGCACAGGATGAAGTTGAATAGAATGCACCATAGGAAGATGCTATAGAATCTTCTATAGAATGCCTGCAGGAAACAGAAAAAAAGGGATGTGCCCTCAGTTTGGAAGAAAATGAGTTAAGAGAAGAGTTGCTTGATTTAATAGACGTAGATATATCAAGTTCAATGAAAGAAATAGATTGCAGAAGGTTAATAAAACCCCCAAAGTCAGAAGTTTGATAAAACAAATGAATACAGTAATTAGGACTGTTCATATAAATCCATGCAATATAACAGAAGTAAACATAATTTATTACTGTGCTGCTAAATTAATAACTGATAAAGTTCTACCACAGGAACACAGGGTAGCAAGGAAAAGGCAGGGGTGAAAGTGAATACCATCATGGAAATATCGAACAGAGAAAACTATAAAGCAGCTAAGACAAGAAGTGTCACTGTTAGAAGATTATAGAAGATGGAACAAATCAACAAAAATACTAAGAAAGGTAGATGTGATAAAAGCAATGTGCAGTATTAGAACAGACTAGGGTCTATCATGTACTATCACAAATAACAAACTAAAAATTTCAGCACAGGTGGAAAGACTTAGAAGATACAAAGATAAATATAAAGGAAAAGTACAAAATAAGCAATTTATTGATGATCCAAAAACTTTTATACAGAACTGGAAAATAAGGTAAAAGGAATTGAAAGACTGCCTAAACAAGAATAAATAGATTCATTTTGGAGAAGTACCTATGAAGATCCTCTGGAACATAACAAAGATGCTAAATGGATAGAAGGAGTGAAAGAAAGAATAAGAGGGTTAAAGGTAAAGGATATAAAATGAGATGAAGTAACAGCCAGAGAGAATGGAATAAAGTTAAGAAAAGCCTCTAACTGGAAAACCCCAGGCCCAGATGCTAACTTTTGGCTGAAAGTATTAATATATTTGCAAGAGGATTTAGCCATGAGTAAGAACTATTTATATGTGCACCTCAAACAGACATTACATTGGTTAACAATAGGAAAAACAATGCTCTTACTTAAGAATGAACCTGCAAGATACTAAATAATTTATAGACCAATAACTTATCTTCCAATGACATATAAACTATACACGGGAATTGACGCAGACAGAGTTTATAGTCATTTGGAAGACAACTCAATTATGGCAGTAGAACAAAAGGGCAATAAAAGAAAGTCATATGGAACAAAGGATCATTTGTTGTTAAAGAAAGTTATAGTGGAGAACTGTAAAAATGGTAAGAATCTAAGTATGGCATGGATTGACTACAACAATGCATTTGGTAGTATCTCACATTTGTGGCTAAAAGAGTGCTTAAAAATGTATAAGATACACTCTACACTGATTGACTAAATTACACTAACCATGAAACAATGGCAAACCATTTTACAATTAACCCATAATAAAGGACAGATTACTATCCCAGGGATAAAAATTCAAAGGGGGATATTCCAAGGTGACTCTCTGTCACAGTTGCTATTCTGCTTGCAATTAATCCATTAAGGTGTTTTCTTAACAGCTTAGGCCATGGCTATAATTTGGCTCCTAGAAAACAACAAAGTCTAATGACTCCTCATCTTCTCTTTGTCGATGATTTAAAACTGTAGAGCTTTTCAGATGAGGAACTGAAAGCAGAGCTGCAGGTTGTCAAAACTTTTACAGATAATATTGGAATGTCATTTGGTCTTGATAAATGTGCAAAAGTAACTTTTAAAAAAGGAAAACTGCAGCACCAGGAAAACATCAGTTTGGAACAAGAATGTGATATAAAAGAACTTGAGCAAGAGGGACTGTATAAATACTTGGGAATTGAAGACGGATCAGCAATAAAACATGAACAAATGCGAATAAAACTCAGTAAGGAATACTTTAGAAGACTTAAATTGGTCCTGAGAACAGCATTGACAAATAGGAGCAAGATCCAAGCTATAAATAAATTGCTCTTCCTGTCCTAACTTACAGTTTTGAAGTGATTGACTGGCCCCAAAAAGTGTTGGATAGATTGGATATTAAAACAACAAGGATGCTTCATGATCACCAAATAATTTATAAAAATCAGTGTACACCAAGATTATATATTCTCCGTTCCGAAGGAGGGATTGGCCCTCCTTGAAATTGATTACATGTATAGATCTGCAATCATGGGACTCCACACATATCTTCTGACCTCACAAAATCCAAATGTAGTCAAAGTTTTGAAACATGAGGAGAATAAATCTAAGATGACTTCTCTGCTTAATTTAGCAGAAGCATATCAACATCACGCAGGAACTGAATGTGCCAAAAAACAAAAGAAAAAATATAAGGTGAAGGACCAGATGAGATGGCAAGAAATGTGGAAAAAAACATAAATATAGTTGTAAGTATAGAAAACTTTTGGATGAACCTCATGTTGATCAAGAATGAATGCAGGAATGGTTAAAGAGAGGTGAATTCAAACCAAGAAATGAAAAGTTAATATTGGCAGCCAGAGATAGCGGGCTACATACACGCTGGTTTACAAAGTCCATTGAACATGGGGGAGAAACAGACAAATGTAGGTTTTGTAAAACCGAATTGGAAACAGTCACACACCTTGTTGCTGGTTGCAATGCACTAATGGCAGAAGGACTGTATACTGAAAGGCATAATAATGTAGCGAGACTGCTGCACTGGGGATTGTGCAAACATTATGGTATTGAAGTGGCTGAAAAACAGTGGAAACGTGAGCCACAAAGCATCATAGAAAATGATGAAGTTTATATGACATGGGATCATCCATTACCAACAGTCCAAAAGCTAGATGCTAGAAAACCAGATATAGTGGTCCAAGAAAAGAAGACAAAAGTAGCATTGATCATTGAAATTGCCACACCCAGTGACTACAGTGTCTTGTGTACAGAGAGACACAAAGTCATAAAATATCAGGATCTGCAGGCAGAAACGAGAGCAATGTGGAAGAAAGATACCCAGTCAGTTCTTATAGTGATAAGAGCAACAGGTCTTATAAAAAAGAATTTACAATTGTATTTGGATATGTTACCAATACATGTAACTCCATACAAACTGCAGAAGGTGTCATTACTGGGTACATTGTGGGTGCTGTGAAGAGCACTATTGGCTGACATCAAACATTGAAACAACACTAATTTCATGAACTTTAATCATACTTTGACTTAGGAATGGGGTCCATTCCTGTCATGGTATTTTAAACCCAAAAGCCTTGGAGAAATTTTAAAAAAGTCAGTTTTGTTTAGTGATGGCTTTTGGTTTTGTAGTATATGTGTGTATTTGTATTAAAGTTATACTCTTTATGCATAATTTTAGCATATCTCTACTTATATATTTTCACATTGTATATTTCTTTCAGATTTTTTTATATTATTATGTAGTTGTTTTAGCTGTGTTTATATATTTCCCTAGTGGGCAGTTCAGTTCATTTGTTATTTAAGTTGAACAGGTAATTTGATTGGTTGATTGTTCTAATCTAAAAATTTTTATTATTTTTTAGGACACAGTGAAAGCCTTGAGTTACTTATTTAGGATTTATACTGGTTTTAGTATATATATATATATATATATATATATATATATATATATATATATGATCCGGACACATGCTCGTCTAGCATATGTCCGAATCACAAAACATTGAACACACATACACGGAAGCGCATAACATCGACAAGTGCTTATGTGTATGTATGCCTGTTTCCTAGATCGGACTAAAGTGTGGATAAGGGAAAAGTTCCCTTTCCCCAATGTAGTGCAATCTCGGAGTGAGAATAATAAAGTAGGGGAGTGTGGGGGTACAGGGGGGTGAAGCCCTCCTGTAGAAACATAGATTTTCTTTTAATTTTGAACTGCACATACACAGAAGCGCTTTTTGATGTTAAGTGCTTTTGTGTATGTGTGTTCGATGTTTTGTGATTCGGACATATGCTAGTTGAGCATGTGTCCTAGACCCATATATATGTATGTATATATATATATATATATATATATATATATATATATATATATATATATATATATATACATATACACATTACTCATTGGAAGATGAAGCTTGGAGGTCTTTTATATATACAGAGCTCTTATGCTATGATCATCTACAATCTAATTCAATTTATGTAAACCAATGGCCTTTTCAATATTTTATTAGTAGAAGGCTTGTTTAGGTATACAGAGTTCCAATGAATTGTGACTTCGATATGAACTTTGGATTATGTAAGTATATAAATTTATTGTTTTTTATTAGCAGAAAGTTTTTAACTAAGATACTTTATTTTTATGCCGTTTGGTGGCTTGTTTAGCTGTTTAGCTTTATATTAGCAGAAGATTTCTTTAATGTACACAGATTTTTTTATGCATTGGGATTTCTATATGAACATTTGTATAATGTTATTGTTTGCATTAAGTAGGTTTTTATTTTAATTGCTTTCAGTTATGAGTCTTCTCTTCTATGTTCACTCATTGGCTTGCTTAAGTTTAAATAGCTATGTGTGTTTTTGTATCTAAGTCTGAAGAAACGGTCTCTGTACTGTGAAAGAGTTCACCTTGTTTTAATTAAATTCCATGCATTGTTCTTTCTAAATTGTGGATTTATTTGTTTTACTTTGATAGTATTCTGTAGCCAGGTAGGTTGCTGTTTCTTTGTTTGTATTTAATTGGTGTTGTGTTTTACATCTTTTAATCAATGGACTGTTGTTTCTTCTACTAAGCTAACAGAAGCCCAAGACTTAATGAGAATTTAAGTATAAGTTCAGTGTTAAAAATTAGGGTGGCTAGATTGTGAATTATTTGGTATAGGATAAGATTTCTGTAGTTTATTTTTCTAGATGGCAGTAAAGAGAGATTAATATTTTGCTGTTTTAAATGCAGAAAAGCTTTAAGTTTTTAATTTACTTATATAACAAATTTTATATCTGATAAATTTTATTTGTATCAATTTTTTAACATTTATAAATTTACAAGTGTTTCATTTCATATACAGGATGCAGCATTTATTTACAGCACCTTTTATACAGAAGAAGTACTGTGATTATTTCTTAAAATCTGTAACTTGTTTTAATGAGTTTTTTAATTATTATTGGATGGAGTATACTTGATAGGTGGAGTTTATACATAAAGGCAAAACATTTATGTGGAATTTTATCTGAAGAAGTCTCGAAATGAAAACATGGTGATTCAGTTAAAGCATTAGTTTTTTTGCTGGCCTTTTAATACATTGCTTATTTTGCACTGGACACACTGCTTCATAAGTGCTTTTGTATTTTACTATCAAAATGTCAGATGGCATTCACATGAACTGGGAATGGTTGAAAGGCTAATTTCCATTTCACAGAATGCTGAACCGAAAATGGTCAACTCCACAACAATGAATGCTAGTGTGCATTTAATGATCTGAGGTTGACGTTCCGCCTGGAGATTGTGGTACAGTGGGGATCTGGAGATGTACCCATTTCCTCACTCTAGTGCGATCTTGGAATTAACAGGGGGTGGGGGTAGGTATGCAGGGTAATGCTGACTTTGTCGAATAGGGACAGGTTGACATTACCGGTTTCATTATTTTTGCCTTCCCGATGTTACGTAAATCAAGATTTAAGTTTGATCTTGTTCTCATTCACGTAAAGTGCTTTGAAGGTTTCAGTAGCAAAGTAAATATATATATATATATATATATATATATATATATATATATATATATACACACACACACACACACACACACACACACACACACACACACACACACACAGAACATCGCAACATGCACACATATATGTTGTTAATGATTAGCATAGATTTGTCAGAAGATTGTTTACTATAGGAACAAAAGAACTCACAAACTGTTTGTTAAAGTGTGGTGTTTTATCTTTTTATTTTGGATTATTTTAGTTATATTTTTGGATGACTGCGAGTTTGTTGATGGTTTATTAGTTGAATCCTTAAAAATTGTTTGCCAATTTATATTGGAGTCCCCTAGAATTATAGTTTCTTGTTTAATATTTGCTGAATCATGTATAAGGTCTTATAGTTATTAATTTAAGTGAGGATATAAGAATCTCGCCAGTTATAATAACTGGGGGTTATAAGTACAGTAGGGTAGCCAAAGGGATGTTATTGCAAATTATTGCCACGCTCCTGCCATTTTGTTTATTCTGTTCAATCTAAGCATGTTATACCCTGGTGATAGGATCTCCTCAACTGTTACATTTTGTTTTAGCCAGGTTTTTGTCACAAACATGATGTCAGGAGAATGGAGGGCAATCCACAAATGGACCACTAAGAGTTTATTTCTTCTGCTTTTAAGATTAATGCTATAATGAGGAAGGTTATCGTATTTAGATACATGGCCTAATGAATAATATCTTATTTATTTTTTATGTGGTAGCTTGTCAAATATTGTTATGAAGGATGGAGATGGCCTGTGGAAGTTTGGCACTCCCATTTGATGGATTGAGGGTGAGCTGGGATTGGATTAATATCTTCACAGAGGTAAGGGTGAGTGAGGGAGGCTGAAGTAGGGGAAAACTACTTAAGTTTGATTTTATTTTTGTTTAAAAGCAAGTCGGTAGAGAAGTGGATTGTGTAAGGTATAGTTTGGCTTGAAAAGGTGATGAGTGGATAAGCTGATAAGGTTATGATGGTACAGAAATTATACTGAGTTTGATTTTAAGTTGGATAATCTGATACATTAAATTAGAATTCCTGGAATTATTCATGAAAAGGTATTGGGTTTGTAAATAACAGAAGATGGATAGGATAAGGAGCTGTCATGCATATATTTGATAGAGGTAGGCCAGATGTTGGGAGATATAAAGTGCTAGATAATGATGGTGGATTGGAAAATTTTGGATAAAAAGTTAGGAGGTATGCTCAGATAGCGGGAGGTTTGAGGTGAATAGGATCGGTGTTAAGTGAAGACCGATAAAAGCTGCAAGCTGTATATCTGAGGCTGAGTTTGATTGAAAAAGAACAGTGAAAAGTATTTTGAAGCAATTAGTGGAGAGGGAGGAATAAGAAGTACATAGACAAAAATGTGTAAGTATATATTGTCGATGAGACAGAATGTGTTTAGATTGAAACTAGATAAAAGGTGAGTGAGTGGAAATGTGAAAGAGAAGAAGTCAGGCAGGGAGAGGTGTGAGTATAAGTAAGAAATGTAGTGAAGGCACAGGTGTATCTTAGATTGGAGATGCAGCTTACTTATCTGAATGATGAGACTGATTAAGTATAAGCGCGGAGTAGGCCTTGCTAAGGATAGTTATGAAGGGTAAAGGGTGCATTAGGTTGGAATAATGGGGTTGTGGCTGTACAAATGAGAATATTTGGTGAGAAGGTATTAGAAAGTATGTGATGGGGATGAAAATATAGGGTGTTAGTTGGCAGTTCTGAGATAGGTAGCACAGTGGTATGAGTAGTTTGTGTGACAGTTTCCTATAATCAAAGAGTGGAAGTATGTTACAGGTAAGAGTGAGGGTAAAAGCATGCGGTATGCATACTTAGTGAGACAAATTGCTGTCTAGGGGAGTAAAGATAGAGAATCATAAATGTGATTAAAAAATGTGAGAGTTTACTTTAAGGGAGCATGGTGGGTAGGAGGTAGGGAGAATGAAGAGCATAAAAGTAATGCTCTGGATTATGGCTGACAAACTGGGGATGGGTTGGGCATGAAGCAGGTAAGAGACATTCACACATTAGCATGAGTTAATTTGTAAACTCACATAAACACAGTTTGGGTCTCAAAATGTGGAAGTATGTTAGTCTCCTTCCAGTACTGGCTAATATGGCTGAGCTTCTTAATGGCTTATGTAATGATAAACTTAGAAATAAACTATTGAAGCTATAAAACTATAATCCTGGGGAAAAGGCAAACTCATTTTTAATATTGTAATAGGCTTGCCTTGCATTAGTATGGGAACATAAGACTCTCTTCGAGTCAGTAGTTCAATAGCTAATAGAAACAAATTTGTGAACAGAGGACATCCTTGTCTTGCCTCTCTTTACTGTTTTCAGATTCTTAGAGAGGGTTTCATTCATAATTATTCTTTTGATGAGACTCTTGTAGAATGTGCTTAACCCTTTTCTATAGTAGGGTGCCTCCCCAACCTCCTCCAAATTTCTGAGCAGTGCTCCTTCCAAAAAATAAAATGCCTAACAGATTCAAAAAAAAAGATTACTCCTACATATTGTAGTTGTTGGGATTAGGGTTCATCCAGAAACAATCACAGCATCCATAGATTCTCATCAGCAGTTCTACTCTTAATTAAACTTATCTAGAATGGCCTTGTCAAGTTCAGGGACACCTTCTGTAGAGTACTTGCAAGAACCCTCATGAAAAGATTGACAATGGTACTTATGAGGGAAATGCAGCTATAATTTCCTGGGTCTCCTTTTTCCTAGATCCCCATGGGTAACACCATTATCTTTGCCATAGTGTATGAGCAGACCTCTCTAACTTTTAGTGCAAAACATCTGGGCAAAGGCTGACATAATGGGGGACAAAGGTCCCAAAATTGGGACAGATTTTAAATACTGATCTTATAAAAGAAAGTTGATAAAATAACAGGATTTGTCTTACCACGCATTTTTCTGGAGAACATGAAGTCTGAAACTCCAATGTATGTCATTATTTAGTAACTTTAATCCTCAGAACATCCCAGTGATTTGCCAGAAAACCACAGATTTTATGTGAAACACAACAAAAATATGAAGTAAAAATCTGGACATTCTGTGAAAATCTGGACAGTTGAGAGGTATGTGTATGAAATGGGAAAGTCTACCCTGTCTTCAATAAATTCATCTAAAGATCTGACCTGTAAAATTTACTGGGTCTCCATCATTCCCAGCTACCTTACTTATCATCAATCATCTGTTGCCTTACATTATGACCGCTAGCTACTTCTTTGTCTAGCTCCTCCTTAACTATGCTATCTGGCCTTTTTCCAGTCTACTACACTTTATATCCCCAAGTTTTAAAAGCATCAGTGGGACATCCATTCTTTAGATTTGTAGATATTTGTGCACACATTTTCAATAATCTTTACCAGGCTGTTCTTGCGCAGAGCAGTCTTTCAGTCCATTGTATAAGCCCTTCCTACTTATTTGTTTTTAATTTCTGCTGCTGAGTACTTTTCTGATCTTTCCTCAATCATCCAGCAAAAATTTCTCCTTTTATAACTGCTCTTTTCCTACCCCTATACATTTTCTTTCGTCAATCTTAATTGCTTTCATTCTCTTAGTCCAGTTGATCATGCTCTTTGTACTCAGACCATTAGAATGGAGTTCCTCCATGTTGATGGGTCTGCAACTACCTCTCCCCTTCTGCTTATTTACCATTTAGGCCATTTCTCCTATTATGGACTAGGAGGTTCTATTTTTTTCTTGCAGTCAGTACTGCCAATTGACCTAAGACCAATATAATTAATTTTTGGTGCTAAAGGAATGCCCTCCCTGTACACTCCACCTCACTACCAAATAGACTTGCATATTGGTAACCAACACAGTGGCTGCATGTTCTTTCCCTTTGCATCTTTAACTTGCTCTTTGTTTTTGTGACATTGTTTACCTATAGCTTTAACTGTACAAAACAGGTTTATTCAGGATAATCCTATTTTGTGACACGGATACTATTCTGCTATATTACAAACAAATGCATAAGACATTCCTCTCCCATAGGTATAACATCAGTAAACAGCATCCCCTCCCCCCAGCACTGTGGTAACTCAAGAAAACACAGCTCACTCTCTACCTTGTAGCAAAAGCATAGGATATTTTTATACATAACAATGGCAACAGCAATCATGGTTTTGGCTAATTTCTCTGTCTTCGGCAAGTGCAACTAGTTATTTACAATGTAACAAGCAGAAGCATTCAACATAATTTACATATAGATTCATAGGTAAGTACTAGGCTAGCTGCCCTTGCAGGACATTTTAAGCTTAGCCATTTTCTCTCTGAGGTGAGAACCAGACACTGTACCCTGTGTCTGTGAGTTAAACACGTCAACCATTATGACAACTCCCCATCCCCTATAATCAGAGCAGCAACAATAGCCAGGATTGTTTTTCTACTTTTTGATCTTCCCTCTTACTAAGTAAGACCCCCTTGTGAATGCAGATTACTGTTTGCTTATGACTAGAATCAATAGAATCCTGCTTAAGTGTATTCATACATCTATCTATCTATCTATCTATCTATCTATCTATCTATCTATCTATCTATCTATCTATCTATCTGTCTATCTGTCTATAGTGGTCAGATCAACTAAACATGCCCTTCTCTGACAGCAGACATACTCAGCTGATGATTCACAGATAACACCAAAAGACATTCATTTTTCAAGTTCATGGTAATAACAGTTATCTCACTGACTTTGGCTATCCCCCCAACACACACACACACACACACACACACACACACACACACACACACACACACACACACACACACACACACACACACACACTCACGTGCACACATGCACACAAACACATGCACACACACGCATACACACACACACACACACACACACACACACACACACACACACACACACACAGACACACAGAGACACACGCACACCTCCCTCAAACAGACTAGCCTCCTGTTTGAACACCATATTACTCAGAAGCTAGCAAATAAAGAGCACAGAGTAATATTTATATCTAACTATGGTATCAGTAATTATACAAGTTCAAACATTCAAGCATTACTTCTCTCTCCAGTTGGCATTTAGAGTCTGTTGACATTATTCTAATCCCAAGAGCAATGTCGGTGCTTCTACACATTGCATTAAATATGTTAGGAAGAAGTATGATTTTATTTTGATTTTATTAAACCAACTCCACAAACAAAAAAGGATTTTTCTGCAACTCTGTGGTACTTTGTTACATTGATTGCAATTTTCCAGTCACCCTTGCTATCCTTCAAAAGTTGTTTATTATTTATTTGTTTGTTTGTTTTGTTTTGGTTGAAAGAACCATATGACTAAGAAGCACCCTTTTCAGTGGTGGCCTGGGATGAAAATCTCTACAGCTACACATTACAATATATGTCCACAGTAAAGTTATTGCTGTCACATGTTGGCTGTGTCCTGAGCAACTTCATCTCTGATCTTTTATTTCCTGAACTTCATTTATTTATTTATTTATTTTATTTTACATTTATTTACCAGGAAAGTCCAACTGGACAAAGGTCGTTTTTCAACAAAGGCCTGGGGAGAAAAGCTCCAGTACAGAAAAATTAGAGTTTAACAAACATCCAGTAAGAATACAGATGTAGCAATTACAGACAAAACATAAGTTAACAATCATTTGAGAATTAATAAATTGATAGCAAATAACAGATACATATTGGAAAAAAAGTTTTCTCAAAGCATTCACAGTTTTGCATCATGAAGACTAAGGGAAGTCTATCTTGGTGAGTTGTAGGAACATAGCCAGGTGTCTGTTAAGTGTGACTTAAGGAGCTTTTTGAATTGTATGATAGAGCTGATTGATGTTATTTGGGTTGGCAGCTTATTCCATATTTTAGGAATGTGGTTAGAAAAGAGAATTTCCAGCTAAGTGCTGGTTTTGGTGGTGTCTGTAAGGTGCAGGTTATTGGAGCGGAGGCAACGAGAAGTAGTATATGAGTGTATATTATTTTCGAGAGCAGGGGTTTTATCAGGCTGGTGGAGAATTTTGTGTGCAAAGGTTAGTTGACTAAAGTGTAGAAGCTGAGGGAGTTTGAGCCAGTTTGGTTGCTTGAGAAAAGTTGTGATGTGACCTATAGGAGGCACTAGTAACAAACTTTGCTATTTTGTTATAGCAGGATTCCAGTTTGATTCAGTCAGTTTTCCGGAGATTGATTAGTACTGGGGAGGTGTACAGGAGGGTTGTGTGTGGGCTATAGTAGCCTTTGTATTTTTTGTAAAAATTGTTTGTTCCTCTACAGAAGGCCTAATTTCTTGTGGACTTTCTTGATGGTTTGGGCTATGTGAATGTCATATTTCAAGTTATTGTCAATTTCTACTCCAAGCAGATTGGTGTGGGTAATTGGAGTAATAATAGTTTGATTTTTGGACACAATGGTAAAAAACTGGGAAGACGAGGGGGATCTAGTTGGGCTAAAAAGGAGGAGCTTAGTTTTGTTTGGTTTCAGAATTAGTTGGGAGTTAGTGAGCCATGTTTCTAAAGATAGAAGGGTATCTTGGGCTATAGTATGGAGGTCTTGTAGAGTGGGAGCTGCACATATTAAGGTTGAATTGTCTGCTTATTGTACGACAGAAGCATGGGGTGTGGAGGTGCTGAGCTGGTTGGTGAATATAGAGAATAGTAGAGGTCCAAGGATGGAGCGTTGTGGAACCCCTAAGACAATTAGGAGCTGTGGAGAAAGGTGGTGTTGCCATTGGACAGCTTGCAGTCATCCTGCAAGGTAGCTATGGAATAATGTGATAGATGAGCTGCTAAGGTTTAGTGTGGAGAGTATGTTGATAAGTTTATTGTGATTCACCATGTCAAAGGCTTTGGATAGGTCCAAAAATATAGTAGATGTATATTGTCCATTGCTTCTGTGGTGGTTAACTGCATTTGTGAAGAACATTAGTGTGGTGGTGGTACTCTGAAAGGGACAAAAGCTGTGTTGGGTGTGTGACAGGAGTTTGTGATTGAGGAGGTAGTCCATTAGTTGGGTGTGCACTATTCTTTCTAGTATTTTGGATAAAGGGGACAGGATGGCAATTAGGCAATAATTTGTAAGTTTGGTGGAATTACCACCCTTGTATAGTGGTAGAATATGAGAGGCTTTCCAAATAACAGGGACCTGGGCTTCAGATATTGATCAGTTGATGAATATAGTAACTTGATAGGCTATTGCTTCTGCTGAAATTTGTAGAAAGTCAGATGGGAGGTTATCTGCAGCTAGGGTGGTTGGCTTTCATTTTTGAAGTAGTTTTTTATGTATTTAACAGACACTGTGTGTAAGTTAAAGTGGGCGGTGTCATCTTGGAAGCTGGTGCTTTGCTGGGATACAACAGGGGTTGGCATTCTGTCGATGCCTTGAGAGTTTGCTAGAGCTTGAATAGTTTCTGTAAAGTATTTATTGAATTGGGTTGCGATATTGTCAGAATTATTAGTTAATGTTGGATTGGGAAGTACGTTATTAATTGCGGCCCAGAATTTTTTGAAAGTGTTTTGCATGCTAATTTTTTATATTGTGATAGTATTTGATTTTATCTAATCTTACTAGTTTTTTTTTTCTTTTGCTTTGTTACAAAGTTCTAGGTATGTTTGCCTTGTGAATTGAGTTTTGTTTTTGTGAAATTGTTCCCAAGCTTTGCCTCTAGCCTTGAGTAAGGGTCTACACTCTTTAGTTAGCCAGGGTGCCTACTTTATTTTAATTCTAATAGTTCTCGGGGGTGCATGGTAGTTTAGTATGTCTAGGAATGTGGTGTTGAAGAAGTTTACCGTTTCTTGTAGAGGTAGGTGTTTGAGAGGTTCCCAGTTGCAAATATTTATAGAGGATATGAAACTATTTGTGCTGAAGTTTTTTTGTTTCTGATTAAGCGGATGGTCGTCTGGATGGATTGGTGTGTACGTGACCTAAAACGAAAGGTTGGCTGATGATCACTTAGGCTGTCAGGGAGAGAGCCTGAATGAGATGCTAGAGAGGGGTTACTAATCAAAATCCAGTCAAAGATTAACTAATGTTTGGAAGATTTGTCTGTCCTTGTAGGTGGTGTGATGAGTTGGGTAAATCTGTGGAGGTTAATATGGGATGATGGATTATGTGAGGAGCAGTTAAGCCAATCAATATTGAAGTCACTCATCAGGATTGTTTCTTGTGGGAGTGACATGGATGTCTAGTGAAGTAGATTTTCTAAATTGGGGATATTGTTTCCTGATGGAATATAACAGCCAATGGTGTTCATGTGCTTTTTACGGTTATAAAACGTCTGCTATTAGGTGGCTTTTAAAGAGGATTGCTACTCACCTGCCCTTTCTTGTTATTCTGTCTTTATGTAGAATATTATATCCTGGAACTGTTATTTCATTGTTTTATTGTCAGTTTTAAGTCATGTTTCAGTTAATATTACTGTGTCTGGTAAGTATAGGGAGAGTAGGGAATGGAGGTCCTAGACTTTATTTGCTATGCTGCTTACATTCATGTTAAGGAGGAGTAGGGAAGACTTGTTTTTCTGGTGTAGAGTTTTGAGGTTGGTATTGTTTCTGATTGCTGTGTCTGGTGGTGGCATGGGGCCAGGATTTGGGTGTATATCAGCAGATCAGCTTAATTGATTAAACAGGTGTAGGTAGACTCTGACAATATTGTTTAGTAGTTTTTCTTGTTTTTGAGGGGTATTAGAAAATGTTTATTAGAGAATGGAATCTATTTAGATGTTAGTCCATGTTGGAAGTAGAGAAAAGGGAAGGTGATATAGCATAATTTGAAGGCTTATTTGGGTATGTTAGTATTGGGAGTAGTTTTTCAGGGAGGAGGACTGTTGTGTTGTAGTAGTGTGTGGTATGAGGTGAGGGAGTATAAGAGTAGTAGCAATGAACTAGTGACAATTTGGAGGAGTGATATGTGAAAGTAAGTCTTAAGGGAAGCATTTTATTAGGGTGGTTTGAATGTTATTATATATAGTAAGATAGTTATTCTATGTAGGTTGTACATAGACTGTTTGTGCAGTGGTTAGTGTATGAGTACGCAGATAGGCTGGAGGTGTATAGTTTTATATGTGAGTAGAGAGTATATTTTGCTGTAGGGATGTATGTGATTTAATTATATGCTAATGTTGTAGAGTGGGGTGGTTTGTAATATATACAGCTGTTAGTGTTAATTAATTGAAGTTAGGGTGTTGATTGGTAGTTAAATGGGTGGGGCTGATAGTTATAAATGTTAGTTAAATAGGGGTGGGTTGGAATGGAGGTAGGGTAGGGGAGAGGAGTGAGCCTGAGTGAAGCAAGGGGGAATGGAGTGGGCTAGCCATAGCTCTTTGAGCAGTTCTATAAGAAGAAAAACAATTAGTAAGTTAAGTAATAGTAGAAGTGTAGATTGAATATTCGGGAAGAGAGTACAAAAGGAGTTAGAGATATTTGCTAAGGAAAAGGTTACCTTAGAATAGAGTGAACAGGTAGTTGAGCTGACAGAGTAGATAAAAAGGAGTAGGGAGAGAGAGCCTTTAAGTGATAGGTTTATCAAATATAGAAAGGTAATACAGTTAGAAATAGGGGGATAGCATTGTGAAGAACAGTGTAATATGTGTTTACAGAGACTAATGACTAAAGTTTAGGCTTAAGAAGGGATAGGAGAGAAATATGAAGCAGGAAGTGCTTGGGGAAGTTGAGGGGTGATGTACAATGGGAACTGAGTAGTCAGAGACTGAGGGACAGAAAACAATATTATTAAGAACAATATTTATACATATACATTCCCTGGTAGTGGTCAAGGCTCAAAAGTAGTAGGTACAGGCTTCTACAGATAGAGAATGGATTTCTCCTGGGATTGGCTTTGGATTGGGAATCAGTGTCACGACTTTAAGGAAAGGAGATCTCAATTACGGTTCACTTCCTAATAGGAGTGGACAAGAGTATGTGTTAATAGTCAAGTACCGTTAATATAGTCTGGCTGTGCACTTAAATGGAATGAGTGTCATAGTTAACAGTTGTAGGAAGTTAAGACTTAGTGCAAACAGATTACATTATTAAAATCAAACAACTGTCCATAATTAAAGACTTTGGTTTAAGCAAGCTACTTTCTCCAATGAATACTACAGTTATGAGGAACCAAAAATTATGCGGCTATTTCCTGGCTTCTCAACTCTTCTGATATGCCAGTTCCTTTGTCATCAAATTATACTTTCTGGGTCTACATTTCATCTCTCGATTTTCCTTTATGGCAGCTATCTTCCATGTTAATGGACACGTATGTAAGGCAATCTCTGGTCCTTGATGATGGCTATAAGTTGTAATGCATCTTCTAGAGTACTAAATCCATCTTTGCAGTTATTCATCAGTACAAGCAATGAGAAGGGAGAAGCCATCCAGGTTATTACAAAGAATGACTTCATACGCCAAATTGTTTCTTCAGCAGCAGACTGCATAACATAGAGGATCTTTGACTAGTCTAGGGATATTGTAACTAATATTCCTTCTGCTCTTACACATTGAACAGATTTGCATTACTAAATAGTAGGAACACAAACTGGTCCAAGAAATACAGAGAGATGTTTGATTAAAGATTCTAATAAAAATACAAAGATACACAAGCTTTCTCACTTGAAAGAATGCTTTGTCAAATCAAATTTTTTAAATCTGGGCAGTCCTCGTCCTCCGTGCATTTGAACCTGCATCTAGGCTGCTGCTCTCGTTCCCGCTGCTCCCCAAGGTGTTTATTTTCCCCTTCTCCACTGCCAAACAGAATATCCTTCCCATCAAAAGAGAAGGCAGTGGCGGACAGTCTGCTCGATATCATTTAAGCTTACTGTGACCTTATTCTCCCCAAAGAGACTCAGTCTGCTCCCCAAGGTGTTTATTTTCACCTTCTCCACTGCCAAACAGAATATCCTTCCCATCAAAAGAGAAGGTAGCGCTGGACAGTCTGCTTGATATCATTTAAGCTTACTGCAAACTTATTCTCCCCAAAGAGACTCAGTCTGCTCCCCAAGGTGTTTATTTTCCCCTTCTCCACTGCCAAACAGAATATCCTTCCCATCAAAAGAGAAGGCAGCGGCGGACAGTCTGCTACATATCATTTAAGCTTACTGTGACCTTATTCTCCCCAAAGAGACACAGTCTGCTTCCCAAGGTGTTTATTTTCCCCTTCTCCACTGCCAAACAGAATATCCTTCCCATCAAAAGAGAAGGCAGTGGCGGACAGCCTGCTCAATATCATTTAAGCTTACTGCGACTTTATTCTCCCCAAAGAGACTCAGTCTGCTCCCCAAGGTGTTTATTTTCCCCTTCTCCACTGCCAAACAGAATATCCTTCCCATCAAAAGAGAAGGCAGTGGCGGACAGCCTGCTCAATATCATTTAAGCTTACTGCGACTTTATTCTCCCCAAAGAGACTCAGTCTGCTCCCCAAGGTGTTTATTTTCCCCTTCTGCACTGCCAAACAGAATATCCTTCCCATCAAAAGAGAAGGCAGTGGTGGACAGTCTGCTTGATATCATTTAAGCTTACTGCAAACTTATTCTCCCCAAAGAGACTCAGTCTGCTCCCCAAGGTGTTTATTTTCCCCTTCTCCACTGCCAAACAGAATATCCTTCCCATCAAAAGAGAAGGCAGCGGCGGACAGTCTGCTACATATCATTTAAGCTTACTGCGACCTTATTCTCCCCAAAGAGACTCAGTCTGCTTCCCAAGGTGTTTATTTTCCCCTTCTCCACTGCCAAACAGAATATCCTTCCCATCAAAAGAGAAGGCAGCGGCGGACAGCCTGCTCAATATTATTTAAGCTTATTGCGACTTTATTCTCCCCAAAGAGACTCAGTCTGCTCCCCAAGGTGTTTATTTTCCCCTTCTGCACTGCCAAACAGAATATCCTTCCCATCAAAAGAGAAGGCAGTGGTGGACAGTCTGCTCGATATCATTTAAGCTTACTGCAATCTTATTCTCCCCAAAGAGACTCAGTCTGCTCCCCAAGGTGTTTATTTGCCCCTTCTCCACTGTCAAACAGAATATCCTTCCCATCAAAAGAGAAGGCAGCGATGGACAGTCTGCTACATATCATTTAAGCTTACTGTGACCTTATTCTCCCCAAAGAGACTCAGTCTGCTTCCCAAGGTGTTTATTTTCCCCTTTTCCACTGCCAAACAGAATATCCTTCCCATCAAAAGAGAAGGCAGCGGCGGACACCCTGCTCAATATCATTTAAGCTTACTGCGACTTTATTCTCCCCAAAGAGACTCAGTCTGCTCCCCAAGGTGTTTATTTTCCCCTTCTCCACTGCCAAACAGAATATCCTTCCCATCAAAAGAGAAGGCAGCGGCGAACAGTCTGCTCGATATCATTTAAGCTTACTGCGACCTTATTCTCCCCAAAGAGACTCAGTGTATGTTATCTGTTTTACATGTTTTACTAGTATTCTACCTTACTTGAGCTTCACCCTACCTGGCACACGTCAGAGCAGCCTACCTCTGGTCACTGCACAGCCCCCCCAACCCCATCCTGGTTTAATAATAATCCACATAATAATCCACCTCTATCCTATCTCCATATCCCGTACCTCTTAGTAGTACCTCTTCTCTTCTAGTGTACCTCCCTCTTTTCTCCACTAGGTGGCAGCACCCTCTTAAAAATAAGCCCTGCAACTAAGCTCCCTCTTTTTCCCCTCGAACCAACTCTACCCAGACAGTGTCCCTGCCCTCACCCAGCATTGCTGTACATTCCATCCCCTTTCTCTCTTTTCTTTTTAACCACTGCCCTTACCAAGAATAACCATAATTTCATCCCACCACCTAGATACACTTGTTCTAGACAGTGTCCATGCCCTCTGTAAGACTGCTGTAATTTTACCTCTCCACTCTGTCTACTTTGTAATCTCACACAGTCTTACTCTTTTTCTCACATTTTTAGAATAGAGTAGGTTTTCCTTCCCCAACAAATCTTAAGAAACTAAGCTTCTAAAGGGTATAACCATCTTACCTGCACCTCTGTTGTAGCTCTCCTTCTAGCAGATCACTGATTGTTTCTGGCCATTCCCACCTTCTTTGCTCTACCTGCTCCATTCACCCTGCAGGCTCACTCTGCTCCCCTACCTTACCCCCAATTCCCACCCACCCCCAGTACCTCCAAACATATACCTCACCTTATAGTCCCTCCCTCCTTTCCTCCCAATCACATTACACCTCTCCATTAGTCCCTCCCTGGTCATTAACCAATCAGGTTTCACATTATCCCCCCTCCCACTTCCTCCCCACACCCCTAACACTCCAACTTTCACTTACCTTCTCCTCCCATATCATTCATTTCTCCTATTACCATACATAGCCTTCCATCAAAAGTCCTTCTCTTCTCACACCTCATCTTGCTTCTACCATTACTATACCATCTAATCTCCTTCACTACCTTTCATGTGCTCTCTGCTCCTCTGACACCCCAAAACCAGCCCACCTCCCACTTCCACAAAATGTCCGCCTCTTTAATCACTTCCCACCCTCTACTTCTCTTCAAAATAAAACTACTTCCAATCCCTAATAACACCCACAAACGTAAAGAAAACCTCTACTAATGTTACCCATCTAACTACAAACCTAATAAACCTACCCCCAATTATACTCTCCTTCATTTAGCTGGCGATATTCACCCCAATCCTGGTCCTAATTTCTCTCCTACAAATCCCCCATCTAACTTCTCTCCAATAAATCTGCCCAGCTTCAACAATAAACATACTAATAAAAATCTCAAGATCCTCAGTATTAACACACAAAGCTTAAAAAATAAATTCACACTCTTCCATGCCTGGCTTAGCCATAACTCCCCAGACATAGTAGCCATCTCTGAAACCTGGCTAAAACCTCATAACAATGACTCTGAATTCCTTCCTCCAGGATTTCATTCTCTCTGATCAGACCACACTAACAAAAGAGGTGGAGGTGTTGCTTTAATCTACTCCAACCTCTTAACTATCACCCCATACCCTAACTCCCTCCCATCATTCAACAATGCAGAACTAGTCATTGGCATACTAAAATTGAACATCCACAAAAGCATTTGCATTATTTCCCTCTATATTCCTCCTGGTAATAATGCAAATACTTTGGAAGATGTCCTCTCCTGGTGCTCTTCTAACATCAAATTAGAAACCTTTATTCTGGGAGATGTAAACATTGAGGAAAAATCAATAATCTTAATCCCTCCATTACCATCAATCTATTCAACTTCACTCAACTCACTAACTCTATTATTAAACCTAATAAAACCAACCCCCCTGGCACCATACTAGACTGGATACTTGTATCCCATCCTAACAAAATGATTTCATCTGGTGTAATTCCCGATCCTTTAGGAGACCACCTCCCTGCCTTCTCTATTTGAGCAACTCTCACTTCCCCTCACTCTCACCACTTCATTCAAACACGTAACCTAACCAACTTTAATCAAAATTATTTCTCTAACTCCCTTAAACTAACTAACTGGAACCCCCTAAAAACACTGCCACTTGACGAAGCCATTGAATATTTCAATTCTACATTCTTAACTATCCTTAACTCCCAAGCTCCAATAAGAAGAAAAAGAATCAAAACTAAACCCACCCCATGGCTCTCCAAAGAGACAAAAAAGATTATGCACCAAAGAGACAAATCCTGGAAAGCTTACCTAAAACACAAACCGCCTGAAATCTTCCTCCAGTTTAAGCAATTAAAAAACATGGCCAAAAAACTAGTCATTAGAGATAAAAAGTCTTACTACATCAAACTACAAGAAAATCACACAAGAAATCCAAAACAGTTCTGGAACTCCATTAACTCCCTCCTTACACCTGGTACTAAAAACAACCCCTGTCCTGACTCCAGCAAATCTGACCCTGAAATTGCCAATCTATTAAATTCTTTCTTCACTTCTTCCATTGCTGAACTAACCAAGACTTTTAACAACAACCCTCCCACTCATATCAACCTTCCTCTCCCTTCCCACCCCCCATTTTGAACTCAAACCTGTGCCAACCAACCTAATAAAGAAACTTCTCTACAAACTCAAACCTTGCTCAAATGCCCCTGATAACATCCCTTCCTCCTTCCTAAAGATAGTCTCTAATTCCATTGCTATACCTATCAGCATCCTAATAAACAGTTCTCTACATGAATCCTATATACTCAAACTTTGGTGTTCTGCTTTCATTCTTCCACTTCACAAAGGTTTCAAGAACTGTAATTTCTCTAATTTCCACCCCATTGCCATCCTCTCCCCTATATCCAAAATCCTCAAAAAATGCATACACCTGCAGCTCTTGCCTTTCCTTACTGAACACCAACTACTCTCTCCCACCCAACACGGCTTCCGCCCTGGACACAGTACCAACACTGCCCTTATCTCTTTCCTTCACTCTGTGAACTCAGCCCATGACTCCGGTAATTTAGTCTCATCTGTTCTACTAGATCTATCTAAAGCTTTTGACACCATCTCACACTCCCTCCTTCTAAACCATCTCTCTAACCTCAACCTTAGCCAAAAGGTTCTTTCCTGGTTCACTAGCTACCTCTCAAACAGATCCCAAGCTGTGAAATGGGGCCAAGCTACATCTACCTTCCTTCCTACACCTACCGGAGTCCATCAAGGTTCCATTCTTGGCCCATTACTATTCAACATCTTTATTAACGACTTCCATAAAGCCATCCCCAACACCACAATTGTTCAATACGCTGATGACTCCACTCTGATCTGCCATGCCCCTAACCAAACAGAACTCCAAGCTCTAACCCAAACTGCATTTTCAACCACTGAAAATTGAATGTTCCAAAATCACCTATCCCTGAATGCCAACAAAACTAAGATACTCCTATCCCCCCCGCCAAATCCTCACCATTTGACAAAAACTCCTTTCATATTACCAGCCTAACTCCGCTATTGAAATACTAACCTCCACCAAACTTCTCTGTGTCATAATTGATGACCAGCTGAAATTCAATAATCATATCCAGCTAAACATCAAAAAACACACATAAAACTTGGCCTATTGTACAGAAACAACCACTTTCTGTCTCCTTCCACTACGCTAACCATCACCTCTACTTACCTCCTTCCCTCTCTACTTTATGGTGCTCCTCTGCTCACTAATCTATCATCCAGTCTTATCTCCAAATTGGAACAATGCTATAACAAAATATCCAAATTTGCTACCAATGCCAAGTCCATCACTCATCACTGCTCCTCCCTCCACTCTCTAAATTGGCTTGAACTCCCCAATCATCTTACCTTTCTCCAACTCACCATAGCCCATAAATTACTGTTCCATCCAACTAACTGTCCTGCTCTTTCCAACATTCTTATACCCTATACCCCCCTTAGATCCCTTAGATCTTCTCAACAAAACCTGATCACAGTACAAAAACCTAAGCACCCAGCTAGCCAAATGCTTTTATTCTTAACCCTTGCTAAAAAATGGAATGCCCTACCCACCTCTCTAAGATCCTGCAACAACCTGGACAACTTCAAAGCCCTACTTCATTCCCACCTCTGTCTAAATTGAATTTGCAACTGCACTCTTCAACCTACTCCATTCAAACCATCCTCCTCCTTCTCTCCTGGCTATCCTCCATTCTCAACTAAACTCTTGTTTAGCCTCTCCTAGAACACTAGCTGTATCAGCTACTTATATCTTCCTACTTTCATAATCCCTGAATACTTTATTTTTTTTTCTGCTGAAACCTAACTGAAACCGTTAATAACTGCTATTTTTTGCCATCTAACATCAGTATTGTATTCTGTTTGTAACTTCCTGTTTAATTATTGTAATATTTTTGTCTGAACTCTTTTTGTAATAAATACTGTTGTTTTTGTGGAGCTTTTCTCCCAAGGCCTCCACTGAAAACGGGCCCCAAAGCCCAGTGGACCTCCCCGGTAATCAAACTGAAATAAATAAATAAATGTTAAAAATCTAGATAAGGGGTAGCAAAACATTTAAATAGTGATCAAATGATAGAAGTCAGCAGACAGAACAGATCACATAAATAATATTAATTATAACAGCAAATCAGTCATTTTTTACACTTATTTACTTAAATTGTAGAATCAGTTTGGAGCTAACAGTAATGTTGATTTACAGGTAATTGTCAGCCTGAAGTAATGTAATTCAACAACATTCTTGATTGTTTGTCCAGAATATAACATCCCATCCTATACAGCTTATCATGACTTTCTCTGTAACTTAACATGCAAATTCTTTTACTGAAATATCATCCCACACATGTATTGATAATCTGTTACTCAGAATTTAATGTTTTGTTTCTGATTAATGCACAGAAATGTTACCTTTCAGTCTGTCATTTGATTTCCAAACAACAAATTCGTAAAAATGTGCACATGTTGTGAGTTAATAACATTCTTTATAGTGCATCAGCATACACATTAAATGAAAACATTCTGCCTGTTACTGAATGCTAAAACTCACAGTTATGACAGACTTATCTATAAAATGTTTATGCAAAGCAGGGATGTGTACTCCTGGGTTTAATAAGGACTGCTTTAAACTGGGGTCTATCTTGTTTTAGATTAGTGGATCTTGTTTATCCTAAATTAGGTGTGTCACTAATAAGCTTCTATATCTCACATGAACTTGTGAAAATTGACCAATTGCATTTAATAATATCTCTAACTTAATGATAGTGTTTACTAAAAGTAAGTGAAAATACACATTATTGCAGTTAGAATCATTTGCTACAGTGGTGTGCTGTACTGCTTCATCTGGGAAATTATGTAGCTTAACAGCTTCCCTTACTTGCATTGTTTTCATCCTAATTAGTATTTTAATTGTATTTGTTTTTATATTGCCAAAAAGGGCCTGGATTATGGCTGAAAAGTGACCCAGATTAATGGGTTTACCTAGTTAATAAATGTAAAAATAAAATATAACAAAGTGCTAGATTTTATATTATACAAAAGTCAATATATATGCTGATATACCCATATGTCTGCATTTGATTAGTATTCTAAATAATGTTTACTATGGCAGTGTAACCTTTAGAACAGCTGTAAAGAGAAGGGGTCAAGAAGAAACTGTTAAAAGGCAATGCACAGACTATTCTCAACCCAAACCTCAGGACCTAACATGTGCAGACACTAATTTTCTGTCCAGTTTCTATGATTGTCAATGTGACACCACAGTTACAAGTGCTTAATTTAGCTGGTAGCTCTTCCAGGCATTTCATTCCTCACTAAATTACATTTGACACATTTTAATACATCAAATAATTTTCTAGAAATCCCAGCACATGGATCCTGAAGTCAGAATGTCTCAGTTGCTATTGTTTTAGTGCAGCAAGGGATTGGACACCCTTCTGCAATTAATGAGCTGAGAAATAAAGAGTTTGCCGGAGGTGACATAACTTTCTCACTGAGAATGTATTTTTCACTCTTGTCAACCAAGTGGGAAAGTTAGCTTTATATTACCATTTCTGCCATCTAGTGCTTCTTCTAAACTTTTTTTCTGCGCAATCATTAGTTTAAATAACTCAATGGTGGCAATAGTTTCTCATTTATTTTATTTATTATTTGTTGACTGGGTTAATCCCATTAAGCTAGCAGCATCTTCAGGTGTGATCCAAGGTGGTATTGATACTACTAGGAAAAATTTGGCAAGAGCATCAGTAAACTTGCATTACTCTTTTCAGTAGATGCCACGAGTTCTTGTGCATCCACCTGATTTACCACCAACTCAAAGCAGATGGAACTTCAGTTTAATGACTCACCCAAAGTGGTTCCAGACCCAGGAGTTCAGCACTCACTAATGTTGCATTGCAGTTTCAGAAATCCATTCACCTGGAGTGGGATCAGAATCCACAGCTTTCTAGATTTTTAGCACCAGAGGCAAATGTGCTACCTCTTGCTCCACTAACACTGCACAATTTTTCCAAAGAGTACACATTTGATCTCTGAGAATTAATTATTTTCACTTGGCATACAATACAGGGACAATATTCATCTTTACACTGCACACAGTATGTAGAAAGAGTCCATCTTTATTTAATCTATTCAGCTACTCAGCTAAAATCAGTAGAAAGTGTCAGTGAAATATAATCAGTTTTGCTTTTGACAACTACTGGAGGTCAGATCATTTTTGCTACTTCAACAATTAATAGTCTCCGTTCTTGTTTTGCTGTTAATGCTCATTAGGAGACTACAAACAGATTTAAATTATTTATTTAATCTGTGATATCTCCATATAGTGATATGCCTCTTTAGCGATTTTATGGCAACGTGGGTTTCATTATCTCATCTACTTATAAATGAAGGGTGACACGTGTGTATATCATTCACAGTTTTTAGTTTTTAGTAAGAGTCACAGTACTCAATAGTTGTCAACTGATGCAGGTGAGAAGAAAGTGCTGTTTAGCAGGGCAACAATACTCAGCCACTGAAAAGTGGAGTATAGAATACTTTAATACTAGATACTTAGTAAGAAGGGTTATATCTTTCTGGGTTGCTATTCCTGACTATTCTGTGGTCTGTATTCATACAAAAATGACTGATTCATTGGACATGATGACATGCCTATTACCATAATATAACTTTGGTTTTGCTGCTATGCAAACTCAGACTGGCAAAAACTTGGCTTTATCACTGTGTGAGTAGGGTTACCACCTCTCCCACTTTGAGAGGGACAGTCCCTCTTTGGGCAGTTGTGTCCTGACAAAAAAATATTAAAAAAAATGACAAATATCCTGAGATTGTAGGACATAATTATTTCCTATATTTTATGTAATAGTTGCACAGAACACTTATTCTGTATCTAAAATACCTAAATGTTATAAGAAATAGAATAAGCAACTAAAATGCTACAAGAATAAGCTTTTATTTAGACAAAAAAAGTTAAGTTCTATCCTTTGTACTGTGTCGGCCTGAAATCTGATGTTTGTCCCAAAAATGTCCCACTTTGGCCATTTGAAAAGGTGGCAACCCTATGTGTGAGGGCAGGAAAAGTATGCCTGAGGAAGGAGGTTTGCCCACATGACAGGAAATTCTGTTGCCATGAAGTTTTTTCTTACCATGCAGCAGAGCTATTGTTTTTTAGCACACATGCTCAGCACATAAGGGCCTAAAACCTTCATCCGATGCACATACAGTAACACTGATTCCAGGCAATGGTCACAACCTTTATTTACCCATGTAATGGCTATGTACTGCTAGCATCAGACAGAGTCAGCCCTGAACTAAAACTCTTGCAACTGTAGGATTTCCAAAGTAAGTGTTGAACCTGTAATAAAAAATAAATGTCTAAGAATACAAATGAATGGCACAGCCTTGCATACTGTTACCTGCTAATGATTGTAAGTCTAAGGCAGGTAATTTTTACAGAAATATCATCACAATGAGACAGCAGTGACTTTTTTAAATACATTTGTCTTCTATCAACTAATAAGCCTCATACATCAAAGATTCATGCATTTTTGCCTGTCAGAAGTACAGATTTTCAAAGAATGTCCACAGCTTGGCCTCATACTTTTGTACTGGCAAATCATTAAAGAGTGAAATTAGAAAATAATTGCACACATATCCCTGAAAATCATAAGAATAGTAATGCAAAACCTGCTATTCTATCAACTCTCTAAGTATGTAAGTCCAAAATTTTTAAAAAGTCTCCCTGTTGTTGGGCCTTTGTCCCGCTTTTATGTATGGCTTTATCCGGCTTTGTTTGTGAAAGAGGTTGGGAGGGATGTACAAATGACAAAAATCTGTAAGAAAGAAGTACAGTTTGCCAAACGCCATTACAAACACAATTATACCAAGTACTAAGTCAGCTATGCACTCTGACCATCAGACAAAAGGCTTATGTATCCTGAATCCAAAAGACAGAAAACAAGGATATGGCACAGTTATCATTTGTACAGAGTGTTGTTTGGGCGGCAGGAGGCCAAGGCTGATACAAAAGGTAGTGAGTGCTTGTGAGTAAGAAAGAGAAACAGGCAGACATTTGGATAATGTATCAAATTACCACTGAGACAGAATGAGCTGTAATCCTTATGGCTGACCCATGTAACTGTTATGATTGTGTCTGTATGGGTACTCCAGGTAAAACTGGTGTGTGAGTGTCTGTAAGAGCACAGCCAAGCTCTGTGGTAGTTCGATGTCCTGGTATGTCGTACAGGTGAGAGCTGTCCATGGTAGAGGTGGCAGTTCATTGTTATCATCTCCAAAACCGAGAACCAGCTCTGCCACGACTTCCACTGGTACCCCCATGCCTATAGTCAGATGCACTGCTGCTACCTGAATGTGACTGATGTCTGCTGGATGAGCTCTCCTCACAAGTACACCTGGGCCTATGACCCTATGGCCTGCCACATCTGGGTGTAGACACCTCAACCACCCAAGAAGCAGTAGAAGTAGTGCCACTAAGGGAGCATGATCAGGCATGACCATGTCTGCTAACATCAGATAATGTGGTTGACCTACATCCACATGGATGCAGTCCCCCTCCGAGCAGCCCTTCCATTACAACCCATTACAACACATCATTCATCCAATCCATTGAAATGGCAACATGGTGAAAGCAGTCATGCATGTGAACCTGTGTTAGATCTACAACCCTAAGAATTTCCTCAGAGGCCTTACTGGAACATGTCTATGGCTCCTTTATGGTCCAAAACCTATGTAGAGTAGCAAAGAAAGATACACCAGGATCAGGTCAAGGATGGACAGCAGGCCTCCTTTGAGCACCCCTAACAACTCTCCTAAGTGGCACCTCACCCATAGTTTGGCTACAGTTAGAGTCAACTGGCAGTGCAGCTACAGTAACCACACTACCCTGATCAAGTGTTTCACCTTCCACCTGTCCGATACTGGAGGGCTCATTGAAATACATTTGCATAAGCCTACTGGCTGTGTGTCTGATGGAAATACAGGGGGATGGCTGAATGTCAACCTCAGTGTCATATTCAACCTCTGCACCCCTTGACTGTGGCTGTGTTTGGCCACCATCATCATCACAGTCTGCCAATACTCTGATATCACATTCTAAGAGTCCTACACTTCCATTATCAGGATCACCAATGATAATAAGCAACAAACATAGGAAAGAAATGAATGTCTACACTACTACAATTAAATATATGGTAACAAGCTAACACTGGCTCCACTATCAGACACGGTATATTAATACACATACAGTCTTGACACCCTCCTCACAAACACGAATAAATACATATTTCTGTCAAATATTCATCATTACTGAAATGAAAACGTTTGTCTTACCATGTGCAGATGACTCCACACTTGCTGGGAGGATGGTCCTGGAAGAACTTAAGCAAAATGTAAGGACACCATTATTACAATAACAATATCACAGGAACAGTTTATTTTCTTTATTTGTCCATTAACAATACATTTAACTGAAACTCGGATGATAAGTTTACCTCAAGCCCATGTGTAATGAAACAGAATGTGTAGTTCACTGTATCAGTCTTTAAATAGGTCAACCCCCACCCAAACAAAATTATTAAACCAACTTTACGATACAAAAGGATTTTGAAAAATTTACATATGTAAGCTTACATGGAAGCTCCTCCTGTGACATACTTGCCCTCACTGAAACAGCAGCACCAACATCAATCACATGCTCTTGTGCTCTTTCCACTGAGCTCTCTGGATCCCTGACAGTGGACAGAAACTCTTCATGTGATGTCAATGGTGTCTCTGTAGTGGCCACCCCCCCCCAATAGTTAGCTGTCAATGGACAACTGCAGCTGCTCTCCTCCGGGCCGATGAAATCATATCAGTGGTCCTATGCTGCACTTATGCTGCACACCCCAATGGTATAGATGTCTTTCATAATCTGGTACCAAAATCTGTATTCTGCCAGACATATCCGCACATCCTCTCTCAAGCAGAAAGGCACCATTTTGCTGAAAGGATTGGACAATTACATCATTCTCAAAGTAACTGAAGGGAAGTTTGCAGGGACTGGGATGCTTGAGTGCCATAGTCCTAGGTGACATACAACATAAAAGAATGATACTACACATAAATATCACATAAATAAAAGTCCTGCTTAGATATAACCCATATTATTAGTTTTTCAAATTACCCGCTGGTGAAACACAAAAACTTTCATTATTAAAATAAAAAAAGGGTTATGTGGTTGTAATATATTGCAGTCACATACAAACCAAGGTTTGATCCAAAACAAGGACTAACAAAAGTAAAGCAAACCTCTGAAAGAAAAATTTTGGTTGTTGCAACACAGAAATGGAAGTTGGCTCCCCCACACCCAAAACAACAGGCAAATTACATTTTGTACCAAACAATGAATAACACATCAGCCAATTGTTATATGTGCTTTCAAACAGTCACAAAAATGTGTACACATTTACCATAGCATAGTCATTTTTATGCAATTGCCAGTCACCTGTACCTGTGTCTAGCACTCCCCTAGAGTTATCTATGGGCCATTGTATAAGGGTAACACCCCTGTGACTTTGAAAATATAGGAGATTTACATTTTAATGAAATAGCATAGAAGAGTGTAAAGAAAAACAGTTGTAACAGTAATACTTGTGATGAAAGTTAATATAGCTTTGTATCTGAGAAAGCAGAATGTTCTGACAAAAATGTCTATGCCATCAGTAAACTTCTAAGAAGTGTATACAGATAAACACATTAATACATGTGAGCAAATTCAGTATATAATTGAAAAATTCAATCATACCTTATCAAGATCAGTAGTCTTCTGTGCAGGTAAATCCAAAGTAATAGCAATCTTCTTCTGTGTTATCCACATACACAACTCTCCTCATCTTCTGAATCCCTAGCTACACTGTTACCTTTTTATAGTATAGATTCAGGCCTCTGAGCCTGTGAAGATGCAAATGAGGTGTGAACTCATGAGAATTACTGAATCCCAAAATTTTGGCTCCATACAGCAGGTGGAAATATAGTGCATACACTCCCTTTGTGCTAGTTGCTAGTGGATTGCAACTGTGAAAGATTACTGACAAGGAGAAGAAAACACTATAGCACATCAGACTCCCTTACCTGTAGTGGGTGTGTTACCCAAGTTACACTTACAAAGTGTACAAGTAATTGTATCAAGATTTAAATGTAAGAAAGCAGCACACATTTCTCAGTTTCTCTTCAGCAATATCCAAACTCCCTTGCCTTTGCTGAGAACTGTATATTATTGCCATTTAATATTCTCATACATTCTAAGGACAATGTTCTAACATGCCTTGAGAATGCATGTCTCAGATTATTGCTCAGATAAAAGAAGAATGAACACCATTCAAAGGTAGGACAGAGCTGCATTGCAGCTAACGATAGTCATAAATGGTTGTGTGATCACTCATTGCACTAAATCTGAAATCAGCATATGTACAAACAACTGAGTATTACAAGTGTCATATGTATTGTTAATATTGTGGATGATTTGGGACTTGCATGTATACACAATGATTTTCATTCCTGTTGCAAAGCTGTTTCTGTAGCAAGCAGAGATAAGACATCCTTACTGTGTTTTGTAGGTTTATTGGTGCGGCAGTTCAAATCCAGACTTGTGTAAAAACCGTCAATGTGTACTAACATTTCTTTTGCAATGTTGTATATTATTCTTTTATTTTATTTATTTTTTAATATCACTATTTGCTCAGCATGCGGCTTAGACCAAACATGGGAAAACAGATATATACAATAAATTTCATGTAATTTACTTCTGTGATAAAGACTTTTTAAATTACACCTGTGAATCATGTGTGTAGCACACCTGATAAACATGAAAAACTACACAGTATACAATATCTGTAGATCACAGTTCAGTTCCCACATTTGTCTTTTAAAGATGAAACCTAATAAACACTGCTCCCAAGGATAAAACAAGTCGAGCTTTGCCAGTCACATTTGTGTGTCACTTAACTTCACCCAAACCTAACCTAATGACCCACAAACAAAGCAGACAGAACACCTGCAGACATGACGCAGACAGTACTCAATTCCAAAATCGATACATTGCTGCATTTTTTTCTTGCCATCGCACAAACTGGCTAAGTGGTGTTGCACAGAGGTTAGCAATCTCCCCCAACTCCTGCAGTTCTAGAATACCTGCAGACAGGAAGCAGACAGTAAACAATTTAAAAATGGATACACTGTATCTTCTATGGTTTGCCACCACACAAACATGGTATGTGGCTTTGCCTGGTGGAAAACAAACATGCTTAATAATGAATATGAAAATATGCAGCTGTTTTTTATCTGTTTCTGTGGCAGCAGGTGTAAGTGTAGAGCTGCAACACAGATATGCCTGGGTTCTAATCCAACAAAGTCTAATTCCTGTTGTTCCAGCTTACTTTATATTAAATTAACATGAAAACAATAATCAATCATATAAATAACTGTCTACAGCAGGTGCATTGAGTATACACAGGCTATCAGATATTCTAAATGTGCTACTGTGGGTATCAGTAGAATTATAGTTTTACAATTACACATATATTTTTTGAAGTGTCATGTTACACACATTCGCGTTTAAACACTCAACAATTTAATGTATATGTATAAGTAATGAGCAGCTCTGACAAGCAAGGTGTCAGTTGCAATGGGCACTGTATAGTAATGACTGTAAAAATACACTTGTAGTTCAGCCTTCCATGTGGCAAATTATATAAGTTAATGATTGCAATACATGTGAGCCAGGGTTCTAATCTAGCTCAATCACAATGCTTATCTACTCACTTTTAATACATAAATAAAAAAAATAATAAACATTACAATAGATAATAAGTATGTATAGCAGTGGAGCTCATATGAATTATACATGTGACAGAGGATATACTGAATATTCTTATTCTGTAATTTTAATTGTCTTCTCTGGCCTTGGATGACCTTCAGACCTGAATGATAGTCAACCGCACATGAATGTATAAACCAGGACCTTGACAGGACGCACACATACACTGTTAACCCATCACTCTGTCATGTGTATTCATATATAAGTAATGAGCATGTCCAATAAGCACTTATTCTGTGGCAAGAATGAAAAAATCACCTATGTTGAACAATATATTTTGCCTCTAATGCATAGATTTGAATCCCACATTGTACAAATTAATTTTATCAGTGTGTAAAGCCACACAAAAGGTGTCAGGTCATAAAATGTATGCCCGCAATATGTCTGCAGAGTTGAATCAACTAACAGTTACAGCAACAACCAGTCCATAAACTAATAACAACTGTCAGATTAACCTTCCTATTTCAAAAACTGCTTTCCTGTCTGTCTGGCACTGTTGATCTCAACTTAACATATTGCAAATGTGGTTACCATCATTGTTCAGGTTTGCACATCAGAAGTAAACATGATAAAATGAATTGGTGGGAAGCACTATTAACTTTTAATGTTTGACCTGAGTGGACATGTTTGGGGGTAGAAAGGAAGGTGCCCAATTTAGGGCTCAAAGGTGGGCTGTTGAGAAGTCGAGAATCCTTGTTGGGCTCCTTGTAAAGTGCCACAGCTGAAGGGTCCTACAAGGGGGATGTACTGGCTTGCAGTATATGTCTCAAGCATGGAATAGTGTGGCCAAGGCTGTCTCCAGTGTGACTGGCACTCCACACACTGAAGAACAGTGCAGGCACCATTTTAATGACATCAAAAGGTGCAAGCAGGATACACTGAATCAGTGTCTGGCTGAATTTAGGACTGCTGACATCACCAGGTTGTGTAAATATACAGATAAAGAGAATTTAAACTAGATAGAAAGCTACAGATAGGCAACATTGGTATGCATAATATTCTTCTCTTGTTCTCTTCTTTTTATTCCACAGCCAACAAGGATATAATGGCAAATATAGAGACCCATGTAGAGCATTTGGAAAGACCGAGGGAAGCAAGGGATATGTATGCAGCACAACATGGCTATTATTTTATTTAAAGTATTGCTCTTCTATAGTGCAGTAGCAAATTAAGCATACATATCCTAACTGTAAAATCAAGCATGTATCCATAGCATAAGCCCACTGTAGGAGTCAAGTCTAATTATGTAGTCAATCGTTGTGGGTTCAAATACCAGGAATAACAAATATATAGTAACATCATTTAAAAATATATAATAATTTCAGCAAAAGTGGCATAAATTCCCTGCTGTTAACTTAATATGCATAATTTGACCAAGCATATGTGCAATATATGCACATTGTAAGGATTAATTTGAGCAATAATCAGTTATAGTTTCTAGTTCTTAAGAAATATACTTCAATGTAAAAGTAGAAATAAATTCTTAATATTGTAATAATTCATTGTGTGTCACATATCATTGTACTAATTATCTTTTTTTCCTGTTATCCCAACACTTATCTGTTTTTTTTTTTTTTATTTTTATATGTGTGCTCAAAAGATTTTCATGTCATCCATTTCTGACAACTAACAAAATGCTTTACAACACCGGGAGTTAGGTCAACCACTTGGCTCAGCCTACCCCTGCTCCACCGGCTTCTATACCAATGTCAGCACATCTGGGATCCAACCTGACAGTACTGTCTCTGCTGCTCTTGCAATACCTGGCCCCACCATATCAAGTAGAATTACCCTGGCAGCTGGTGCAGTAGTACCCTCTGGGAGAAGTGGTGTAGGTGGGAATTTTGTCACCCACCAGGAGTTGCCAGACTTGGTGTATAAGGTTCTGCACAGCACCATTGGTGCTTGCCTATGCTGGATGGAGTGGATACTCTCTGTTATGGTCCATAGAAAAAGACATCAAGTATTCTAACAGTCAGCAGAGTAAGGGGACAGAGATGACAGTTCTGCAGGTGAGGACTAGATTCTTGCTGTCCCCATGTTTGATAAGCATGAGCATCCAATGTTCCCTCCGTGTCCCCAATCATGATATCCCCCAACCTATTGTGACCTTCACCATCCCTTTGTCTTTATTTGTTTGTTCTGTTTGCCTGCATATGCTTCCTCACCTACCCTACTTACCTGACCTAGAAATACCTATGTTCCTTACCAAACATTCTTCTCTTACTGAAGTAAAACATAAAAAAATAGGCACTTGTCCCACAAAACAAAGAAAAAATATTGTCTCATACATAGCTCTCCACTTTGCATGAGTGTCTTCTTGATTCACTTGATTTTGTGCAATTGGCTATACAACATGATTGTATTATCAACCCTCTTTCTAGAGGGGAGAGTCCAAATTTCATTAATATTTTATACATATTTTCATTTTACACTATTGTAGAAGTGGTTAGCTATGGTTCTTTCCTACCTCCTGCACATTCCTCTATTGCTTTCACTTTGTTAGTCCCCCTGCTTGCTCCCCTTTTCAACACTTTTCTATCTACCCCATTTCAACACCTTTAATCTCATCAAAAAATATAACCACACACCACACACATAAGTGAAAACAACCCAATGAAGCCCTTCACTCTCTGTCGTCTGTGTTTGAGTAGAATTTGGCATTGCACACCACTTCTGAATGACAGTGAATGGCTTTTCAGTGGTGCAGTTACCTCCACACAATGCTGCTTAAACATTCTGCAGTAAGGTAACACAAAGTGAAAGTAGAATGAAGAATGATTTCATTGCATTCTAAATATATATTTAAAAGTAGTAGATACACCTGGATTCGAACCCTGTATCATTTGGGCTCAAAAGAAATATCTCAATGTACTTATACTTGCTGTCACAGAGTGAAATAAGCAGCATGTGTGCTTCACACAGTTAGTACTATTCAGAATGGTTGTGCCATTTTTGAGCTCTTATGTATGCTGTTTTGCTGTAACAATGATCTCTACATGAGTCTTTACTGTCCTATAGTATACTTCATTTATTTTGTACTGTCTTAAATGTACTTTGTCTAAATCATTATTATGTCATTGGTTCTTATGCAGTTAGTAACCACACATATTTGTCTTATGTGACATTACTATTATTACTATTATTGTTATGTATACTGACTTATATACTGTTATTACTCATATTAGAGCTTTTCTCCCTGGTCCATTGCTTAAAAAGGGCACAACTGTCCATCTGTACTCTCCTGGTAAACAAATGTAAAATAAATAAATTTATTTTTTATCTAACATTTGTTTCCCAGGAAAGTCTGACTTGGAACAAAATCAATTTTCAGTGGAGATCTGGGAAGAAATACTCCAGATGCATGTCTTTCACATGTGGGAGGAAATTGGAGTACCCAAAGAAAACCCACATGAATGCAGGGAGGACAATCAGACTCTGCACAGAAGGCACTCCAGCTGAGAATTGATCTGGAGAACCTCTTGCTGTGAGGTGACAATGCTATTACTGCACCACTGTGCTATCCACTTGAACTAGTCCATTACTTTAAAGTCTGAGGTTAGTACAGGATTAGAAATGACACAAGACACCAAGGCTCAAACTTAACAATTTATTAAACAAAAACTTACTAAATAAACCGTAAAACTAATACTAAATAAACAGAAAAACTAATAGATCATGTACTTACAAGCATATGCATAAACAAAATCATCGTTGCCACTGATAGGGAGACTTCAATCCTATCCAGTGCAGCTATCTGTTCAGTCAAGGCAAGGCCGACACTGGCAAAATGTCTCTAAGCTCAATTCAGGCTGGTGCTGTGATCAAATCCGGATGATGATGATTTCCATTTTAGCCTTTGAGCTTTTATAGTCTTGAACAAACAACAGGGTCAACTAATGACATATTTATCACAAGCTCATCATGAGTTGATGAAATATTGTAGAAAATATGACATTACAAGCTCATCAGGAGTTGATGGAATATTTTAGAAAATTACAGATCATTTCCTAAGTTGTAAACAAGTCTCGTAATGTCTGGTCTTGTGCCTTACTTCCCTTTTTCAAAGAACAGTTAGCTCACAAACTTGTGATATAGTTCCTCTTTGAAATCCCCACATTCTGGAAAACATCTTTTAAGCTGATAAACAACTTATAGGTTAACAAAAGTTCAGTAATACTAGTAATCAGTGAGCAAGGCCAGCTCTTAAGCATTTTATATTGTTACAATATTAGCAACATATAGTGAGGTAGTGGCATATCAGATCTAGCAATAATCAATCTAGCAATAGCAGTAATTAAACATATACAGTGATATGTGGCTCGAGGCATAGCAAAAACTGGTAGACTGTGTGGATCCGTCACAGGCCACCCCTTGCATCGATCAACATACGCTGCGTATCTCTTATAAGAGTTAAAACTGGCAACATCAGTTTGTACCTTCTCATCACTTTACAGTAAATGCAGCATGATATTAAGCAAAATAACACTGAAACTATTGTGGTCAAAAGCAAAGGATGCAATAACAAATTAAACCACACTGAAGCCTTAGATGACCACATAAAAATATCATACCAATGCAAAACAGTTATATCCTGTATTTCATTTGCAATTTTTACAATGGTACCTTTGTCTTTAATCATTTTAATCACTGTCTGATGCGCATCATTTAGTGTTTTATTTAAAAGTTGCAACACTGTTGAAACTCCGGGTGGACTAGGGATGGCCATCTAAAAGTGTGTAATGGCTCTATGCTAGCATTAAATGTGATGTCCATCCATCTAGTCAGTCTAATAAGTTCTCCAGTACAAAAATCAGTAATTGCATGGATATTACTTTTACAGTATGCTCCACCAGTTGTGATTATCCCATCACTCCAGGCTAATTTACAGGAGGATATCACACAAACAGTGGTATCATTTAGCTGGTAGATGTCTGTACCATTTACTACATACCTATGTCAGGTGTATTCCCCAGTTCCATTATGTAAGCATGGGTGAGGCTTCCTTTTCACCATCATGCATGCCCACCCCTGGGGCCAGGTTTCACAACCTGCCACATCAATGGGTACATCATTATAATCAATCAAAGTAGATTCAATTTGAGGTACCCACCAATTATTTCCAAATTGCAAGGGCAATGTAACAAATGGACAGACCTGCTTTGTCCCTTTTTTACTAGCAAGATAGTCAAAAATCAGTATACAAGACTTATTTTCACATGCAAAATCTATTGGCTTTAACCAATGATATAGTTGCAGTTACCTTTGCCAATGGGCTGCCTTTTTAGCCCCCCAAGTTTGAGTAAATTGTAAATATTGCTGGTTGACAGCCAACTGAGATAAGATACAAAAGGTCTGATTTACTTCTGCTGTGAGGTTATTTAAAATCTGTTTTGTATATGTATTTGTAAGTTCAATCCATCTCCACAAGATAGTTTGAGTTAAAATACGATCTACAGTTCTTTGTCCCAGCTCGGGATCATGGTCTGCTAGTAGCTTAAAGGCCATATTTAAGTCAGTGCCCAAATGGCTCAATTTGCTACGTAGGGTATCTATATCTACACTGTTTAGGAATCCAGTCCTTGTTCCGACTGCACCTAGTGCAGTACCAAGAATACTTGTAACATCACGTTTACTCCTTTTATATTTGTAATGTCTGTATTTGATATGCAAAGAATTAACCGGCCATAATTGTACAATTTTACAATGTCGATACCTGGTAGTAATATCAACTGCTGTCATGTTAACTATTATTTTAATACATTGTATAACTCTAGCACTACTTACAGTTTTACATCCTCTTGTATACCTTACCACATGTCCCAAACCATGAAATACAGTCGAACTATTGTCCATGGCATATATTTTCAAATTCAGAGATAGAGTTTCTGTGGTGCCATTTTCCCTTTAAAATTCAGCTATGCAGGAGGAATCTAATGGAGACTTGGCTAGTGGAAATCCTGACTCATTTCGCCTTTGGTACAGACCTCCAAAAGGGTTGGAAACACATTTTTCAGGATGTCTATCACAGTTCAGTCTACATACAGTTGTAATGTTCTCTGTCTGAGTGATGTTCCAAGTTAAGGCAGATTTAGATGTCACTGCATATAGATGATCTCCCAATTTCTAATAAAAGTCACAGTCAGCCATTACATTTGCAACATCTTCCTCTTCAAATAGAGGGATAGGATCAAGACAGTCATATGGCCCATCTAAGTGTTGTCGTCGGAAAAGGTTGGCACCTTCCCAAACAGTGGCAATAATCTATGGAGAGGAAAGTACAATGGTTGTTTAGCAGAATCAAGTAATACTAAAACAGTATCACCAGGTCCATCACAAATCACAGTCCCATGTTCTTTTGGCTGGTTGGGTGTGGTCACTATAACTTTCATTCCCAGCCATTTGCTTGGTTTAATATTACAGACTTGTAGTAAAATAACAGCATCTTGATGCATACAAATTTCTACTAAAGGTTATCCTTTTTGAATCATTTGTGTCTTGTTATCTAAATTGATAGTCTTTACTATCACTTTTTGTTCTGGCTCCAATAATGTAAAAACCTCCCAACTTTCTCCTAATAGTCCTTTTTGTCCCCAGTGCCAATTTTCTGGGAGAAAGAGTTTCCAACCTATCTTAACTAATACTATATTTTGTGCTGGGACTCTTTGTTCGGTCAATGCACATAGCCAGAACCGAGTTTGATCAGTATTTGTCAAAAGAGGGTATATGGCATTTGAGTTCAGCTTTTCTAGTTTTAAAACACAGCAGTTGGACTGAATGTCATTCATATGCATTTGCAAAGGAGTTCCTTGATGCTTTCAAGGCCTATTATTTAACTGGCTCACAGCTAATTCTAATACCTTTGCCCAGCCTCGTAACGTTCCATCATTTGTATTCTTTCAGATTTGTTTTTTAAGGAGCCCATTATACCTTTCAATCAAACCAGCAGCTTGAGGATGATATGGGATATGCAGCACCCATCGAACTCCATTTTCCTTTGCCCATTCTTGAACCTCTGCTCCGGTAAAGTGGCTGCCTTGGTCACTTTGGATTTCACTGGGAATCCCATATGTCATACATAATTTATTCAATCCTTTCAACACTGCTTGCTAGTTTGCTTTTTTACATGGGGACACCATTAGTAATCCTGAATAAGTGTCCACCATCATTAGGCAATATTGCTGATTTTGGTCCAGTGGTAAGGGACCAATAAAGTCTATTTGCCAGATTTGTTCTGGACAACTGCCTCGGTGAATGTGTCCACATGCTTCTGCTTCTTGCAGTTGCTTTTGTTTATTTCTTTGACAGATTTATTCAACCGCATATCATGCCTTCATGCCCATTCTATTGTTGCATCTCTTCCCAAGTGCCCGCTCCGATCATGGACCCATCTTGCCATGCTAGCACTTTTGGCTTTCTCTTCAGCAACACGTACCATGGCCATCTTATTTACCTGCTGGTTATGCCTCCTTTCATTTGTTACAAGTGATGCATGGGCATCTACATGTCCAACACTGATTTTGCATTGTTGAGCTATTTCCCAAATCTGTTGCCAGTCTCCTGAACCTCCCCATACAGGTCTGCCATGGATCTTTTAATTCTGTTGTTGCTAGGCAGATAACCAGGTTGTCAGTCCCTTAAAACTGCCCAGCTGTCATTATAGATGTCTGCTTCATCTCCAGGTGATAAACTATCAATGACCAGGGCAACAGCTCGTAATTCTGCCTGATTATTTGAACCGGCAGTACCTTGGTCAAATAACACAGTTTCTGTTTGTGGGCAATAAGCCACCGCAGTCCAGGTCCTGCCATTTGATCCAATTTTGGCAGAACCATCAGTAAACCATGCATGTTTTTGTTTTTCTGCATCTAAATTATCAAATGGTAATGCTTCAGTGATTGGGGATTTTGGAAGCTCATGTCTCTGTTGTTCTATCGCATCAGCATCATCCAGAATTACCAGTCCAACCAACTGTTGTTGTACTCCAGGCACAATGTTGGCCCTTTCCTGTAAATACCACTTCCACTGCTGTACAGTTGAAGATTGTGCTATCAGAGTTTTTATCAAATTATTATCTCGTAACCACCCCTGGATTAGGTAGTCTATCTTAATTGTCACTGTTTGTTGTTTAGTTATTTCTTCCACAAGAATCAATGCTGTGTACACTGCTAGCACATGCTGCTCAAGGGGGCTATATCTCACCTGCACTCCAGTCAGGGATTTGGACCAAAATCCCAAGGGTCTCTTTTTCCCAGTGTCATCCTTCTGCCACAGCCCCCAAGACATAACATTATTGGCAACTGTTACTTCAAGGATAAAAGGTTGCTGTGGATCAACTGGGCCCAGCCCCACACTCTGCTGTAGAGTCTTTTTTGCTTCTTCAAAAGCCATTTGTTGCTTGGGACCCCACTGAAAGTCACATTTTTTCCTTGTTACATAGTGAATGGGTCGCAAAATCAGTCCAAGGTGAGGTACAAATGCTCTCCAAAAGCCCATTGCTCCCAAGAAGGCCTGTGCCTGCTGGTTCGTTTTTGGGACTGCAATTTTCTGAATACTCTCTAGTGGTGCTGCTGCAGGAATTTCCCTTTTCGCTCCATTCCAAATCATACCAAGGAATTTTACTGATGTCCCTTGTTGTGTTTTATTCTCATTTATAGCCCACCCTCTGTTCTGAAGGTGCTGAATTACAGTTTTTAGTGCGATATCCACATCAGATTTTTCTCCAGTAATCATTATGTCATAAATGTAATGGAAAATGGTCACTATGTCCAGCTGTAACTTGGCTGGGTCTCTAGCCACTAGTCCATGACACAGGGTAGGACTGTGCAAATATCCCTGTGGTAAGACTTGGAAGGTATACTGCCTCCCCTCCCAGGTAAAAGCAAATTGGGCTCTGCTTTCTTCTGCTATCGGAATGGAAAAGAAGGCATTTGCTAAGTCCAAAACTGCATGATATGGTCCAGCAGATGAAGACAATCTTTCCACAATCGTAACAATGTCTGGAAAAGCTGCCACAAAGGGTGGGGCCAGCTTGTTCAGACCCCGATAATCTACAGTCATCCGCCATGATCCACCAGGTTTCTTTACTGGCCATACCAGACTGTTGAATGGACTCACTGTTGGCTCAAGTATGCCAACCCGAAGCAGTTCTTGGATCATCTCAAGTGATCTCAGAGTGCCCACCTGGGATACAATATTGTTTGATGTTCACTATTGTTTTAGGTGTGGAAATATAAAGTGGTTCCCACTTAGCATTGCCTCGAACTACAGCCTTAACTGCATTGACTGAACAATGCTGCACTCCAAACCTAAATGGCCCTACAGTGTTTTCCAAAGTTCTACCCTTTAACACATCTATTCCTAAAATGTGTTCAGGTACTGGAGCTATTACTGCTTTAATGAAAATAGGAATACCATCCTCAAAAGCTATCTTAACCTTGGTTTTGGTACCTAGTGTTTTTGCCCCCATAACCATCAATCTCTACATATTGTCCACGAAATTTACAGGGGTTGCCTGCAAAAATGGTTACTTCTGATCCTGTGTCTACCAGAGCCACCACATGTTGTGGCCCTCCCCTCCAAAAAATGGTAAGGGGTACGTATGGGCGTCGGTCCCCAGGTGTAATTGCTCTTACTGTACCCCTAGCTACTGGGGACCCGCCTACTAGTCAATTTGTCTCTGTTTTTTTCAACCAGGGTTCTCATTCCTTTTCTCCCCAATCTCTCTCATCATTAAATTCCCCCTTTTGCCACTGTGCTAGCTCCTCATCAGTAGTGATGTTAGGATATAATTGATTCCACCCTACCTTCCCTTTAGTGGTACTTCTGGTTGGACTTTTTGTAGGGGTTTGCTTTTTACTCTCACAGCTTGAACCTTTTTCTTTTTGTTTTTGCTTCTACTTTTTATATAATTCCTCAGTAGCTATCCCATCTATTTCTACAACTTCTACCCCCCACCTTAATAGATCCAGAAACATTTGCTTTCTTGTAACTTTTTTACCAGATTTATCTTTTGATTTCTCTGCATTTGCCTTTCTAGCTCTTCTCTGTTCTTTTTTTTTTCCACTAGTTCTCCCATTTGATTTAGAGTGGCTATTACATCCCATATCTGCTGACCTACACAGCCTGCCAGGGCAGCCATCAGCTGCCCTTTCCACCACTGTGGTGCATTTTTGATCAATTTACTCCATATATTGCTGGTCATAATTTGTGCATCTGGTCCTTTCGGAGGCACTAATGCCCCATTCCTTAATTCCAATGAATAAATGGTAGCCAACATAGCCATTTCTCTTAACTGCTGTCTTGCTTCTGCTATTGTTTTCCAAGGCTTATGTTCATCAGCTACTGCTGTGGCATCAGGCCAAGTAGCTTGGAAAGCTGAGGCTAACCACACCACCAGTGTATTCACCTGGGGATCATCATGGTTCACATTGTTTACTATTTGCTTTAAATGTGGATGGAACACCAAACATGCACATTGGTGCATCTCTTCAGCATTTAGAGACACTGCTTCTCCCCCTGTGTCCCAAACCCGAAGAAACCATGCTAAAACAGTTTCCCCTGGCTTTTGCTTATAGATTTGGATTATATTTAATAATTCAGCTTGAGTATAACTCCGCACCTCAACCCATTGTTGTGGCACTGCCCCCCCCCCCAGTATACTGTCCCTTTTTCTCAATAACTGGGCGTGCCTCCACTGATGGGGAATTTACTATTTCAAAATCACTATCACCCTCATCCGTTGAGGGGAGATCACCTTCCCACTTCTCGGGATCAAACTCTGCCTTACACAACAATGCACGAACCCGAGGCCTTGAGGGCGGATGGCGTAGTTTTCTCCCATTTCGTTGTCTACGCTGTTGAATTATTCGAGTAGCTAGAGTCACTGAATTAGATTTTCAGTGTTCAGCTTCCTCTCCTACTTTAACAAGTGCCATATTTACCTTCTCCAAGGCATCTCTATCCAATCTGTGTGTATGTGTGTGTTCTTTACATTGCTCTTCTAACGCTAAAACTTTTTCTTTTAGTTTCTCTACATTTCTGTCTAATTCTTGAATTGCCTCAAAGAACAGCCATCCAGCTGCTCCCACCCCTTCCTTCACCTTTTTCCCCTTATCATCCAATTTAACTCCGATAAAGCTCTAGCTAGACTATCAGGGTCTGCCTTAGGTCTTTCTTGCAAAGTTTTTGGGGAAGGAGGGGGTGAAACTTGACTTAATACCTTAGCAAGAGGATCCCACTTCCCAAATAATGCTGGCAACATAGTGTCAACGCCCAACTTATTTGGGGTGCCAGACACAGCATCCTTCTTACCTATGCCTATATGTTTTAAAGGAAGAAACATTGGTTGTTCATAGGTTCATAGGTTCATAGGTTCATACTAGGCTATCTGCCCAAGGGCATTTATAAGCCTAGCCCATAGTTATGTGGCTTTCGCCACCCCTTTAGTTTGAATAAAAACTATGCCTATCATTTTTCTGTGCCTCTGTCAAGCAGTGACACTGAAGTAATCCCTGGGGTATATCTGCAATCTCCCATCCATTGGTCAAGATTCCTCTTGAACAAGGCCAGCGAGGTGCTCTGCCTCACATGTACCGGGATTTTGTTCCACAGCATAGGAGTCTCTGGGTGATGAATCTGTCCCTCCAGCACGCTCTATTTATAACCGTGTCAAGGTTTAAGTCTCCCGCCTTGTGGTTCTGAGGGATCTAGATTTTTGAGGTGAAGCATATTCATCAAATCTGGGTTTGACATGGCCTTATATGTCAGGCACAGGTCACCTCTGAGCAAGCGGTATGAGACTGAATAAAGCTGGAGTTCTTTCAGTCGGGCAGCATAAGACATATTTTTGAGACCCTTTATCCTTTTGGTGAGGAACTTTTGGGGCCTTTCAAGCTGCATCAGGTGTCTGGTCAGATACATTCGAACGGGCATTGTACTCAATCATAGGTCTAATGAGTGATGAGTACAGGGGACGATGACCTCCCTTGATCTAGATGTGAATCCTTCATGATCAGGTGGGCGATATAGAAGGTTTTCCTAACTACTTTAGCAACATGAGTGTCAAACGAAGACTACTGTCAACTTGGGTCCCCAGATCCCTGATGACTTTTTCTGTGCTCAGTGGATTGTCACCTATATGGTAGCTAGTAACCTTGTTTTCCCAAGGGTATGACTATGCATTTTTGGCGTTTAACTTCAGGCCATGGCTCTGGCACCAGTTATCCGTTTCTGTGAGGCCCTTCTGGAGGATATCTGTGTCAGATGTGTTTTCGACTATGGTGCCCAGTTTGCAGTCATCTGCAAACTTTGTCAGCCATAACCCTCCTGTGTTTGCTTGTACTTCAGAAAAGTAGATGCCGAACAAGAGTGGACCCAGGACTGAGCCCTGTGGGACACCACTTGTGACAGGCTTTGAGTCTGACATGGCTCCAGCAACTCTGACCCTGTGGGTTCTGTCGCTAGCCAGTTTGCAACCCATCTTGTGATGTATGGGTTTACATTCAAGCTGATGAGTTTTTCGATGATACCTGAGTGGGGTATTGTGTCAAGGCCTTTGCCAGGTCGAGGTAGGCTGTATGGACTGCCTTTCCTCATCAATGGCCTTGGTGACTGTCTCGAAAAAGTCAACCAAGTTTAAGAGGCAGGATCTGCCTTTGACAAAGCCAAACTGGGTTGGATCCAAAGTCTGCAAGTTCCCTATGTCTTTATTTATGAGTTCCATTATGATCCTCTCCATGGCTTTGCAGATAAGGCTTGTCAAGCTAATGGGCGGTAATTTCCAGAGTCTGTGGAGGCACCCCTTATGAAGTGGGACCACAGTCGCCAGGCGCCACTCCTTGATCCTGAGGTGAGGCTAAGATTAAACAGCTGTCCTAACTGTGGGTTTAATTCCTCGTTTAGTTCATGAAGCACACAGCCGGGGACACCATCCGTCCCATGGATGCTGTGTTTTTGCCTTAGTGAGGGCAGTTCTCACCTGGGCGTTGGAGATGTTTGGGGGCTACAATCCTCTGGAATAGATATCTCTCCTTTTGGGAGGGGAGAAGTTTGCACTGAACCTGTCAGCCAGTATGTTAGCAATGTGTGTAGGTTCAGTAATTTTCACATCATTTTGAACTAATTCTGAGCATATCTGGGAGTTTCCTCCTAGGTTTCTAACATAGCTAAAGAAGGCCTTATGATTGTCTTTAGAGTCCTTGGCGATTTTTCTCTCAAAATTTGCCTTGGATGATTTTATGAGAGCTCTTAGTTTTTACTTATAATGATCAAAGGTGTCCTACCTTTCAAGGATTTTGCTCTATCTTGTAGTAGCTTCCTCCTTTTGTTGTAGAGCTTGTTTATGGCTGGGGTCCACCAGACTGGACGCTTGCCTTTGGTACAGAGAGTCTTAGTTTTGTTTGGGATTGCCTGATCCATGCAGTCCTGTAGGTGCTGGTAGAAGGCATTTGTAAGTGATTCAGCGGTTTGAGTAATGTTTACCACTGGCTCAGGGGCCTTAAAGGAGACCACACTAGTTTTTAGAAGTGTGAAATCGGCTTTTGAGAAGTTTTTCACTGTGGTCTTTTTGTTTCAGGTGGGGGCGGATGAGGACCTCCAGCGAGATTAGTTTATGATCTGATCTCACCAGTGAGGGGTATACTTCGGTGTTGAACATTTTGATCCCATGTTCGTGATGATGAGATCAAGTATGTTTTCACCTCTTGTGGGGATGGTGACTAGTTGTTCCATGGCATTTGAGTTTATGAACTCCAGGAATCTTTGGGTTAGAGTGTTCGGGATTGAGTAGTGTTCCCAGTCTATATTAGGGTAGTTGAAGTCACCTAGTATGATGGTGTTTGGAGATACATTTATCCTCCAATGTTTTCAGGAAGGCCATGTGAGGTTCCTGAGTTTGAGAGGGTGGCCTGTAACATGCTACAAATTGCAGAGCAGTCTTGCCTATGGTTAATTGCACCTGGATGGTCTCCGATGCATCGTGCGTTGCCACCAACCTTGAGGTGTGGGTGTCCTTTATGAATATGGACACCCTCCTTTCTTGGTGTTGTCCGGATTTTGGGGCCGGAACGAACGTATGATATGAGGTGAAACCTGTTAGTGCTGGGGTGCTCTCAGGAGCCTTGAACCAGGTTTCTGTCACAGCACAGACATCGATGTTCTCCATATTGAGAAGGGCCTCGAGTGCGTGCATCTTGAGATTGAGACTTCTGGCATTGAGCAGCATTACCCTTAGTTTTTCCTTTTGGTGTTCTAGGGTGGTAGGTTTAGAATTTGAGCCTTGCCTAAAAAGGCACTATGGGGTGGCAAGAGCCTTTGCCAATATCTGGAAGCCCAGGGTGACAGGTGCAAGCCGTCCCTTGAGCGTGGCTTGTCCAGCATGTCATCCCAGGCAGACAGACATTGGATCCCCTTTGAATGACACCAGAATTTAAGCCAATTATTAAAGCTGATCATCTTATCACTGTATTGTGGCATCATTCTAGGTGAAGGTAGGATACTGCTCAAGGTCAGGGTCATACCTGCCTGGGCTACATAATCAGAGAGCTCCTCGGCGTCCCTTTTCATGTAGTCCAAGGAGGTGCGTCTCAGGTCATTGACACCAGCGTGGACAATGACTGAGTCGTGTACCTGCTGTTGAGAGACCTGAGTGCTTGCGTTATGTGGCGGATTCTAGCGCCCGACAGGCAGCTTACTGTGACCTTCTCCTTACTCAGTCTGGTGAGCGGGACGTCAGTGTGTCTGACTATGGAATCACCAATGACAAGTGTGTCTGGCATTTTGTTTGGCCTTAAGGGCTGTGACTGTTTGACACTCTGACTGTGTGGTCTATGTGTTGCATGTGTTGGGTCGTGAGGTGGTAGTTGTTTGGGTGTCTGCTTTGGTGGCCTCTGCTGTTTTGGTAAATTTTTGACCAGAGCCTCCAGTATGTCTTTGTGTGAGTATGTGTATGATTTGAAGTTGTGATGGTACCATGTGTGACTGGGTATGTATTGTGTGTGGTTGCCTTCTCCTCCTGTCTGGTCTTGCCAGTCCTATGTTGAGAGAGCTCTGCCTCCAGTTTGGCCGTATAGTTGCATCTCGCATGTATTTGTGTTTTGTGGGAGAAGGAGAGGATTGTCTCTGTACATGAGGCAATTGTAACATTGCCTCAATATTCCCAGGTTCACCAGTTGAGCTGGAGGACACTAGCAACTGATCCCTCGACATACTAGAAGTAGTAGATAAAGAACTTTCAAAGGACTCCGGACGTGGGTTTTGGGCTGGTGGGGTACTATCTATAATAAGAGTGCTTTATCAAGGTGCAAGTACTGTAGGAGTAAGTGCTAGGCTTTACAGATAGAGAATAGTCTACTTGGGAATCAAGTAGAGATGAACTTTTCAGTTATAGGATATGCTGGTTAGATCAGCAGTACAGTTTAGCGTGTTTTATAGCAGGGGCTGAAGGGAGCTAGGAATTGGCCCAAAACGACCAATGGACTACTAGTTTCTGGCTGAAACTTCACCAAATCGGACAAAAGGCGCTCAGTGCTTCCCACTCCCACTGGTAAGCAAAGAAACTTCCTCCTTCCTAATAAGGCAATGGATCAGTAACAGGAACTAAAAACAAAGCCCAGGGATCAGCAACTCTGAAACTGGACTACTCTAGTTCAGTAAAGTGGGAAAACAAGAGATTTTTGTTTTATTACAGAGATAAGGAAAAAACAGACAGTAAATGCTATAAATGCTGTAAATCGGGTAGCGCTTTAGTGTGTAGCCTACAGAAACAATTTGCAACAATTAGTAACTTAAAGTGCAATAAACAGTGTAAAATGCAGAAATCACTTAAAGTAGCAGTAAAACAGGCGAAATGCAGTCGCTAGCTTAATAACAGTGGGAAAGCCACAAAAAATACTTATATCTGGTAGAAAGTCACTCTTTTAGCTCTCTGCTGCTTGGATCACTCTGCAGGCCACCACGAGGATCTGTGCTGAGTTGGTACAAGTTGGAAAACGCGTGTTTAGCGTGTTTTATAGCAGGGGGCTGAAAGGAGCAAATGGCCCAAAACGACCAATGGACTACTAGCTCCTGGCTGAAACTTCACCAATTCGGACAAAAGGCTGCTCAGTGCTTCCCACTCCCACTGGTAAGCAAAGAAACTTCCCTCCTTCCTAATAAGGCAATGGATCAGTAACAGGAGCTAAAAACAAAGCCCAGGGATCAGCAACTCTGAAACTGGACTACTCTAGTTCAGTAAGGTGGGAAAACAAGAGATTTTTTTGTTTTTTTTTTTTTTTAAGGAAGAAAAAAAAACAGACAGTAAATGCTATAAATGCTTTTAAGTGGCTAGCACACTTGAGTGTGTTAGCCTACAGGTAAAATTAAGCAACAAATAACTTTTTAAGAGTGCAAAACAGTTAATCAACACAAAAACAGTTTAAATAGAATGCAGAGCTGTATAAACAGGCTAAGATGCAGTCGCTAAGCAGTAAATATTCAAAAAGCCAGAAAAAAAATACTTAAATCAGTTATAGCAAATACAGTTATAACAAATGCCTGAAATATACTGTATATTTCCAATATGTTTGAGAAGGACAGTCAGAACACAAGAAGGTTCAGGCGAAGAAGAAAAAAAAAGTTTTGTTTTACTTTTTGAAAAGGTAAAAAGGAGGAACAGAAGGCCTTATCAAATGTTCTCTCTGTATTAAGAAGAATGAGCTAATGACACTAGACTGGGAGGTGTGTCACAGTAGGGGGCAACTGCAAAGCCACCCAGTATAAGAGCAAAGACACCAACAGGGAGGGAGGGTGGGACAAAATAGCCTAAGACAACACGCTAAGAAAGTTTTAAACAGAAAAAGATTTCTGAAGATTCTGAATAGACAAAGTGCTTTATATATATTAAATTATAAAACAGTAATCTGTTAAAATAATCAAAAATACTTATATTTTGTAGCTCAGTTGCGGTCAAACAACTTCTCCAGCCTGCACCAAAGACCAGAACAACAACTTTTTTACAAGAACACAAAGAACCAGCCCCAGCCAAGAGATAATTACACAGAGTAAATGTTTCAGTTTATACAATAGCCTAAGACAACAAGCTATGAAAGTTTTAAACAGAAAAAGATTTCTGAAGATTCTGAATAGACAAAGTGCTTTATATATATTAAATTATAAAAACAGTAATCTGTTAAAATAATCAAAAATACTTATATTTTGTAGCTCAGTTCTTGGTCAAACAACTTCTCCAGCCTGCACCAAAGACCAGAACAACAACTTTTTTTTTACAAGAACACAAAAGAACCAGCCCCCACTAGCCAAGAGATAATTACACAGAGTAAATGTTTCAGTTTATACAATAGCCTAAGACAACAAGCTATGAAAGTTTTTAAACAGAAAAAGATTTCTGAAGATTCTGAATAGACAAAGTGCTTTATATATATTAAATTATAAAAACAGTAATCTGTTAAAATAATCAAAAAATACTTATATTTTGTAGCTCAGTTGCGGTCAAACAACTTCTCCAGCCTGCACCAAAGACCAGAAACATTTCCACTGTAAACCTCAGATCCTGCCGACTACGCCAAATGAACTAGTCCGTTACTTTAAAGTCTGAGGTTATTACAGGATTAGAAATGACACAAGATACCAAGGCTCAAACTTAACAATTTATTAAACAAAAACTTACTAAATAAACAGTAAAACTAATACTAAATAAACAGAAAAACAAATAGATCATGTACTTACAAGCATATGCATAAACAAAATCATCGTTGCCACTGATAGGGAGACTTCAATCCTATCCAGTGCAGCTATCTGTTCAGTCAAGGCAAGGCCGACACTGGCAAAATGTCTCTAAGCTCAATTCAGGCTGGTGCTGTGATCAAATCCGGATGATGATGATTTCCATTTTAGCCTTTGAGCTTTTATAGTCTTGAACAAACAACAGGGTCAACTAATGACATATTGATCACAAGCTCATCATGAGTTGATGGAATATTGTAGAAAATATGACATTACAAGCTCATCATGAGTTGATAGAATATTTTCGAAAATTACAGATAATTTCCTAAGTTGTAAACAAGTCTCATAATGTCTGGTCTTGTGCCTTACTTCCCTTTTTCAAAGAACAGTTAGCTCACAAACTTGTGATATAGTTCCTCTTTGAAATCCCCACATTCTGGTAAACATCTTTTAAGCTGATAAACAACTTATAGGTTAACAAAAGTTCAGTAATACCAGTAATCAGTGAGCAAGGCCTGCTCCTAAGCATTTTATAGTGTTACAATATTAGCAGCATATAGTGAGGTAGTGGCATATCAGATCTAGCAATAATCAATCTAGCAATAGCAATAATTAAACATACACAGTGATATGTGGCTCGAGGCATAGCAAAAACTGGTAGACTGTCTGGATCCATCACACCACTGCATTTGTTCACCACTTAACAACTCACAAATGGGGAAAGCAATATAATTGGCTATCTCACATGCGCAAACAATTTGCCATCGATTTCACAAACCAGCTGCTCCAAGGTGAGCTATGGAAAGTGCACATTAGCATGTATTACTTATGTTTACTGCTCATTTAGTCTTCATTCCACAAAAGTACATGCAAAAAAGGAAAAACACATATTTACACTGCAGCCATGTGTTACCTGTACCCTTGCACTTGAAACAATCTCTCAGTACGTGTTCCCAAATGTATCAACTATGCTACAGAAATAAATACAAAAAATGCTCTCTTATATACCAAGTACATCTTTATACTGACAATACGCATTCAGACTTTCCAATACTTGTAGTAAAGTGGACATCTGTTTGCATATAATTTGTAAAGCTGTCGCTTAAAGTATACCTACGTATTGGAAACAGAACAGCAAATGCTACACTTTGTACACTCATCAATGTGGTAATATGCAGAACTTTAATATCTTGACAGTTGTACATGGCTACCCATCCATTTCATACAGACCTCCCAATATTCAATGATGATGTCACCCGTTATAAATTGTCTGACAGCACTGGAAAAGTCAGAAATGTGTTATGGTACTTGTGGTAAGTACTGAGTTCTGTAGCTGATGTACCTAGTTAGGTAGGGGTTCTAATCTCACTGTGGGCAAATTGTTGGTGTCTGTGTCTGTTCAGAAGAGTATAACTGTGTATCCTGTAGTATTCAGTGCAGTCGTATGGAATGCTAATATTTTAACAGTTGTCTATGCCTACACATCCATTTAATTCAGGCCCCACAACATCTTCTCGAAAATATCCAGTGATGATGTGATCCACTGTAAATTGTCCTGCAGCATTTTAAAAGTGAGACTTGTGCTGTGGTACTTGCATTGAATACTGAGTTCTCTAGACAGTGCACTTAGTTAGATAGGGGTTCTAATCTCACTGCAGTCAGCTGGTGTGCATGTGTGTGTGTTCACTTGATTGACATTCAAGAGACCATTTTACTCCAGCATGGGGGACACTGCTATTACCATCTTCTACTCACCACACTCTGCTGATGTCATCAGCTATAAAGTGGTGTCCAACACTATAAAAGTTAGACTTGTGCTGTGATCCTTTCATTAAGTATTGTACTCTGTAAGTACTTAGGTAGCGTTCTGTTCTCACTGCAGTCAACTTTGTATGCATTAAAAAATCATTAGAGTGACAATTTTCATATGATATGTGAGTCCACAGCTATGTCAAACCCTCCTCTAACATCATGATGTCGCATACAATGATGATGTCATTCTGTATAACATGAACTCTGACAGTCTTCAAGACAATCTTGTGGTGTGACAGTAACATTAACTACTGTGTTTGCAAACTACTTTATCATCAAATATAGGTGTTCTACTCTGACAGCATGCAACTTGCTTGTCTATACATACCACTATAACTTTTGAGTCAGTTTTACACAGGGATGTGACTCCACATCCATGCCCTACACTCCTCCTTGCATGTTCTCCTCAGCATACAATGATACTATCATACTCCATAAAGTGCAATGTGACAGTCTTACAGTCAGACATATGTGGTGATGCTACTGTGAGATTACATGACATTCATCTTCTATACCTACACAAGTGTGATGCTTAAATCAGGCCCAGTCTACTGCTGTGAGTGTGTGGCTGTTTGCACATTATGGTCACTGTATGATCTTGGGAATAGCTCTTCATTTCACTTCCACTTAGGGTACCTTACACTTAGACCCATGCCCCCCTCCTTTTTCTTCTGGCCATGTGAAATCCTTCTTGCAGAGGATGGTAGGATGTCCTGATGTGAAATATGCATAAACACATCATGAAGTAGATTTCTTCTATGAGCCTCTGCAAGCCATGTCCAGACTACTGCATGTGTGATTGCTATTTCTGTCACGGTGTGCTGCACATGTCCTATATGGACAGTGGCATGATGTAATGCAATCCAAAAAATATACACCTATGCACAATAGTCTTACTATCTTCTATAATATAGATAAAGGAATGTATTTTTACATGTAACAGCTAGGATTTCATGTGATGTTGAGCATTAGCCTACTAGTGTCAGGCCAAGGCCTTTCACACAATCCACCACTCAGGCATCATTGAAAAGCTAACAACACAACTTGGTGCTAATCCTTATCTCATCAGATGGGTGGCCAACTGGCTCACAGATAGGACCCACAAGATCAAAATAGGTGCCACCACCTCTGACAGCAAACTGTCGCTAGTGGTGTTACCCAGGGATCTGTCCTGGTACCCCTACTGTTTGAAATCTACTTCTCAGACATCCAGGCAAAGACCAAGGGTCTGGGGCTGACCATGTTTGCAGATGACTGTATGTGGGGTGTTGTTATTGACTCCCCAGATGACATTAACATACTGAGAGGGTCTCAGAGCTATAAATAACTGGTGCCAAAGTCATGGCCTTAAGTTAAATGCAAAAAATGTTTTATCATACCATTTGGAAAAAACATGGCCCCTACTGATTACCACACCAATGGCAACCCCTAAACATACAACCCATGGTGAGAGACCTGGGTACTCAGATTAACACCAATCTCACATTTGACCATCATGTGGCAGCAGTGGTCAAAAAAGCCTTATACTTGGTTCATCACATAAGTAAATGGATTGCATCCAGAAAAAAGGAGGTTATTGCCTCTCTGTACTCCTCCCTCATTAGACCTATAATTGAGTATAAAGCCACATTTGGTATGTACCTCTCCAAACACCTGCACCAACTGGAAAGGCCACAGAAATACCTCACAAAGAGAATCCATGGTTTCTAACACCTATCTTATGTGAACAGGGTCAAATCACTTTCACTTTACTTGGTATCATACAGATTGCTCAGAGGTGATCTGTGTCTTGCATGCAAGGCAATATATGACCCTGCCCTACTTAAAATGTTCCATATCCGTAAGTCTAACTCCTCATGCATTACCCACCCGATACGCCTAAATCTAATATGCAACATCAACAAAACCTGCTAGAGAGACAGGTTTGTCTCCCAGAGGCTGCCCTATCTCTGGAATAGACTTCCCATACATGTCAAACAGAGTACCTCTCTGACTCTTTTCAAGAGCAACATTGATGAGTGGATTGGAAACCACAAATTTCTCCCAGGGGTTCCACCTTTGTCTCTCATTGACAGGGGTGACAAGGTTTGACTGAGGTTTCTTTTTTTGGGGATAAACTCTTGGCTAGGCTATTAAGGGCCCCAGGGCCATTAGTCTAGTAACATCCTATGACCCTATGAACAGTTGACTTGTCAATGTTGCTGTCATTGGCGTGCTATATTGAGGTGTGGATGTACAGTATGGCTACAACAGGGTATTACAATCTGTGATGTGAGCTAATGTATTGATGGCCATTGCTGCCATTTCATTACATGTTCCTTCTATAGCAGCTATAGTAATATGCCTCTTCAAAACTGTTGACATGGTATGAAACACTTGTATGTATATTGCTGGCATATTAGTGCATGTATTGTTGAAGTGGAGCAGATTAACTGTCTACAGAGTTCACATTCTCCCATCACAGTGACACTTGCAGTATGGCACAGGTGTGCATGTGTCTACATACCATCATTAAATGCTCTGTGACAGATATCAATATAAATTCATATTGATTACATAGTCATATAAGTCTTGTCTCATACACATTGTTATGCTGTGATATACACAACCAATATATAATGTATTTTGATTTTATTTCAACCGTGTGAAATTTTTTGTATGTGAAGTTGTATTGCTACACTCAAGGATTATTGAGGTGGTCAGCAGCACCATTGTGTGACTGTCAGCATTTGTGTCAGGAAATATTCTGCATGAGTCAAAAACAACTAATCTTTAATGTGTGCTGGTATGCCATCAGGCCACTCAAACACAGGTTGCCCACGAAACACACATAGGCATATGTTGTGCAATTGATGTAAGTACTTGACACTGGTACAGTTGCTTGACTGTGTGCATAGTACCAGTGTGTGGAATGTGATTAATGATCAAGGTTGTATTTGCAAGTCTTTTCACAAATCATTTATGCTGATAAATATGAAGCATTAAGTGGAATACAGAACTAAGCACAGATCTGTATGTGGATGCCACCTCAAATACCCAACTGGAGGAAATAGACAATCCGCTAGCTGACAGTTTGTCTCACACATCACCCACCTGATGCCACTGGCCATCAGCCAAAGTATGAATGCAAACTTTACTCAGTTTCTATTCTAAGAAGGGCAGCTTATCTGTGCGGTCTGTATGGCTAATGACACAGAATCAATGGGCCCTGACAACATCACAGGTTGCCTATAGAGTGACTCAAAACATGGACCTAGCAAACACAGTTGGATCCATACTTCAACACGCCATCTGGATGGACTATATTCCCATAAACGGGTGTGCATCAACATGCATACTTCTGAGTGGGGGGAACATTACCTGATGCATGCATGTATAAACCCATCCTGACTCTGCTTAACTGTGAGATAGACCAACACGTCATCATGGATCTTTTCTAAAAGGACACACAAAATATCCCAACTGTGTGCTTTGTTTAGGCTGCACCATGTCTGTTACATCTGTCTGATGTCCTCAAGAAGCTCAACAAGGACATGCATGATGACAAAAGTATTATCCTGCATAACTTGACCTGGTCAAGGCATTTGACACAAATCCCCACTAAGGTATTACTGACAAACTGTCGCAAGTGGCCATACACACCTATATCACCAAGTGGGTAGATCACTGGATCAAATACATGACAGATAAAGATGCTAAAGTGTGTGATGTGACCTTTATCTAGAGTCCATACCTCAAGATTCTGTGCAAGGCCCTTTCCTGTTCATTATTTAAGTCTCAGATGTCAAGAATAATTTGCACATCCTTTGTCCAACCAGCTTTGTGGAGCACTGATGATTGTGGACATCACTGAATCCAAGTGTGGTATTGATATAATACAGTCAGTATCAACACACAGAAAGGATTGCTGCCACAGCCATGGAGACACACTAGATGAACAAAAATCATGGCGAGATTAGTTACATTATAAAAAACAATACACAAGCTAATTATAATGTAGACAGCACACCCTATGAGCAGACCAAGTGGTATGTGACCTGTGTACTCAGGTAGATGCCATGCGGAACATCCACCAGCATGTGCCCACAGTGGTGACCACTCCCATGTATTTAACACAACTCCTGAGTATGTGCAGACATTTACATCAAAGGGCACTATAGTTCCATAGTTCCCTGCCCTCATCACACCAATAACTGAGTACAATGCACCCTTTTTCATGTACCTCACAACACATCTTTCAGGGATGAATTACTTAAGTATACCACATTTGCCACAGTGAGCTCCTACATATCTTATCAGCCATACCTAAGTATTATTTTTGTTGCATAAACATTAGTAGTTGAAGGTACTGAACCCTCATCAAGGTGTTATACAAGATGCATGTGTGATACGTGTTCCTGTGATGCACACAATAAATGCATAGCTGATTGACAGCACTGATAATATAGGTTACATTTGTGATGGTGTAGATTGTGCCATATATATGCCATGCTCATCTGGCAACTATCCAGGATTGCTCGTAATCTCAAATACAGTTATATCAGTGTCCCTCCTAACACCTCCAGCAGATGTTAATGTCTGAGGAAGGTGTGCTTGATTCCCCCCATAGACTGCTGACAAATCATAATAGCTGTACAAGTGTGTTCTTGCAGAACCACTTATGATCATTCACAGTCAAATATGTTATGTCAAAGACATGGGATTACTGGTGGTATTGTTCTGAAATTGTCCATGATTGTGGGTGCTTCTGTCCAATGATGCCCACTAGCCTACTATTATGTCTCCCACTTGGTTGGGACCTGTGCTGACATTACATTCATATTCATGCAACTCATTTTTCTCAGTTTCACAATATGCACTTAACCCCTGTTGTATATACCATCCCTGATATATGTCCTCCCCATGTTAGGATACTTCTGTCGCAAAGAATCTTCTCCAATGATATGTCACCTTGTGTGAAAGTCACATAATATACAATAACTATGCAGTCCATAATGTATCATGTTGATATGTGATTAGTGTTCATGCTACAACTGTTTTCACTGACATGCTCTCATCTGCTCTACATTACTGTCTCAACTGTCCTTTTCCCCTGTGTTCATTCTTACAATTCATCTATGTGTCCCTTTTCAATACATACACTTCCCTAGACTATTTATTTATAATGCAATCTATGTACCCTTAATGATCATTTACACAGCTTTTATTCAGTGTGCCCAAAACAGGTTTCCACAATACTCTGCACTGTGTACACTTTCATGTAATGTGTCAGAACTATATACATTGCTTTATTAATAACACTTCTAATCCTTGCGGCATTCTGTGCAATCCCACAGACCTAGTTTGTCCATACATAAACAGGTTTACATGTCTGCTGGTGTCCTTGTTGCTTTATATGGTTTTCTGGCTGACAACACTGTTGCTGGCCATGAAACCGCTCTTGTTTATGTTTAAATGAGATGGGTGGCAAGTATATGTAACTAGCTCACAGCGCAAATATATAAAATCCATGCAGGCTTTCCATTAAGCTACACAGAGTTTATTTAATCCCAAGAAGTATATTAACAAAATGGCTAGAATGTCTATACTTCTGTCTCTTAAAAAAATCCACAAATTATAGTCACATGATCAAGTATGAGCAGGATCACTGACTATATACTAAATAAAAAGAAAGGTCCTCTTTTTATTTACTGTTCATTTAATGATCCTGGTCATGTTCCCTCACCGCAAGTAATAAAATTGAGTAAATTATTATTAGCATAAAGGCTATATGACTGAATTCATTAAATAAATAGTAAATTAAAAGAATACCATTAATTTAATTCACTGTCCATTTAGACATCCTAGTCTGGTTTGTCTGGCTTATAGTAATAGCAGCTACGCAATATGAACAGGATCACTAAATAAATATAAATTAAAGTAGGAGTCTTCTTTTATTTATTTATTTATTTATTTATTTAGGGATCTCATCATGTTGACTGGCTGCCAACAATAAAATTGATCTTGAGTGAATTATGTGAATGTTGGGTGGGTATGATTAAATAGTTGTGTATATTTTGTGAAGCAGAGAGTTCTTTGAGTGAGTGAGTAAAATGGACAGCGGGCATGTATAAATTAACTGATGTGTGCATTTTTTTATGAATGGAAAAGGGATTTAATGAATCTGATCGGTTTGACTGGTGATGGGTATGTGCTGCATGAATGAATGATATGAATGGAATGAATGCAAATATGAGAAAATCCATGAGTTCAAGTGTGTGTGTGTGTGTGTGTGTGTGTGTGTGTGTGTGTGTGTGTGTGTGTGTGTGTGTGTGTGTGTAAAAGTGGTAGGGTCAGGGGAAGGAGATGATTATGAACAGTTCTCACAAGTTCATGTTACATTACAGTATGAGACACAGAATAAAGGAAGTGCCTCAAAACCAGGACATTTAATGTTACTCTTGCAGTTGTGACAATTAGGACAATGTACCAGAAATATAGGCTGTTCTCTATAGATCAAGAAAGATGGCAATTTTAAGAGAGAGGTGAGCTTTTTCATGGGAAATAATCTGCAAAACTATTTGGAACCAACTGCAAAGGGTTTGAGTCTAAATATAGGCATGTATATGGCATTTGTTAAATGAAGCCACACAGGAGATCAACTTGGACATAACTGGACTGAATTTCAGAGGAGGGCCTCAAAATGGCTTGCACACCAGGACAGACAGAGACATGGTGAATCCACACTGGGCACTGGATAAGTAGATCAATGATACTGTAGTTATCATGAGTCCTGGACCATAAAAAGTATATGATGTGTACTATCTGTTTATTTTTTAAATTGATTTGCAGTTGTAGACATCATTGCTGTAAATCACCGACTTTATGAATTCAGGCAATGGCAGTCAGCAGCCAATCACGGTGAGTATAGTCTTTCCTTTTATGTGTTGTGAGGGAATTTAATGGATGACATTGATTGTGCATCCCAGGGTTCCATGTAGTAGTGCATCAGTGGTGCAGTGCGGTCCCACTATGTTTCACAAACTCAGCCTTGTGGAATATATTTATAGTATTTCCTGTAGGTGTCTGTCAGTTATGCAATACATTTTTTGTGGTTCATGAATCCACTCTGATGTGGTGAACTCATTGTGGCCCCTGAAGCTGTATATGGCTAGTATAGTGTAGTGTGTGCACAATCTTATCCCTGGATGGTCTATATACAGTATTTCTCCATAGTTGTGCCCTGATGTGCACTACTGTTCTTGTGTTTGTTCATGAGTTTGGTATTGTGCATTTTTCTCATACTTCACTTCTAGTTATTTTTGAAGGTTGAGGCAGTTCAAGTGTTAACATAGTGCAGTGCAGTGTAATATAGATGATCATATCTGACTATTCACAATACAGCTGCCCAATTTATTTTATATAATGGTAGGTATATGGATCTGTGACCAGTCGTCATCAGGAGAAACAGAGAGCATATTTTTATGCTTCATATGCAGTGGTCAGCTATACATGCTGACTTAACAGTTAGTGTAACATTGTCACTGCACGTACTGTCATAAGTTTCTGAATGCAATTTAAACTGTAACTTTAAAAAGTAATTTGTAATGCATGTGTGACAGGCTTACCCATCCTGGTGGTAGCATAACATGACCATGATTTAAACTACACACCTTAACTACTACTTTAGGCATACGAGAAGAGTTCAGCAAGCAATGTTAACTATGAGATGTTTCTTTTTTATGGTGTTGCTTAATGTATTGCTGATTTGCTTAACAATACTGTACATTTTTAATTGTGGTTTCATTATTCAAAAAAGGAAGGAGGTGACCCTCATATAGCAGAAGGCGGATTAGGTCATCAGGGTGCTGTTATAGTAGTATGTGTCCACTTTTAACTATCAGTCCCTGTGGGTGCTTTAAATACTTGGTAACTTTCCCAGTCCTACAGGACTTGGAGATGTCTGTCTAGTTTTATGTCAATGGCATGTGTGATAGCATACAGGCAATATTAAATCAAAAGGTGGAGAGAACAGTAGGGTTTCTGAGCTGAATCTTCAAGGGGGAATCTGAGATCTGCCAAGAAATTTACCACAGTGGATGCATTTAGCATGCTATTATGCAAATGTTAGTGACCTCTCTTTGGATATGCTAGCCATGTAATGAGGTGTGGTACAGGATCTGGACAGATTGCAGCATGACAGAGGACTCAGAAAGGATTCTTGATGACCAGCCTGGACAAAGGTTGGTTATATTTCAGTTTTATTTTTTGCTTGCCCATGTAACACACACACACACACACACACACACACACACACACACACACACACACACACACACACACACACATATCTATCTATCTATATATATATATATATATATATATATATATATATATATATATATATATATATATATATACACATATATAAATATATATATATATATATATATATATATATATATATATATATATATATATATATATATATATATCTCTATACATATGGATCTACTTCAGTAGATCAAACTTAAATGTTCGAAGCTCATATGGCCGAGACCGTAACATCGAACAGTTAAAAGTTTGAACACAGAATTAAAACAAAACAAAAAAACAAAACTAAACATGTGTAGAAGGAGGAAAAGCCCCCCCCTGCATCCTCCACTCCCCCGCTACTTAAATATACCAACTCCGAGATTGCACTATATTGCAGAAAAAGAAAATCTTCCCATTCCGCACTATATAGGGATCTTCATTCAGACCGTTCGAACTTTTAAAAGTCGATTATATGGTCTCGGCCATATAAAAGTCGAGTTTTTAAAAATACGAGCATCTGAAGGGGACCGTTTTATATATATATATATATATATATATATATATATATATATATATATATATATACATACACACACACACACACACACACACAGGTTATATACACACACACACACACACACACACACACACACACACAGGGTATATATATATATATATATATATATATATATATATATATATATATATATATATATCTATATATAAATATATATATATATATATATATATATATATATATATATATATATATATGTATATGGGTCAACTTTGTTTTGTTGAAACTTCAAAATCCATATGGCTGAGACCATATACCCAAAGTTTTGAAACTTGGAACACTTTACACTGAGATCACCATACAGCGCGGAACAGGAGAATTACCAATTTACTCTCTGTAGTGCAATCTCGGAGTTGGTATAAATAATCAACAGGAGGAGTGGGGGTGCAGGGGGGCTGCAAAAATGTGAAGGTAACCTTTTTTGCATTCTTCTATTTTTTTGTTGTAGTTCTGAAGTTTCAAAATGGTCATATAGTTTCTGTCATTATGGGTTTCAAAGTTTTTAAACTTCAGTAAAACAAAGTAGACCCATATATATATATATATATATATATATATATATATATATATATATATATATATATATACACACACACACACACACACACACACACACACACACACACACACACACATATATATATATATATATATATATAGTGATGTAATCACAGCTGATTTAATGATGTTTCTCTAGAATGATTTACCAATTAAGGGCAGTGGGGATTCGGGAAGGTACCATAACTTGTATAAATCCCTGTACATGTCATGGTATCTTTTCTTGATTCAGTACTACACTTACATGGTGATGCCTGGTGCTATAGCATGAAAACATGTAGGGCAGGCTCCATGACTGTGCTGAATGCTAATGAGACAGTCCAGATGAGAGGACTATATTAATTATATATGTGCTTTCTTCTCCAGAACTGCCACAAGAAAGTTATCTACACAGTAAGTGATTCAAGAAATTAAAACCTATACATTCTCTGTACTCCCTGACTGTCTCAGCTCAACCTTACCATCATTATTACAGGCTGCAGATATTCTAAAATTAGATGAGAGCAGTTTCCCAGTGCTGGTGCTGGATAAAGGATCATGTGTAAATAGACCAAAGCACAAACTATCCATTGTATGTATGACCCAGCAACAGAACCATGCATGCAAGTGAGACTTTTACAAATATAAACATGATATAAAATAATACTTTATGTGCATATCTTGTGCAGATGTATGAAACTGTTGAATCACTGATGTACCTGTACACCATAAGTTAAACAACTTTAATTATGTTTTATAGAGCCTAAGGGGTATAGAGGATTTACACTGTTGACACTCAGAAATAGGTTTACATACAGAGGAGCATTTGCAGTCAATTGTCCCTGTGGGCTGCCTAGCTCTGAGACAACATGCATTACTGCACTCAAGGACTCTGCAGAGGCATCACTCCCTTTGAGAAAGGCCAGGAATTCCTCCATCACCATAATCAATGGTACACTCAATGGTCTCCCATTTATTACCCTACATTTCTGTGCTTGGAGCTCAGTTGTTTTTTTTGAGGGGGGAATGTATATCATATTAGAGGCTTTTTGGTGCATCATTTCATAACCATGTTCTTGCCACCAATCATATACACATTGGTTACAATTTCTTTGCAGAAATGGTCATGGTATGGCTGGTCTGCTTCATGAAGACCAAAGACCAATTGGCCATGGAGATGACCTTGAGTAACACCCCATTCTCTGCATATAGGAATATATGTGGATGTTGCTCTGCCAGCAGATGCATTAATCTGTTTCTGCTTGGACTGTTTTTAGGCGTTAGGAATGGAAAAGAGTGGAATTAACAAACTTGATCTTACTTGACTCTTACAAATCTTAACACAACTACTATCCTCCTTGTCCACATATCATACGTTTTCCTTGTGCATAACAGTTATATATCTGCATGCTGACTCTTTATGTAATGCCAGGCACATGCTTGATAACGCCATGCTTTCAAGTGGAGAACTACAATTCCACATTTAATATTCTACACATGAAGTCGCTGTGGTCCATGACTTATTGACACTATACACAGGGAATGGAGACTGCCATCTTTCATACTTTAAAGTGCCATTATGAACCATAACAATACAGTACCTATATTTTCCGAACTTACCATGTGCTGTCCCAGTGAGGTGCCCACTGACGTTCACTGGTGCATGGCTTATGTGATACATAAGACCTGATTTGGATGACATTTTTCTGAGAGATTCTCCAAGGTGAGACATCATGAATGGAAAAGGAGAGGGTAGTGCTCTTTTTTTATTTTCTCCAAATCTTTTGGGTTTCTAATACCATGACAGGAATGGACCCCATAAGTCAAAGTACAATTAAAGTTCATGAAATTTGTATTATTTTATTCTTTGATGTCAGCCAAAAGTGCTCTTCACAGCAATGTGCCCAGTAATGACTCCTGCTGCAATTCGTATGGAGTTAACATATATTGGTAGTGTATTTAAATAGGATTGTAGAGTCTTTTCTAAGACCTGTTGCTCCTACTACTATTGGAACTATCTGGGTATCTTTCGTTGACATTGCTCTCATTTTTGCTTGTTTGCAAATCCTGATATTTTATGACTTTGTGTCTCTCTGTACACAGGACACTGTAGTCACTGGGTGTGTCGATTTCAATGATCAGTGCTACTTTTGTCTTCTTTTCCTGGACCACTACATCTGGTTTTCTAGCATCTATCTTTTGAACTGTTGGTAATGGGTGATCCCATGTGATGTAGACTTCATCATTTTCTATGATACTTTGTAACTCATATTTTCAGTGTTTTTCAGCCACTACAATACCATAATGTTTGCACAATCCCCAGTGCAACACTCTCACCACATTATTATGCCTTTCAGTATGCAGTCCTTCTGCCATTAGTATGTCACAATCAGCAGCAAGGTTTACAACGGTTTCCAATTCTGTTTTACAAAACCTACATTTGTCTGTTTCTCCCACATGTTCAATGGACTTTGTAAACCAATGTGTACATAGCCCACCATCTTGGGTGCCAATATTAACCTTTCATCCCTTTGTTTAAATTCACCTCTCCTTAACCATTTCCGCATTTGTTCCTGATCAATATAAGGTTCTTCCAGACGTTTTTGTATACTTGCAACTATATTTATGCTTTTTCCACATTTCTTGCCTTCTCATCTGGTTCTTCACCTTATATTCTTTCTTTTGTTTTTTTGGTACATTCAGTTGCTGCCTGATTTTTATCTACTTCTGGTTTGATTTCCATTCCTGCTTGATGCTGATATGCTTCTGCTGCCTAAACAGGGAAGTCATCTTAGATTTAGTCTCCTCATGTTTCAAAACTTTCACTGCATTTGGGTCTTGTGAGGTCAGCAGATATTTGTGCAGTCCCACTATTGCAGATCTATACATGTAATCAATTTCAAGCAGGCCCATCCCTCCTTCAGAATGGGGAATATATAATATTGGTATGCACTGATTTTTATAACTCATTTGGTGAGCATGAAACATCCTTCTTGCTTTCCTAACTAATCTATCCAGCATGTTATCCAGTCAATCACTCCAAAACTGTAAGTTAGGAAAGGTTTATACCCTGGATTTTGTTCCTAGATGTTAACGCTGTTTTCATGATTAATTTAAGTAATCTGAAGTACTCCTTACTAAGTTTTATTCGCATTTGTTCATGCTTTAGTGTTGAATTTTCATCAATTCCCAAATATTTATACACTCCCTCTTGCTCAAGTTCTTTTATATTACATTCTTGTCCCAAACTAATGTTTTCTTGGTGCTGCAGTTTTCCTGCTTTAAAGGTTGCTTTTGCACATTAATCAAGATCAAATGACAGTCTTATATCATCTGAAAAAGTTTTGACAACTTGCAGTTGTGCTTTCAGTTCATCATCTGATGAGCTATTCCATTTTAAATCATCGACAAAGAGAAGATGAGAAGTCTTTGCACTTTGCTGTTTTCTAGAAGCCAAATTATAGCCAGGGCCTAAGCTGTTAAGTAGACAGCTTAATGGATTAAGGGCAAGGCAGAATAGCAGCAGTGACAAAGAGACACCCTGGAATATCCCCCTTTGGATTTTTATCCCTAGAATAATAAGTTGTCCTTTATCACAGCTTAACTGCAAAGTGGTCTGCCACTGTTTCATGCTCATTGTAATGTAATCGATCAGTGTAGGGTGTACCTTATACATTTTTAAGCACTCTTTTATCCATGAATGTGGGATACTATCAAATGCTTTTTTGTAGTCGGTCCAGCCCATACTTGTTATTTCCCTTTTTACAGTTCTTCACTATGACTTTAACAGCAAATGATCCTTTGTTCCGTATGACTTGCTTTTATTACCCTTTTGTTCTGTTGCCATAATTGAATTTTCTTTTAAATGACTATAAACTCAGTTGGCATCAATTCCAGAGTATAGTTTATATATCGTTAGAAGGCAAGTTATTGGTTTAGAATTTCCAGGGTCAGTTGCAGGTTCACTCTTAAGTAGGAGTAATGTTTTTCTTGTTGTTAGCCAGGTTGGTGACTGTTCAGGGTCTGCATATAAATAGTTCTTACTCATAGCTAAATCTTCATGCAAAGATGTTAATACTTTCAACCAGAAGTAAGGTACTGCATCTGGGCCTGAGATTTTCCAGTTAGAGGCTTTTCTTAACTTTGTTTCAATATAACTGGTTGTTACTTCATCTCACTTCATATCCTGTACCTTTAAACTTCTTATTCTTTCTTTTACTTCTTCTATCCAATTAGCATCTTTGTTATGTTCCACAGGATCTTCATAGATACTTCTCCAAAATGCATTTATTTCTTCTTTTTTGGTGGTCTTTCAATTTCTTTTATCTTATTTCCCAAATCTCTATAAAACTTTTTGGGTCATCAGTAAATTGCTTATTTTGTACTTTCCCTTTATATTTGTTTATGTATCTTCTTAATTTTTCTACCTGTGCTGAGATTTTTAGTTTACTATTTGTGATAGTGCATGATAGATCCTGATCTGTTCTAATATTGGGCTTTGCTTTTATCATGTCTATCTTTCTGAGTATTTTTGTTGATCTGTTCCCACTTCTGTACTCTTTTAGTACACTTATTGTCTTGTTCGCTTTATGGCTTTGTCTATTCGATACTTCAGTGATGTTATTCAATTTTGCCCTTTTCTCTCCTTCACTACCCTGTGTTCTTGTGGTAGAACTTTATCAGTTATTAATTTAGCTGCACAGTAATATATCCTGTTTACTTCTGTTAAATCACATGAATCTCTGTGGACAGTCCTAATTACTGTGTCCATTTGCTTTATAAAACTTCTGACTTTTTGGGTTTTATTGATCTTCTGCAGTCCATTTCTTTCATTGATCTTAATATGTCTATCTATCTCCATTAAGTCAAGCAACTCTTCTCTTAGCTTGGTTTCTTCTAAACTGAGGGCACATTTTTTGTTTTCCATTTCCTGCAGGCATTCTATAGAAAGTTTTATTACATCTTCCTGTGGCACATTCTCTTCAATTTCATCCTGTACCATCCATTGCTCTATCATATGAGAACTCACTGGCCTATCACTCCTCAACATTAACTGCATCAGAGTTTCCACAGTTTCCTGTTCCTTCCCTTGCTGTCCAGCTTCAAGTGGATGTTTATACTGGTTTTCTGTGTAAAGCTCCAGTATATCTTCATATGGCACCTGACCAATTGCTTCACATTCTACTGGTTTCCTCTTAATTTGGAGTTTCTTTGCTCTGTCCTTTTGTGGTACTTTCTGAATTAGATTTTCTACACTGAGTCTTTCACTTTGGAGGTACTTCATGACCACAGTTTCTATTTCTTTAACTTCTCCATTACTGATCTCCTTTTCTACGTTTCCTCTTTGTCTTCTTATTTTTTATATTGTAAAGTTTTCCATATCTGGATTCCTTTGCCTGTATTTATCTTCAAATATCTTTGGTGCTGTTCTTTTTGTATTGATTAGTTTTGCTTTCTCCTTTGCATAGATATTACACCATATTAAATCTCTTTCTTTCCCATGTCAATATTTCTTCTTTAGATATCTCCTGATCTTCCTGTTTCTCCTTAATTTGGGAACTCATTCCATTATATTGTGATGTAACCTGTGCTAGACCTTCTACATCAAAGTCTTCACTTTGCAGGCATTCCATAGCTTCAGCTTCTAGTTTTTAACTTCTACTTTACTAATCTTTTTTCTGCATTCCCTCTTTGTAATATTATTTTATTTATTGTGAAATGTTCCATACTTAGATGCCTTTCCCTGTATTTCTCTTTGAATATATTTTGGGATGCTTTCTTTATGTTGATTAATTTGACTTTCACCTTTGCATAAACATTGCATTATATCAAATCTCCCTTTCTTTCCCATGTCCATATTTCTTTTTTATGCTTTTCAAAAATATCTAGGTTTTGTTGTGTACATTTTTGTACTTCTTCAGATGCTTCTTTTTCCAAACAGATCAAAGTTTATTGAGCTATATACTTTTTTTTTCAAAAATCTGTTGTATTAATGACCCCAATTTTTTATTTGAAGCTTCTGACAGTTTTTCTTGCAGAGGTATTTTTTCTTTCCTATAACTTATCTCTTAAACTTTTTGTACATCTTGTGTCTGGACATTCTGTGTTTTTTGCATAGTAGTAACAATGCATAATTTCTTTCTTATCCTCTTTAGTCCACTCTATCATCTTTATGGTTCTTCTTTGGCCTATCAATTTTTCTGATTTCTGTGATTTTTGTGATTTCTGTGTAGTGCTCCATTGAGAGTGCAGAGATGGTGCAAGAACTCAAATATATTTCTTTCCCGCCTCTATAAAGATTACAGCCAGAGACCCATGTAGGAGGCTATTAAGAATGTCATTATAAGACTGAAGCTTACCCTAACTGCCACAACTTGCTGTGAGGGAAAGGTTAGTTTGCTTTTGCTTTATTGTATTTTGTATTACTTTATAGTCTTCCTGTATTTTGTATACTGTGATTTGTTTTATTTACACTGTATTTTGCTTGTATTCTGCTTTGAATAGCATATTAAAACTTGGAAAGAGACCACAGTTGTGTCTCTTGAGAGTCACACAGAAATTAGAAAAGGTCAATTTTGTTTATTTATGAACTGAAGGGGTGGAGCTAGGAACTATACCTTCTATTTATGGGGTAAAATGTAACGTTTCAAAGCTTGACTGGAAAAGCTCACTCAGACTCTCCCACAACTTGTTATGCAGGAATTGTTAGTTTACTTTAGGTTTCTTGCATTTTGTATTACTTTGTTGCCTTCTTCTATTTTGGATACTGTGATGTGTTTTCTTTACACAGTATTTTCTTTGCACTGTGTTTTACTTGTATCCTGTTTTTAATTGCATATTAAAACTTGGGAAGGACCACAGCTGAGTCTCTTGTGAGATATACAGATTAAAAAAAAAATTCCTACACTTTTGCTGTTGTGGTCTTAAACACAACTGTCTTTCTAGTTGCCTGCCTCTTATGTTAATTTGACTAAATATCTCCTTCCCACTCTCCTTTCACTGGCTGAACTTGTAAGTAGTCTCAGAATTATCATTTTGTGAAATTACTTCCCATCAACTACTTAAATTTATTGGCCATCTCACTGTATTCCATAGAACCAGAATACAAAAGTGCCTACCCTTTTTCAGTCTATCTTGCTCTTTTAAAATTAGTGGCTTTCCACTTAGACAGATAAAGCTTAAGTTACACCCTTTTTCATATCTAAGTGCTTAGTACACCCAGCAGTACTGAGGATATTAACCCATTTTTTGCATCTTACCTTTAAGCATCTATTGCAAGTCAACCAGTTATTGGAGACTTCACATTCTGTCTCTCAGTAGTCATCTTGGGATTCATACTTCTGTTTTCTCCTGGTGAGAGAAGGAGCATAGAGACATTATTTCCTGGAGACTGATGATCATCAGAAAGCCTAATAACTGCTTCATAGGTGACAGCGTGGAATTTGTGGTTATATTCTGCTCCTGGTAAGAGAATGAGCAGAGTGCATAGATTCCTGACTATTTCTGGTTGGGCAGTGAGAGTCTGTTTGTGATGTTCCTGATTGATTTGAATATTATTCAAGGCATCTACCAGAAAAATGCCACAACACACCTATAGACGCTTGCATCATCTGGAACAAGACTGTGGATCACCAAACCAGCTGTGGTCTGCTTCCCATCTTGGGAATGGTGCTAATGTATTGCTTCTGGCGAGAGAAGAAGCACAGGGGCATTGTATCCCATCAGAATGAAGCTGTGATGAGTAGCCAGGCAGTAGCCATTTATGTGACACCATTCTTTTCATCATTCTTGGCAAGCTAATTCTTTGCTTTTAGAAAGTACTACTTGATTTGTTTCTAACTTCAGAATATCTGCCTAAATACTTCATCCTTAAATTTTCAGGGTCTACATATTACTTTACCCTCAAGTGTTTGGCAGTGCCCTGTAGAGACACAGACACCTTGAGTGAAAATTTTCCTGTAAAAGCACAACTGAAATTGAATTAATACCTAGTTGCACACAGGACAACTAGTTTGCAATAACAAGCACTGTCCCCAGAGTTGCAAACCGGATACTCTTGACATTGTTTTATATTCTCATGCCAACTGTCTAATCAATAAAAAAGGGTCAATTGCCATGGATATGAACTTTCCCACTATCTCCATTACCATCTTGATGGATATGGGCATGCTGAGGCTATGTAGAAATTGCCTCATGCTTACTGACAACCATTTAATTCTCAAACAAACTGATATGGTATGTGAGAGATGTACTTATACAATGGTACAGGAGGCAAAGCTTTCACCTAAACATACTCCTAATGTCAATAAGGTTCTTGGTAGTACACATGCTGAACACATCACATGCAATCCACAACAACCATATAGATCCACATATGCTTAGGCACTTAAATTGTAACCTTCCTAAACCCCAAAGACCTCCTAGATGATATACATATAACAAATGGCCTCAGCAGCCAAAAATGTACTCTTTCAAAACAACACCCACATGAACACATAGAGCCATATCTCATGGAACCTCTACTTCTAAGCCCATAAAGCAAGTCAACATTCTGGTCATTGGACACTCCATTTTGAGATATACTGAAGTCTCTCTCACCAGGCTGAGTAAGGAGAAAGTCATGGCCAGATGCTCATCAGGGGCTAGGATATACCATATTATTTACGCACTCAGGTTATTTGACCACAAGTAGCAGTATGACTCAGTCATAGTCCATGTCGGAGTAAATTACCTGAGATGTACCTCCCTAGACTATATGAAGAGAGACATCATGGAGCTCTCAGAATATGTGTCTCAGGCTCTCCAAGGATGATGCCACAATATGAACAAAAGATGACTGACTTTAGTAGTTGACTTAATTTCTGGTGTCATACTAAGGGGGTGCAATATTTTTCAGCATGGAAGGATATGGTAAACAGATCATGCTGCTTTGCCAAGGATGGTCTTCACCTATCCCCTCTAGGCTTTTTTAGCTAAAACATTCTCTGCCTTCATATTGCCTTTTTTAGGCAATCCAATACACTTTATACGCCAAAAGATTTAATAGAAGCAAAGCTTTCGGGTTAACCTTGGTTTGAGAGGGGGGTGATATTAATAATGCATTAGAACTCAAAGAACTTGAATGGATTATTAGATTAGATGCAGAACAAAAACCTGGATTGAATGTAGTGACTAGTCTGAAACCAGTTCTTATTAAAAGACAAAGAGAAAATATTTAGATCTTATTGCATTTTATACTAATACAACAATAGTTTTCACTGAGGGTCCTTTATGTTTCTTACATTTTTTGCATTCTCTGTGGTTATTATGATATATGTTTTATTTGTTATTCTCTATACCTATTATACAAGTTATATGAGATATTTTATGTGCTATATGCATGTGTGTGGGTGTATATATGTTTATATATATAAATGAATTTTATAGTATATATTTTTTATATCTTTTATATATTTATAGAATGTTTAGGTATACATAGGAAATTTTGGAACTTATACACTACTATTTTAATATATTTTAAAAATCTAATTGTTCGAAGAATTTGTTAGGCTGGCTGAATCATGTGATGTAATTATGTTCCTATTTAAGTGCTTTTTAGATTCATTCAATTTTATGTACTGATGAAGGGTGGTTAACCCGAAAGCTTTGCTTCTATTAAATCTTTTGGCGTATAAAGTGTATTGGATTATTTGGAACCTGAATTTGATGTGTTTGCTATTTTTACTTTTTTAGGCAATGCCAAACTGAAAGTACTTCCGACATAGCAAATTAAAACCAAGAAAATCTAAAGGTATTGCTGCTCAATGCTAGGAGTCTAAATAAAAACTCCACTGCAAAGATGATCTATTCACACTACAGAAGGCTGATGTCTCTGTGGTCACTGAGATATTGTTTTAAGCCACAGAGAGCAAACCTATAATGCAAGGCTATAATGCCTTCAACACATTTAGGTCAGCTGCTACACAGACAGGGACTTAAGGTGGAGGTGTCTCAATTTACATAAAAAATAAGCATACCTCAAGGCTGGTCAAACAGCACAATGCACTGGAGCTGCTCCATGAGCTGCTCCATGTTAAAATCACCATCGTCAAAATCCAATACCACTTCCTTGCAAGCTATAGGTCCCCATCTATGATCCTTGAATCCCATACCATGTATTTAAACTTATTAGAAACACTCAACATCCAACCCAATAACATATTTCTGGGTGACTTTAATTACCCTAGTATTAACTGGGAATCCTATATGGCACCAAACATATAGGCACATAGACTCCTGGATTTTGTAAACACAAACTACTTGGACTAGATTGTCAATGCACCCACCTGGGGTGGAACCATATGGGGTCTCATCCTCACTAATATGGTAGAGTACTGCCACACCCACTACTGTGATGTCTTCCCTGGTAAGGTCAGGCCACAAAATGGTCTCCTTTGAAGTAAAAATAAAACCTGGACCCCCAGCTAAACCTAGAATATTCAAGAACTTCTCTAAGGCTAACTTCCTGCTATTAATTGATAACCTGGAAAAATTTTAAACACTCATAACCCTAAGAACACTGCTGAATATGCAGAATGTTCACAGGAAACCCTATACAAGCATGTTAATAGTTTAATAGATGCAGGTGTACTCCCAGGAAGAAGTACAGAAATAACTCAAAAAAACAAGCCACCCTGGTGGAATCACAAAATCAATAGGCTGTACAACAGAAGGAAGAAAATTGTGGCAAAAATTAGGAGGTGTAGCACCCAGCAGGATAAAAGCACTCTCATCAAACTAAACAAACAGCTGAGAGGACAAATTATACCAAAGCCAAATCTGCAATAAATTTGGCCTCTCATCCAAGGACAATCACAAGGCTTTCTTTAGCTATGTCCACAAACTCAAAGGCAATGCACAATTATGTGCAGAGCTCATTGCAAATGGAGCCACTTATACTGATCCAGAAGATATAGCAAACCTACTGGCCAATAAATTCAACTCCAACTTTAACCCTCTTTTCCCTCAGCCTTCCCTCAAGAAATACTATCAAATATGACTATCACTGCTATCACTAAGGAACAGGTCTTTAATAATCTCTCTAAGGCCAAGAGCACTGCATCAGTGGGCCCAGTCAATATCCCAGGATGTCTTCTAAATAGCATGAAATATGACCTTTCAGGCCCTCTGGAATTGCTATTTAACTGTAGCCTCCAAGCAGGCTTCATGCCTTTCATACCTCATGAATGAAAAGCAGCAACAGCCATCCCTCTGCACAAAGGTAGGCCATCTACAGACCCTGGAAACTACAGACCCATAAGTCTCACTAGTCTTATATGTAAAGCCATGGTGTGAATTATCATGGAAATTATCAGTAGTGGTATAGTAAACCTCTAGACACTGGACCCAACCCAGTCTGCTTTCGTCAAGTTCAGGTCATGCTGACTCAAACTGGTGGACTCCTTTGAGAAGGTCACCAAAGCAATGGATGAGGGCAACATGGTTCACACTGCCTATCCTGACCTGCCTAAGTCTTTTGACACAATACCCCACTCAGGCATTGTTGAAGAACTCAGGAGGTTAGGTACAAACCCCTATGTCTCTCAGTGGATAGCCAACTGGTTCATAGACAGGAACCATGAAGTTAGAATTGGGGGTCCACCTCCACAAAGAGGCCAGTCTCAAGTGGAATAATTCAGGAATCAGTTCATGGACTGCTCCTTTTTGGCATTTACTTCCCTGGATGTCAATAGTCTCTGAGTGACTAAATTTGGAGATGATTGCAAATTAGGAGCTGTCATTGAAACTCACACTAACACAGATGCTCTACAGGAAGAGCTGGCACAGGCAGACAACTGGTGTCACAGCCATGGGCTAAAACTAAATGCCAAGAAATGCATAATAGTATCTTTTGGAAAGTCATCCACCCCTGGTAACTATCATATTGATAACACACCCATTAGAGATGACCCAGTAGTCAGGGACTTAGGGACACACATAGACAGTAATTGGCCCTTTGACCATCATGTGTCTACAGTAGTGAGGAAATTATTCTATGTTGCACAACCTATAAACAAAGGTATGGCATCTAAGTCCAAGGAAGTCATTGTTCCACTGTATTCGGCATTCTTCAGACCTGTCATTCAGTACAATGCCTCCTTTGGTACATACTTAACCAGGCATTTCCAAAAATTGGAATGTGCACAGAGGTTTCTCACTAAAAGAATACAGGGCATAAGCACAATGTCCTATACAGACCATGTTGAGGCCCTATCCCTGTATTCTGTCTCCTACAGGCTTTTAAAATTGAGAAAAGGCCAGTGATACCACCATAGAAGAAGTATCTTTGAAGAGAGATCTCTGCTTGGCATAGAGGGCATTGTCAGACCCCACTCTGATGGACCTCCTGCATATCCACAAAACAAACAGCACCAGCATTACCTGTTCTAAAGACTTAAACCTTGCCTGTGATATAAATAGCAGCTGTTGGAGATACAGGTATGTATCACAGAGACTACTACATCTCTGGAACAGGCTCCCCATCCATGTAAAGCAGATCTCCACCCTAACCCAATTCAAGTACAACTTGGACAATTTGGTGGGGAACAGGAAATTAATCCTTGGTTTGGCATCTATGTCTCTAATGGACACAAGCAACCTGTAAATGGTTCATCTCCCAGGCCCCTGGTTGTAATTGTTTCATCTACCAAGCCCCAGCTTATACTTATCAAGGGTATCAGAACTTGTCAGAGATTTGGGATGTATAGCTAGGCTTAAAAAGACCCTTGTGATTGTTTGTCTAGTAAACATCTATGAACTTATGACCTAGTTTAGCCTATGTTGTCAGCCATGAAACTGGCATCCCACACTTGGATGAAAAGTGCCATCACTATTACTGTGACATGAGGATCCACAGTTCAAACCTCCTTGGCCAATGGGAGGACTAAGTTAAAGAGCAGACATCATCTATGGACTTTAAGTAAAACGTATTTCAGCTGCACCTTTATATTGACATAATCTCCCACTGTGTCTCAGCTGGCATAGACTGTAAATGTGAATTCTTAATCCCATCCCCAAACCTGGTGTTACTCCTACCTTCGGTGTCCTTCCCCATCCACATTGGTTGTGCAGTACTCCCCTCACCATCATCTTTTCCCTGGTTGTCTGATGTCTCTTTCACTATTGTGTTCCACCTCCCTTACTCCTCTTATTTCCTTTACTTCCTTCTTCAATGTACCTTATCCTTAAGCATGAAAAATGGGCACCTGTCTCAAAAAAGAAATGACCCACCCCTGCTCATTCCTTAGTTGCTCACTTCTCTACTACTCTCTGCTTGCTTCCCTTTTCATCTCTCTTTTATGCTCCCATTGTCATCCTTTAATCTAGTCAAAAAATAGATAAACACACTTCATGCATGCCCATGTAAGGCTTCCAAGTTACTTTTTTTTTGTAATTGTACTGCGGGTTGCAAAGAGCACAGTCGATGCCCATGCATGTATAACTGACAGGAACTGGCATGAGGCATCATATACAATACAACTATTGTCATTTACTATGCATATTGGCCTCAGCTGCCATCATGCATGCAAAGGAGGTGAAAGTCATTGCCTGGAAGTCAATGAATACTTCATATGATGAGGCTGAACCCTTTACTGCTTCCGTATCTCAGTTTATACGTTAAGTGATTGGTACAGTCTTAATGAAGAAGATTGAAGGTACAAGTCCTCTAGGGTTGAATGTGTTTATGTTTTTTTATTCTGTCATTCTGCAAGTGTGTGACAATCACCTGTTATGTACTTCATTGACAGCTTTTATATGATAGCTGCCATAGCTCAGCTTGCAAATGAATTTCCTAGCTGAAATTAAGTGATGAGGTTTGAAAGTTTATGTCCCATCTAGCATGAATGTTTTTTTTTTTTGCCTTTTAGTCTGTCATTCTGCAAGTGTATGACAATCACTACATGATTGTGAAGTGCTTGATATAATCTAAGGAAAGAGTGTTGAGTGTTCAAGTACTTTCAACGCTGTATGGGTGCTTTTTTTATGGCATTTGCATTATAGTTTGCTACTTGCCGATACCTCACAGTCATGTGTTTTTTTACCTTTTTAAACTTCAATTACTTGAGGTTTCTATCTGTGCATGTTTATCTCATACCCTTTTCTCCATTCTTTGCCATAACCCTCACTGCATCACCACTTCTGCTTGCAGACTTGCATATATCTGTTTGTTCTGAAGGCCTTCCTAGCTCCTGTACCCCCTCCCCTGCTTTAATCATACATACCTCAGTATCTTCCACAAGTATCTTCTCTGTATATAAGTATGCTTGGGTTACAAAATGTACATGACTAAGCATTATGACCAACTGTGCACATGTTTCATGACAACTACCTTTGATGATTGTGCTTTATGGATGAATACCACTACTGCTTGTGCTTCCAGCAATAACAGCTTGATCCAATATGATCTCACAGGTCCCTGCTGTGGCAGCAATGAGGAGATGCTCATTGCTCACACTTGCTCGGTACATACATTCAGAATGAGCCTCTGTGCTCATCTGCACACATAGTAAACAGACATATGTTGGCCATAATCATGGATGTGATGTTTCTGAAACGAGATAGTCCTGAACACTGCAACATGAAACTGTTAATGGTTAAATACTATTGCTTATGCATACCTGCTCTGCATGTTTTATACAGTAGCCATGCTGAAGTTTAAATACTTTAATGAATAGCATAATTGAACAATATACTACCTCATGTATGTTGTCTTGATAACCCCTAACTTGTACATGGTCATCTATAGTAAACAGTTTTAAAAGTATCTGGAGCATATACAAAGCCATGGATAACATTTTGATTTCTACACTGCATATGTGCTTTCAAAGAGAGGTGCTCAGAGCCTGATAACTCTACATACATGACCACATTCCTTTCTGTAAACAAAGCATAGTGCACTGTTTTTGATGTTTTTGGGATAGTGTTCACCACTGTTTCAGAATCCTGCCCCCGAGTTAGTAATAAGTGATAAGAAACCCACTGCAAACATTATAAAAAAGCCATTATTAATAAAAAATATTCTTAAAATCACTTTGCAAAAAAAAAAAATAGAGAGGCATGGAAAAATGGCATCATAAGAACTGTTTTTCAAAGCCACCTTGCAAAAAAAAAATGAGTCTTGGAAAAAAACAGCATCATTTTATTTATCTATATGGAAATAAAGTGGAGAGGAGGAAAGGGGAACATTCCATAGTTTGTAAAATGAGGCACTGAAACTGATTATTTTTCAGATGCATCTGGAAAACAAGGAGTGATGAAAGAAAATGAGAAGATATTATTACAGAGAGAGTGTCTACAAAAGAAAAGCCTGAAAAACATATTTGTTAAAGGGTGAGGCAATTGCCTGGGGAGCAGATCTACGAGAGTGACATCCATGAAGTAGAGATAGAACATTATGCCTATCCTTTGTGAAGGAAATGACAGATCAGAATACAAAAGCTAATAGCATCCAGTAGTCCAGGATTAAATAAAGTAGAAATTTGAACAAAAAAGTAAGTTATTATACTATAGTTGTTATACTTATTTGCCAAAATCCTGATGAGTACCATTCCCTCAGCAAAACTGAAGAGTAAGTGCCCAGAACTATTTAAAAGAGAAAGAAAATGATAAAGAATGATATGTGATTTATATTTTATATATATATATATATATATATATATATATATATATATATATAGTATCTTTCGGCTTTTCCCAGATTTTGGGTCGCCACAGCAGAACTTCGGTCCGCTAATGATTGGTAGTAGATTTTCACATACCAAGTTGCCAGCCCTGACGCACAACCTTCAACGAAGGTACGCCCATTCACGCATGTCTCCACACAGAAGATACTTTCACTGAGAATCGAACAGGACAATGTCTGACTGTGAGGTGACAACGCTTCCGCAGCACCACCACCGTACCAACATGTCAACATTAACAACTTAGTACTTGACATGAGATGTACTTATTAAAAAGCGTCATAATCATATTGAAAATACTGACAATACATTATGTTTTCAGAAACATCTAGATAAAATATGTAAGCGGTCATTAGAATAAGCACTTTCATATGAAAATTGTAGCTTTAGGGCAACCTATGTAATACTGACCATATTAACAGCCCAGGGCAAAGTAAGAATGATTTCCTATGCTTTTTTCAGTCACCATACAAATAAAAGTGTATTAAGCACATAGAAAAAATACAGATAAATTTTACCAAGGGAATAGGCACAGGGAAATGCATTCCATAAACAGAATTGCAGAAGGCTTTAAAGCAACAATCACCAAAGCACTTGGACTTATTACAGAACTCAACAAGATAAGGCATTGTCTGACATCTTTGAACACAATATGGTCTCATAGAGTTAGGGGCATAAATGAAGATTAGTCAGTCTTAAACAGCTTAACTATAAAGGCATCCAGGTCAAGGGATTGTTTAGTTCACGTGTCAGCAACTAGAATAATTTCAATGAACATAAAAGGTAGGCAAGAACACTTACATCTTTCAACACATTCTTGTTTATATCAAAATCTGTGAAGTTTAAGCTTAGTGGCACACAACTTGAATGATATATTTTTATGATAATTGTTATGATTATTACCTTAATGATAATGATGGCAATGGTAAAAATCTACATTATCTGCCTATTGACTTTATGTCAGAACCACAAAAATCAGTTTGTTAAATGGTGTGCTGTTTCCTGTATCCTAGTATCATCACCTGATAAAGTGATCCCTGTGTCTCAGTCTCCCATACATGTACAACAATCCCCTTTTATAATCAAAAACAGAACTGCTGCCAATAAACCAGGTAGATGTTCCTTATCCAAAGTCACAAGAATAAAATAAAACACCAACGGATGGAGAAGGAACGAACAGGAACTTGAAACTTATAAAAAATCCACCAAATTTATTATCCAAAGAACAAGAAAAATGTTGTATACAAGGATTAGCGCTTTCGCTACAAGAGCTCCTTCAGATCGTAAACAATATATCAAAAAGGCCTCTTACTATATATACATCCATTCAAACTGAAAACAGCCTATATGTACAATATTTTTCTTGTTCTTTGGATAATAAATTTGGTGGATTTTTTATAAGCTTCATGTTCCTGCTTCATTCCTTCTCCATCCTTTGGTGTTTTATTTTAATCCCCTTTTATGATGCCTTTGGATAGTAGTTCTGAACTTTGTGCCATGTGTTTATATGCCCAGAAAAAATTCTTGCCTCTGAGATATTCAATTATCCAAAGTGGATTTAAGTTGCTGTAGATCCTAATTGGGGCTTCATCTTTAGCCCCACAAACATGTTAGAGGGAGAGAGACTGTGAATCATGGGCTGGTGAATCATTGGTCAGGTATATTCCTATTGTGGCTCTTTTGATGAAGGGTTGTCATCACATTTATGGAGGAGAAGCAGTTCATCCTATATGCCTTCTTCCTCCATATCATCTCTGGTGTCATGACAGAACACACTTTGTGATGAATCACCCCACTTAATGCACTTTTGGGTTCATGGGCTGTAGCAGGTAAAGTTGAATGCTCATCCTTTTCTTCTCACTTAGGTGCTAACAGCACAAAAGGTAGGTTCCCTGCCCATATCTAAGAAAACAATAAAAGCTGTCAGCAGACCTTTGATCTCTGGCTGACTCAAATGATTTCCAGCACTATCTTCAGGATTCCACTGCTGGCATGATAACGTTTTCACAGTTTGTACCATAGAATATCTTAATTTGGGTGGGACATGCTTAAAATCATCTACCCTGCTGATGCAAGTGTTTAGAAGGGTAAGGTTTCCTATATATCAGTTACATCTCTGCCTCCCTAAGTACTCCACATATGTTCACAATTCTAAGTCTTTCTGTCTTTCAGTCCCTATGGATGGTTCAGTTGTTCTGTCCTGAATACTTGACTCCATTCCAGTCTCCGTAAACATATATTTAAGCCTAGCCTGACTGACAGTTCTTAGCCCCTGCAATGCTTTGCTGGCTCTTTATTACAATTATAGATAAGTATTTTCTTTGTAAATAGAATGCCACTGCATCATTTCCTGGTGGAGTGGTGTGATGGCAGTCATGTATTTCTTTGTCAGGTTATGTGATATTTGTACACAGTCAAATGGAAATGCATTGAGGAAAATGTTTTGAAGTGATGACAATGCAACAGCTAAACTTAGGCTGAAGACCACCTCACCACCTTATCAGTACAGGTTAGCTGTAATTGACCAGTAGAACATTATTACTGTGTTACTTGTCTTCCTCTGGATCCCACAGCATATAAGTCTACCCAAAGAATATGAGCAGATGTCTACATCCTGAAACTGCCCTGCTGCCAGGCTTACATTCATTTTTTAAAAAACTCTTAAATACCTTAAATATCCTTCCAACCCCTCCATCGTTTCAAGTCTTTTATCTACCACAGTGACTATATAAAAAACTTTTCTGACCCTTAAAGCAATTCAATCAACCATCTCTAAACATCTGCCTAATATAATCCAAAATGTATTTAGCTCCCACTGACTTAGAATTAGAATTCAATTCTATAATTTTGTTTATCTGTTTTCATTTGTTTATTTTTTGGTGGCTGTAATTCAGTAAACATTCATCTACTACTAATGACTTTGCCAGATAAGCTGTTATATAGCTTCTGTCTGTCATTTGTCTTTTTTAAAAAAAAATATTTTGTACTTTACTGTGTAAATGTACATCTGCTTGTTTATTTAATTTTATAAATCATATTTTTAATGATTTTACTAATTTAACTTTTAAAGCTTGTGCCTGACAGTTTTATTTGTCAGTATAGGTGGCATCTAAATTCTTGGTATCAATCTTTTTAAGAATAATTGATGTCAGCTATAAAATATCACACAAATATATTATGGTTGATTATTTAAATGGTAAGGAATAGCTGTGATCTTTGGGTGCTAGACTGGTCTAGTTGCTGGCAGCACATTATTATAAAGGCAAGGAAGGGGATTTTGGTACTGGAAAGACAATATTAACTCTTCCTGAAAAAAATACTGTGCCAGGGTATGTGTGTATGTGTGTCTGCGTCACATTTGCAAAATAATCTTGCATAAAAATTGAAGTTACATTTGTTAAGATAGCACTGGAAGGCATTGTGCTTAGACCAAGATGACTGAGATCCTACAGATCCATAATTGCAGCTCTCCTCTGCAGCTGGTCATGTAACATTACTTGGGTGCAGTAGATGGTGGCTATTACCTAAGCCAGCAGTGTGCATTTATCACAAGTTCTTTGCAACAACTGTCTCCCCTATATTACTTTTAAAACAGTGCTGAAGATCATGAGACTGTAGCCAGTGTCCATCACATATAACATAGTGGCAGTGGGTGGAATTTGTATGCTTGTAATAATGATGCCACTATATCAAATGAAAAAAAAATTATATATATATATATATATATATATATATATATATATATATATATATATATATATATACATGGCTACCAGAGATGTAGCTGTATGCTGGCAAGTCCACTTTAGGATTCAGTTACTCATGAGATGAAACAGAGATGGTAACTAACACCTTAGATTAATTTGATGGCTTGTTAGGATGCAATCACTACAAGCAATAATCTGCATCAATCTCTTTAAATGCTTAAGTGGCAGGTGACACTATTTGCTATTACAGAACTTTGGATCCTCTTAAGAACTTATTTATCTTCAGTGGTGTTATTTCTGTGTGGACAACATGCCTAAACTATGAGGATTTCTTGAGTAACAGGAAATACAAACATAAGAAAGGTTAATCTTGTTAATTATAGCCTGGATATTCATCATTCTTACTGCTGCAGTAGCCTATGGGTTGTATCCTGTCAAGGATACAGTTATTGGCCAGCTTCCAAATCATTAATAACCACCCACTCAGTCATTCTGGCTAATTATAGGCTGAATCTATTTTGGAGGGAGCTACATGAACAGCCAGAGTGATCAAACATTTTTAGTACTTTCTTCTGCAGATACATCTCAGAGGTTCTTCCACTCAGACAGATAAGACCCCCTTTGGGGAACCTATGCACATTGTTTTGTGCTTTTACAAATGTATATTTTTTCTGAATTTCTGTCACAGTTGTGGTATATCTTTATAAGAATACCAGCTTTTGAGAATCATTAATTAAATTTTCCTCAGTTACCCGATTTACTTTCAGGAATTGCTTTCTAGTTAACCAGGTGGCCTTTTAGACTATTGTGTAAAATTTCTACACTTTTATAAGTAAAACTATTTATTTTGCCATCAGAAAAGTATATTATTTTGGCAGAAACATTTTGTATTGTGTATGGCTTTTGTACACTTTGTGGTAAGTTACTGTATAATTTTTGTTTGGAAAATGTTATTTTGGGTAAAATGACTTTAATTCTTAAAGCTAACTGGAGCCTTTGCTGCTTGAGTAAATTTTATAGGGACAAGAGTCGTGTGCTGCTTAGGTGTACTAAGTGATAACATTACCTTCTGACCAACCTCTTTTACCACAGTTTACTAGCAGTAATGATTCTTCCTCAGCTTTAGCTTGGATACTTAACCTTCCCTAATCTACCTAAAAAGACAAAGCAGTTAAAACACACACCCGGATTTACTAATCTTCCATGCAGGACTAGCTAAATCCTGCACGGAAGCGACCATTTAGGAGCAGGATGGCAGCATGCCATGCATATTAATGATGTGCACTGCCCGAGCTCTTAGGCTTACACAGAGTGTGTAAGAGTGCAAGGGGGGGCGTGTCTGAAAGCAGAGCTCTCAGAATAAACACGCCCCCCACAATGCAGAACAGCAAAAAGGGGAATGCAATGAAAGGGACCGCTCACATGTGACCGCATATCCCCACCAACAGTCCCCCTTGTGTATAATAGCAACAGAATATAGAAATAAAATGAAGAAACATTTTTTTCTAAACATCCGATTACAGCTAACTGTAGGTGCGCAGGGTGAGCCCATCGCTTAGCATTCGCCTTACGAGCAGGCATTCCCAGTTTGAGTCCCAGTGCAGTACATACAATTTTACATGGCAAAGCACGTTATGACCAATATTTTTGCTGCATAACCCACTAAATAACATATATTTATGAAATGAAGTACTGCAGTAAATGCACATGTGAGGCGTCAGTGTCATAATGAATAAGGTACTAGTAAGCAGGTCTAAGCACCAATAAGCAGTAGTAAGCATATTTAAGCACTAGTAAGTGAGTGTAACCCCGTTTGCGAAGTGGTAAGCAATGCCTACACTGGCTAAACAAGTCTCAAGATAACTAACTGTAAGCAGATGTAACGGCAGGATAGCAGTGCTTACGATTGCACAAACCCACTTACAACTGCCCAAAAGTGCCTTAATCACTCTGTATCCAATGGCCCTTGTTCTGCCCATCAACAAAATAAACAGCCATGCAGGTTTCAAACCCAGGACCATATACACCATTGCACCAGTAGTTATCCACCAAGCCAACACAGAAGTACAGATGAATGAGGTAGTAGCAAACGAGTCCTCTCCATAGAATAACCAAACTGAACCTGTGAAAGACATCAGTATACAGTCATATGTGCCATAACCCACTACATAACATAAATATGTGAACTGGAGTACAGCAGTAAGCCGAGAAGTGAGATGTAATTGTAATAGAGTGTTGAAGTCCCCAATAAAACACAAGGACCCCACAGAGTGTACGTACACATCAATCAGGGGTACCAGGCATATATATAAGGTGTAATGAATAATAACACAATGCCAAAAAGGCATCATAATGAAAGTCTAATGTAAGCAATGCTAAGCATTGCACAGTCCAGCTTAGGAGGTGTGAGCAATGTGTAGACCAGCTAACTCATTGTGCCCAGTGGTATACCCCTTTTAAAAATGCCAACCTTAGGTAAGCAGGTTAGCCCATAGCTTAGCCTTTTCAAAACTGGCCAATCATGGCAAAGTGTGGGAAATCAGCCCTACTTAAACCCAAATTGAGGGTTGGGAGGGTGGCCTAATGGTTAAGGTGTTTGCCTTACAAACACAAGGTGCAAGGTTTGAGTCTAACAAGGGATAATTGGCTAAGCTTAAGATGGCTCGCAAGGGCAGTTAGCTTAGTACTAATCTATGAACCTATGAACCTAAGAGGTGGGTATACATTTCATAACTGGTTGTGGTTTCCCCTTGCAGGCAGTAAGGGGCAAAAAAGTGCACTTCCGGGCACAGCACTGGTGCATCTAGGAGTCCAAGGTCATGGCAGGGCTCCTAGTTAAAGATCATATGCAGAAACTGCTGTACAGCCAGTACCAGGGGTCCCAATATAAGGCAGAGGCCTGGGACCATCTTGCCCATGACCTTACCAGTGCCACTGTCATATTCCCGAACTGGTGAGCAGGTCAGGCACCACTATGCCAACCTGAAGCGACGGAAGGGGACCTCTTGGAGGAGTGGCTCCAAGAGGCTAGAGCATCAGGGGATGTGCCAGATATGTGTAAGTATCACCCCAGTATGTGTATAATAAATGCCAGCTCAGGTATCTCATGGATAGGTATGGCTAAATATTCCTCTTATGTCCCCCTCAGCTGCAACGGAGAGGCCCAAATCAGCTGCCTGGTAAGGTTGCGATGCAAGACAGGTCAGTAATACTCATGCTTTTACTGTCATAGGAAATAAAAATAAAAGTAATAGTAAATTAATTGCTAGTATAAAACCTGTATTGTTCAAGGCAAGTACTGCATACACTAGAGAATATGACAGGAAGAGTCTCATATCGTTTGTATATCAATAAAAGTGTAATATCCTGATAAAACAGGTTGAACTGCTGGACTGCATATGTATATTCTGGTATCATATGGCAATGTAGATTTGCAGTCATGTAATAGTACTGTTGTACTAAGCACTGTTACCCACACTATGCATCATAAATTGAATGTGTAGGAATGCCTGTATATGACAGGTGTAATCCCCAGAGGCCATTTAGTACAACTGAGGGACACATAGACAGTAAACAGGGAAAACACAGACAACAAAAACCGAATAGCACATGCAATTGAGATGTGAATTGTTGTTTATTTAGCACACACAGCCACAGTTCGAATCCTGCCAGTGGTAATAGTCTGCATACAAAATCATACCCCACAACTGAACAGATATGTCCAGAATGTCTATTAAAGTGGCCCATATCTATTGCCTATCAACCTGTCCCCCTGGGAAATCAGTGTGATGATCCCAGATGTATAGGCAGCAAACAGGAAATACAACTGATTGACACACATCTATGACAACAAATCTGGCACACTAGCAACTCTCCAATACTTTATGTGACTAAGAAGCCATGTATGTCCCATTTACACCCCGACTTGTTAAGCTGTGGTCAGAGTGTGTGCAGTAACAGAGTGAGATGTATGTGCATAATAGTAATGTGGAACCTGGTACTGTGTGGGAACATTCAGGTAGTGCTAAGAAACATTCCTCCCACAGGTCTGTCAAATACCAACACTGTGCCCAGAAATACAAGAATGATATGCAGTTGCTCTGAATAATGAGGTATTACACATCACTGTCACCCACACTGTCCTACAACATATAACTGTCTAGGAAATCTGTATAAGAGTGTTGTTATACAAGGTCAGAATGCATAAGCACTGGAGGTTAATAAGACAGAAAGCAGATTGGAGATATACAGCGATATCAATATAGCAGACACAACTGTGATGGACAGTGTTTAAGTTGTAGCAGACACAGCCATGATCTGAATCCTGGGAGAGGAATTAGACTGCATACAGATTCATACCCCACAACTGTACACATGAGGCCAGAATGTCCAGTATATGTGCCCATATCTGCTGCCTGTCCCCCTGGTAAGTCTGTGGCATGATCCCAGATGTGTAGCCAGCAAACAGGGAATACAAGTGATTGTCAACCATCATGAGAACACAATCTGTCACTGTAGCAACCTCCGAAACTGTTAGGAGAGTAATATTTCTAGTATGTCCCATCTACACTCCCATGTTGTCAAGCTGTGGCCAGAGTGTGTTCAGTAACAGAGTGAGATGTATGTGCATAATACTAATGTGTAATCTGGAGCTTTGTGTGGCAACAGTTAGGTAGTGCTAACAAACATTGCTCCCACAGGTATGTTGAATATGAACACTGTGCTGAGAAATACAGAACAATATAACCTGAACTGATGCTATCCACCCTGGTATTGTAGGAGATTGTGAGTGTTGCAGTTTCTCTGAATAATAAAGTATCAGTTGTCACTGTCGCCCACACTGTGCTACATAATATAACTGTGTAGAAAAGCATGTATATGTGTGTGTCAGGTCATTAAGGGTGGAAGAGGGCAATATTCTAGATATGTCCAGGCACACCAGCATGTGGTCAACACATGGCCAGAATCTGTGCAGAAAGAGTCGGATAGCATAGTGCAAAACAACAACCTGGAATCCGGGCGTATGTGTACAAACAGTTAGTCAGTTTTAATAAACATTCCCTCCACAGGTATACTAGGTAAGAGGTGTATATTGCAGATAAAACCGGTTCATGTGCAATGATGATGACAGCCATATCACAGTCCACAATAAGGCTATAGGATAGTGTAGTCAGACTTGTTAGGTACAGATAGCACTGACTAGGAAAATAATGTTGACTACAGGAATATACTACTTGTTAATTGACATTTTTCTCCTCCCCCACCTTATCTCCAACAATAATCGACATACCTACCCCAACTGGTATGTACTGACTCTGATAATGTCCAATTGTTTGATAAATATTTAAATGGCTCCAATGCATGTGCCATATTGAATTATTCCAACATTGATGGCATGGTGCCATCAATGTACCTGCATGCTGTTCTTATTACCACTGTGGTCCCCTATATGCAAGTCACCCACACAACTGTTGCGAAACACGACAATAGAACCAAAAGCAGGATATACCGAAGGTAGAAGGACACAGCTCGTACGAGTGATGAACGAAATATATAATTTATTGCTATAATAAAACTTGTACCATACTACATACAGTTAAGCGCTTTCAACTGACAATACTCAGTCTTCATCAGAACAATGTATCCATTTTTAAAAACAGTATATATAGTGTCTGTTAATTTGTATTTAAAAATTGCGCCAAAACTTTTAAAGTGATAGCACTTGAAAACACATAAAAACCTCATTTAAGAATCGCTGAATGAACTTGATATTAATAAAAATACCAATAACACTAAACCAGACAAATGATAGAAACTATATTTGCAAATAATTAAATACATTTATATATATAATTTTATATATAACTCCTACCTAATCTATATACAAATGGAATCTACCACTAATAATAAGAACAATTCAGTTCATTCAGCGATTCTTAAATGAGGTTTTTATGTGTTTTCAAGTGCTATCACTTTAAAAGTTTTGGCGCAATTTTTAAATACAATTTAACAGACACTATATATACTGTTTTTAAAAATGGATACATTGTTCTGATGAAGACTGAGTATTGTCAGTTGAAAGCGCTTAACTGTATGTAGTATGGTACAAGTTTTATTATAGCAATAAATTATATATTTCGTTCATCACTCGTACGAGCTGTGTCCTTCTACCTTCGGTATATCCTGCTTTTGGCCCTATATGCAAGTGTTTTGTTTGTTATGCCACTATTCCATATCTGTTGTCTGGGTCAAAGGGGAATATCTATGCATGTTGTTATATCTAACCCTGGAATGTGTTGACTATTACTAACCCATATATGATGATGAAATCTAAACACTATAGAATGCTTGGGAAGGCTGGTCCCAGTGGACCTACCTGTCCTACCTCAGCTAGCCATGGCACCGGGCACCAGCATGTCTGGGGCCAAACCCCGGAACTCCCTATCCATTGGTCCTGCACCACCTTTGGGTGGAACTGCCTCAGTGGATGGGGCTTGCCCCCCCCTCTGGGAGTGGGTGCGGACAGGCACCTGTCACCCATCGCCAGGTTGGGGTCATAGTGCTTAGAGCAATCAACGAGCAGTTTGGTGATCTTCTACGCCAGCTCGAGGGTTGCATGTCACAATTAGAGAGTCATCCTGGCTCTGTGGCTCAGTCTCCAGCACAGCCACCTTTGGGGCTGTGAAGATGCAGTGGTGACTGCCCATGGGTGGGAACCTCAGTCCCACTGTTACCATTAGGTGGCTTGTGGGTTTCCAATATCACAATACCCCTCCACATCAAGGTGTTTACCCCCACATGTGTCATATACTGCCCCTGTATGTGTCTTGTGTGTCTTGTTTGTTAATCTACCCAACCTGCCTCCCCAAATATACCTACTGCCCCTCCCCATCATCCCACTCTCACCTGAAAAAAAAAAAAAAAAAGGGCAATCTGTTCCCACAAAAAAATCTCCCCCATACATAGTTGTCCATTTCGCACATATGTCCACTGGACACATGTAATCCGGTCTAATTGGCATCACAACTTATTACTGTTGTCCTCACCCCTCTCCCAGGGGTTTGACTGTCCAAATCTACCTCCAAATTTAGTGAATATCCACAACTGTTGCTGTAGAAGAAATGGGCAGCTAGGGACCTTCCCTACACCATTCCTGTACATCCATAGCTATTTTCCCAACTGTCTTTCCCTCTTTGTGCCCCTTTTTCACCACTTTCCTATCAACCCTTTTTTTCTTTTCTTTTAAAGAAAATAGTGTGGAGGTAAGTGGGATTAAGTAGTTTTAAACAGCAGTAATGGGTCTAAGCCTGTTTGTGCGGGGGTAAGCACTGCCTACACAGATTAAGCAATTTAGAAGCTAACTGAGTATAAGAAACTGTAACCGGAAGTTAGCAGTGCTTACCTACATGCAAACTCACACAAACCTGCTTACAACTGCTTTAAAGTGCCTTAATCACTCTGTATCCAACGGCCTGTGTTCTGCCCAGCAGCAAAACAAACAACCGCTGCAAGGCTCAAACCCAGGACCCTGCACACCATAGACAAAGTGATGCTCCACTACGCCATGCCTGATATAAATAAACCTGATGTTTTCAGAAGCATATCATCCAGCCCAGTCATGCAACAGTACAGAGAATGTATACCAACATTTAGATGTATGTGTATGTGCAAATATATTAATATCTAAACAGATACAGTATAGATCTATTTAGAAATATATATATATATATATATATATATATATATATATATATATACATATATATATATATATATATATATATATATATATATATATATATATATATATATATATATATATATATATATATATATATATATATATATATATATATATATATATATATATATATATAAACATATATACATGTAAATGCCTACATCCAAACATATATATGTCTACACCTATATGTCTACATATACACAAGTACACAAGTTACATATATGTATGCAGATATATATCTATGTAGGTATATACGGACATAGTTATATATATGTAAGCAGATATATATATATATATATATATATATATATATATATATATATATATATATATATATATATATATATATATATATAGGTATATATATATATATATATATATATATATATATATATATATATATATATATATATATATATATATATATATATATATATATATATATATATATATATATATATGGCCATACATCTGTAGATAGCAATGGTAGATTAACAAGAACATATATGTCCACATGCACCATTAATGGGGTTGAGAGGCCCCAAACAATATACGTCTTGTACGAATAGGTGTACCCCCCCCACAGCCAAACACGTCCGCCCTGCAATACACTACCAAGTGTTGCAGATCCCATAACCAGGACCTGACATGACATTGGCACAAGATGTTAACAGTACTACATCCCACCTGTATGATGTCAAGCTGGTAACATATCATGCTGTATAGTCTGCCTCCCATAGGAAATGTAACATGTGGAAGCTATCAACATCCCCAGGATACATATATACAGACACATATATGCAGATACAGATATTCACATATATATATATATATATATATATATATATATATATATATATATATGCAAATATATAGATATACATGTGACTACACATACACACGCAGAGATATGTACAGTAAGATACATATGTAGGAGGTGCATACAATATGGAACAGCCACTATGCCTACAGTTAACACCTGAATAACTGGACACTGTATGGACCACCCATACAAATGACAATCATTGCCTGCAACATATACCCACAGAGAGGGCATAGAAAAAAACATCACACACACGTTTGCAGAAATGGAAAACCTTTATTTGGGTACTATTATAGTTCTATATGCAATATCATATAGCTGTTCAGACACTAACATCCATATAAACAGAGTAATACAGTAGTGTGGAAAGGTTCATAAATGTTGTTGTCTAGGCCAAGCTCATCGAATTGTACAATAGTAAAGACAGATTGGACCACAGGATACCAAACATTCAACAGCAAGTAATGCAGGTGTATAGTTCAGCAGCCCTATCTTCACTCTATACAAAAAACTAGTTGGTAAAGACTTCAGTTGACCAAATGGGATGTAACTGTTACATAACAAGGCATAACTGACATCATCACAAGCACACTGACAAACAGAACAGTCTGTATGGCAGGGGGCAGTAGGCCTGCATTAACCCAATTTATGTAAGTAATGTAAATATAGGTGAAGTATACGGCACTGTATATCTAAATACCTTAAGGCAGCTCACCCCTTATACCCCCAAATTTTGTATCAGCCTAGGTCATATATGGTACACCCCCCCCCCCCGAGTCAATAATACAGGGCCATATATCACTGTTACATACACTGGCCTCTGGAGGGCATAAGGATACACATGTATTGTGTAGGTAAAGCCCACATATATATGGCCCCAGCCCCACCATATGTGTGGGGGATACAAGAGCAGTGGACTGATGGAAGCAATGGCAATGTGATATACTCACAGCCTACTACAGAACAACCCCTGACAGCATGTCATATGTGCAAAGCTTGGTATGTAGGTGGAGGACAGAGGCTGAAACACAGGCCCATATGTGGTAAACTCTTGCCATACACTAAGCAAGTCGCTGGCATTACAGGATAGTCTGCAACATACCCTCAGTCAGGGAACTGAGGTTAGAAACATATATGGATGTAGCCATGTACTGATAGCACTCAACACACACACTGCCAGTGAACTATCTGACACAGGACCCATATGGTGGACAGACAAAACATGATAGGCACACCTCTGGCTACCAAGAGGATAGGCCCATATTTGAGAGATATGCAGACAGGCTGCATTCCAAGGTAAACTAGTATGTACACACACACCCTGTAACACCAGTACTATACAAAGCATAACACAACTCTACTCACACTCTGTCTGCAGTTCTGGAACCTCTTACAAATATGTAGCTGGCCTGAGTGTGCCGGTTCTCCTTTAAGAGGTATTGCTACCTGCTGTCTGTAACACTGATGCCCACACACAAGAAGGATGTCCATCAGACAGGAAAGTTAAAGGGACCACACCCACATGATGTAGGGATTTATAGTAGGTGGTTGCCATGACAGTGGTAACTGGAAGTACTACACGGCAAGCTGCATGCAGTTAGCAAGTGCAGGACACTGATTGGTGGAGAGAGAGAGAGAGAGAGAGAGAGAGAGAGATGGAGAGATGGAGAGAGAGAGAGAGAAAGAGAGAGAGAGAAACCTGAAAAAAAATAAAAGTACAGCTCATCAAACTAACAGCTGAATATGCAGGCATTTAGCCAGCTGCCATTCATAAAGACATCATTCCCACAACAGGTATGTGAAGTATATGTACATGCATTAGAATGTAGTACCTGGTCCATCATAATGGGATAGATGATGTTGAATGAGTTATATGTGCCATCAGGTGTTGTTGTGATGATGTTTGACTGAACAACTGCTATGGACAATAGTGTTTGTCCCTGTGGGTAGTGGGCTATAGCTGTTAACTGTGCAGGTCATCACTGACAGACAAGATATAAGCCATCATAGTGTGTGTTGTGTAATGGAAAGTATGTATATTATGTGGCCAATAGCTGGTGGTGGAAGTAATACCATTATGATGATCATGTGGCAGCCACAGCCCACCACTGGCAGGATACTCAGGTGAATATGTAATGTAGCATGCCGGAATGCCATAGGTGTGTAATAGGGTTACCTGCAATCAGGTCCCATATATACCCCACTAATGTCAGGCCATGTCCATATGTGGCACCTGTCTGTGTTGTAGCAAGGCAGAACTGTGCAGCTGTACAAGAAGGTGTTGTGAGATTATGGAGCTGATGTCTGAATGTACCCCACATATAGGTACGCATATGTGTACACATGTCACATATATAATATATAAGGATATATATGTATATCAGCATCTATGTCCAGAAATATACATATACCCATGTGTAGACATATATATGTGCACATATATATGACATCACATATATCTACACATATATAGATATATACCTATATGCACATGTCTACATATGTACACACACACACACACACACACACACACACACACACACACACACACACACACACACACACACACACACACACACAAACATATATGTATGCAAAGACATGTCCCCTATATCACTACCACAGTGATGTGTGCTATGTGTGAGGCAGCAGCACACATAGCAATAAATACAGATATCTACAGCTGGCAGTGTGTGTGCACCATGAATGGGTATGTCACATGTTAGTCCCTTGTTGTCATCACATTGCCCCCGTCTGTGAAGTATGCAATGGGAATATGGGAAAGTATGGATGGTACACATGTGGAGGTGGTCAGGATTGGTAGATATAAAGGATAGTCTACAGGGGTGGTATGTGACACGTGGTGGGTAAACACCATGCATGATGTGTGTGGTCTGTGATGTGGATGCCCCATGGTCCTCAACAATGGGAACAAGCCTCCTACCCACTGCCACTCACAACAGCATTCCATGTCCTGAAGGTGCCTGGTCTGGAGGCTGAGCAGGAGGAGCATGTTGGCTGTGTGAATGTGTACTTGGTGCCTCAGACTGATGTAGCACATCCCTCATGTGTCTGTGGAGCCCGGTATGGAATGGACCCTAGACCTGAACTCAGGAGACAGGAACATGTCTGTGTGTGCCCTGACAGTGGGGGGCCAACATCCCCTGGGTGGTTCCACCTGATGGTATTGCTGTAACAGTACACGAGGAGGCCCAGGTTGGGACACACATGTCATGTGGCCAGGTATCATGGGCAGATGGGTGTGGAGAGTTGGATCAGCTGGCCAACAGAACATATACATGTTATTGTGTCACTGTTATAGAACATTTGTTGGTAGTAATAGTCTATACAATCCTGGTACATGTCCAACAGCATGTATAGATGTCCCCAATAACACAGACTGTCAGATGTGCAGCAATCTTAGAGCAGCCATACCATTGGCATATATGTAACCATTGTGGCCCTGACAATGGCATGCAGGTGAATAGTTTGTAACAGGCCAGCAATGAGTGTCCACACCGGGGACATGGCTACAATCACATAGCAGAAGGTGTGTTACAATACAAAATCTGTCCAAACGGTAGATAAGCTGTAGCCATACCTAATGAGTTGTGTGTACAGTCTGTTGAAGCTGATATGGTGGGGGCGTGACAGAGATGTGTATTATGAATTGTGGTAACCTTGCCATATGAGTTGCAAGACCTGTTTCCATCTTTATGTCTTTCAGCCAAGATGGCACATGCATGGTTGCCCTCCTTTTCCAATGCTGAGAATGATGTGGTGATAGCACACATAATCCAGCACTATCCACTGTTGTTTGGCAGGCATGCACAGGAGCAGCAGAAGCAGACAACCCTGTGGAATGACCTAGTCCACAGGGTCAATGATGTCGGACTGCTCAACCGCAGTTATGAGCAGGACTGGCATCATTCTGCTGACCTGCTTTGCAATGCCCGTTGGTGTGCTGCTGCAGTCCAGGGGGATCACCTCACTACAGGGGGGGTGGCCATGTCATCCATCCCCCCAACACATGTGGAGGAGCTCCTGGCCAGCCTCATGGCACCTGTCCATCTGGACCACCAGCAACCACTGGACCCCTTCATGGAGGTGGGTGTCACCCACACACCAGCCAAGGAGCATGCATATAAGGACACAGGGTACATTGTACATTTACTGTTGTTACAGAGTTTGTTGCAACATATGTCCTTAAAGGGATATGAAGTCAGTAACTGTCTTGGCTTTCACCATCTACAAACTGCAATCCTCACTCTACCTTCTGCAGTTCACAGATAGATGTTCTGTGGGTAACACATGACACCAAAGGCACAACACACTGGCCAGTCTGCAAATGACCCTACAGATGGGGATTCCTCATAAACATAGAACTGACATGGCAGGTATTAAACATGTAGAACAACCATATCCACACACACACTGTTAAACCAGCATTACTCCAAATGCAGTATAGCAGCACTTACAGTCTGTAGTCAGGTCAGGCACATACCCCTCCTGTGTTTTGCCCTGTTTCCACAGTGTATGTTGTTAGAAGTAAATCCCCAATCCATCTGAGATGCTGTTTGCCAAACAACAGATCTAGTTTCTGCTCACTGTGAATGAAAAGGGCCAACACCAACATGATGTTCCTAGATATTGGAATGTGTTTCCATGCAATTGGCTATGGGAATGTTACCACAGTTGTTCCACATGCAATCAGCTAGGGGAGGGATGCAATTCGTGCAGAGGCTGCCAGCTGATCATGAGCATCACTTAAAATACACATGCTCCTGCCTATGCAAAACAGGTGTAGGTCTCCACATCCACCAGAGAGGGAGTGAGAGAGGCATACAGAGGCAAAGACAAGTCAGGGAGGGGTGAAAGAGTAAAACTTAAGCATGTTTGTGTCACACACCTACCAGCACAGGATATCAAACCCCTGATGACTATGTAGTGCTATCACATTTCTATGCAGTTATTGGATGCACCACGTGCCACATAGGTTACATGCTGTGGAGCCTGTATATATGATGGTGAGTGACATCTGCAACAGGGATATGGTAGCTATAGGGTAGGTGTAGTACATGTGCCTATCCGCATGAACAGGTGCATGTCAACACAGCCACATTCTCACAGGAATGCACACACATTGACACACTTGGCAGAGCCAGGAATACAACCCATCAGTAGTGAGATTGCCACAACACATTACTGTGCAGGTATCACATGCACCACAGGGATCATACAGAGGTTATATGGGCATAAGGGGAGATTTCCATTTACTTCAATGTATTACGGTCTCGGAGTTGGTATATTTAAGTAGAGGGGGTGTGGGTGGCTTGCCCCCTGCCTACACTGTTTAGTTTTTTTTTTTTTTTTGTTATTTTTATTTTGTTTTCTAAACATTCAATGTTTTAACAGTTCAAATCACTAAAGGTTGACCTTTAGTGATTCGAACTGTTAAATATTCTGTGTTCTAATATAGACCTGAACTATGTACTAAACCTACATTTTCCTTTAAAAAAGGACGTAGTATAAAAGATAGGCTAGTACATAATAAATTTCAAATTCCAAATGCTTGTATACCTTATGGTGTACATGCTTTGTGTACCATTTCTTGTGGAAAATGCATTTCTTGCCAATATGTTATATTGAATTTTCAGTATATTAATGGAAGGAAGTTTAGAGTTTTATCAAATTTTTGTTTTTGGTATCGGATATTTGAGATTGTTCTTGATACATAAAGGAATGAATAACGATCACATCATTAAACGTGCAATGTTGGTGGATTTAATTCTCACCAATAATGTGTTTACATATGATGATAAATATTTTTTGCAAACCACAGGTGTAGCAATGGGAACACCATGTGCTATCTCCTATAACTATATATAAATATATAAAGTATTATAAACGCTTTGTAGATGATGTTTTTCTTATATGGGGAGGGGATTTAAATACCCTCAGTGATTTTATTACCTATATCAGAGGGATGACAACTTTTTTAACTTTTTTAACTCTTACTGAAAAATGGTCCCAAGATAGGAATGCATTTTTGGATGTATCATTGAACAAACAAAATGGCTATATAACCACTGAGGTGTATAAGAAACCTTGCAGAAGGAATGCCTTTCTGGATTGAGATAGTATGCATCCCTCACATATACATAAAAATATCATTAAGAATCAAGTATTAAGGATTTCCCATTTAACTAGCGTAGATCAGGTTTTTGATAAGGCTATTAGTGATGTAAGAATGGACTTTATTGAAAGAGGGTATCATCCAGGTGATTTGAAAGTAATACATGAAACAAAATGAGATAATCTAGGAAAACCTTACATTATGAGAGGTGGTCCGACACTAGCGACACAAAGAGCTACTGTCCCTCTAAGGACAAATAGGTTAGTAATCCCATACGCTAACACTAATAAGAAAGTAACGGAGATAACTAAGAAGAATTGGAATATGTTATTATTGGATGACCATATAAGAGATGCAGTAGGTAATAGTCCCAGGCTGAGTTACAGGAATATTAAATCATTGAAGCGACTCCTCTGTTATGAGAAGAGAAACAAGAATGAGCTTCATTCTACTAGAAAAGGAACTTTTGCTTGTCGCAACTGTAACCGATGTGGGTTTATAGCTAATACAAATAGCTTTATACATCCAGACACACACCTCACATATGAATTTATCCATTATACTGATTGTAAGTCAAGGAACCTAGTTTATTTATCTATCTGCCAAAAATGTAATGGCTTTTATGTGGGAAAGACGAACATGACCCTGAGAGAGAGAATCAGAGAGCACATTTATGCCATTAATAAGGAGAATGAAGGAAATGCAATAGCTAGACATATAATCCATAATGATACTACACATAGTTTTAAGTTTTTAGTTCTTGAGTTAATACATTCCATGGTGAGATTAGGTGATATTAGAAAAATAAGAAGGGAAATGGATCATTAAATTACAGGCTGATAGGGGACATGGGTTGAATGAGAGGGTCTCCTTGAAACCATTCCTTATGGGCCCTGCATTGAAGCATTAAGTTTCTCCTACTTAATATTTCTTTTTTCTACTTGGTTTTAAAGTGCATACTTGTATATATAAGATATATATACATATATATTCCTGTATAAGTATGCATTTGTTGTCTTTTAGATGCTTTTTATAACTTTTATGATTAGGATACACATGTTGGTATATGTATGCACTGGTACTTTAAAGTTTTTATAGTGTTTTTACACTGTGTTTTTATTGGTTGTCTGGTATGAAAATGAGTATTTAAATGATTTGTTGCACATTTAATTTGAGAGTCTGATGAAGTGTTCTTGGGAATGTGAAAGTGCTTACTTTGTGGCAATAAATTGAGTTTTACATTATTGGTCTGCTTCAATTGTCATGGTGTACCTCCTTTCTTTATTTTGGGTACTACTGAAGGTGTTATATATGCACTAAAGTGTCTGTGTAACAAGTTTTATATAGGAGAAAGTAAAAGGGCTTTTTTAAGTCCCGATTACAGGAGCATGTTAGGGATATAAAAAAGTGTAGATATGAAAGTCCAGTTGCACAACATATTTTAAAATATCATAATGGAAGTCCTGAAGGTTTACAGGGCACTATTTTAGAGCAAGTAGAAAAAAGTAATTATTATGATGTTAAAAGTAAACTTCTATATAAGGAAGCTTTACTTATTTTAAAGTTTGACACTTTAAATCCAGATGGTTTAAATATTGCTTGTAATTGGAAAGTCTTAATTTAATTGAAAAATTAAGTATTTAATTGTATTACTAAGGTGTATAAAATAGAATGTTTTGTATGTATTTTTTATTCCACTAAAGGCAGTTTATGCTAAGGTGCAAGAACGCATTCAATTTGTTTTTCTCTGGACTGGATGGTTGTATTTTACTATTTTGTGCTTCAAACCTTTGTGTTTTAACATACAGAACTAACTTGCAAAACTCTAAGAAAATAAGTGGAAATTGTTTATGACGGTGGTATCTGTCAGTTTCAGGTAGGAGACAGGATGTCTACAGCTAGAGGATTCTTTCTATTGTCTGGAAACATAAATAATTACAGGTTTCAAAGGTAAAAGCATTTAACTGTTTTATGTCTTCCATTTCCAGGCAAACCTTGTAAGAGATAAGTATTTTTGACACAGACGTGTCAAATAGTGCTGTCATTCAGCTAACCCAGCAGTAATGTGTATTATTTATTTAGGAACTATCTCTCAGAGAAAGTTTGTGCATTTTGTGTCTTGTCTTTGGACCTGTAATCATCCATTTAGCACTTGCATTTGCCTGACTCTGTAAGTAAGATTTAGGTATAGTATTTCTGTTAGAGATAGATAGGAATATAGTAAGATTAGTTTAGATGTTTTCTGTATTTATTTGAGACTGTCCTGCAATGTTGTTTTAAAATATTTCCTGTGATTCTGAACACTGTTATTGAGTATTGTCTTGTGCTTTTCTTGTTTATTATTAAATATATTTAAACCTTTTAATTGTGGTTGGTTTGTTTAGAGATATTTAAGCTCTTAGTGTATTTGCATATGTATTTGGTGATACTGTATAGGCCACTCCTAAATAGCCTTAGACCTGGACACACTTACCATTTGTACAATAGTACATTACACAGTAGAATTGGTCACCCTTTGGTAAGGGCCTTATAGTAACTGAAAAGTAAGGGTTGTTGGTGGCAGCTGGTAATACCTCATAGTCTGGGCAGAAGGGGGCATATCTAGTAAACCTGTGCTAGCTTTCCACAGGAGTGTATGTGTGTTTGTATATAAATCAAATCTCATATTATGTGCATGTCAGCTACTTGGACAGAGACACAAAGCACTGGTAGGACAGAGAAGGTGCTGGAGATTTTGGCTTGACCACTTGGCTGAGATCTTAACCCTGTAGCTGTGCTAGTGAAGAGTCTTATTGGGGATCTGGAGAGAGAGGGAGAAACCAGCCCCAGACTGACTGTGATTTCTGTGTGCTCTTAAGGGAAATTGTACTTTACTGTGTGTGTACTTGTCATCCTCCCAATGTGCATGCCCCTCACTGGTGTTAGTGGTGAGGATTGAGGGTCTTGATTACTGGGCTAGTACAGGGGCATCACACCTCACACCACTTATTGGTTTCCTTGAATCTCTCTGGTGGGCCTTGGTGGCTACTATGGACTGGGGGTCAGACATCTCCTCTTTGGCTGTTCCAGTGTTCAAAGTCAGCATGGGAAACCACCTACTTTAGGTATTTCTCATCATGACCAGTGAAGAGACCTCTTGCTCAGGATGATATCCTATCTCCTTCCTGGTCGTCTTCAAAAGATAACCCTTGAAAGAAGAAACAGAAGGTTAATTACTGTGAACATAAAGAGATGCTTTCCATGGCAAAATATGATGCTGTTACCTTAGCTAGGAGTTTGCTGCAGACTTTTAATCCAGGGTTTTAAGTGCCTCATCCTAGTTCTTCTTCCTCTACTCCTAAGAAACAGGATATTTGTTGAGATGATTCTGGTGTAGACAGAGACAGGGTTATTTCACCTGATGTGCCATGGCCCAAGATTATTACGCTCACTCTTTAACCAGTCAGTTTGAATTTGAACATATGGAGAGTTTCTCCTTTTTCTGAGACTGTCTCCAGACTTAAAGATGTGTTTGCTTGGAAACAGGTGGATATTGCCCCTGAACTGAGCAGACATTATGATTTGTTAAAGCAGGAAGCCTGCATACTGTACTAATTCCTGCTACTCTGCCAGTCTTGGAGTATAATTTTCATGCCACCTACAATGCTCCAGACTTTCAGTCATTGATAACCAAAACGGTTGAACATTTGTATAATGTTACTCAAACCTAGTTTCTGGGCATGAAGAGGGTAAACTTCGAGACAAACTGGGTAAGAGATTCTTTTCTCCCTCAACTTTATCCTTCAGAATTTTGAATTACCGTGGCTGTATGTGAATTTTTGTGCTTAAATGTGGCAATATGCTGACAGAAATTGCTTCTTCCCAGCTTCCTGATGGGTGATATTATCTGAATCAGATTGCGGCTACTTTGTCTCCAATATCTAAATATGCCTTAAAAGTGGGTATGATTGTACTGATACTGTTTATAGTGCTATTGCTTCAGCCAATCTTTTAAGAAATTTTGTCTGGGTATGTCACCAAAATGTTTAAATGACTTGAAGTCAGAAATATTGAATGCTTCTCTTGATAGTGGGGATTTTATCTGATCCTTCTGCTACTCATGTGTTCAAAAAATAGAATAAGAGAGAGGGAGAGAGAGAGAGAAATTAGTACAAGGAGTTTCTAAACATATTCAGGGCTCCAAAATATTTCCCTCCAAAACCTCAACTCTCTTTAAAAGACACACTTAAGACGGGGTGCTTTCTGCTAACAGACTGATACCTAAGAAGAGATGGCAGGATTAAACTAATGAAAATCCCCCCCAAAAATGATTTTTTTTCCAAAAAAGGGCCAGATGCCCTCTTCAGAATGATTATAACACAAAATAGGTAACTGCCCTCCCTATTCCTTCCTCTGCATCTCTTCTTCTATCTCAGAAGATAACTGTCAATGACCCCTTTTGGCAACAGATTATTTCAGACAAATGGGTTTTGAAGACAGTTGAATAGGGAATCAGTTGACAATGGACAGAACCTCCCTTCCTTTTAGGGGAATGCCCCCCTCACCCTCCCAATCAAACAAAATTGTTTCCTCCAGTGCTCCAACATGGTAGATGCAGGAGTCATACAGCAACTTGTATTGCAGAATGTTTCCATTTCCAAAGAAAGAGCATTCTTGGTGAACAATTTTGTATCTTTCTATTCTCAGTTTTTTTATAATTATTCCAATGTTCAGGATATTGACACTTTAAATGGTGTTAGCTCAGATTTCAAGTCAGAGTATTATGGAAACTCTAGACCTCAAACATGCTTACCATAACATTCCAATAGCAAGCAACTTCAGCATATTACTATAATTTTCTGTGGCTGGGTCATATTTTCAGTTCTCTGCATTACCCTTTGAGTTGTCCACTGCACCAAGAGTGTTTATAATGTGTCTAGGCCCAGTAGTTGCCCACTGCTGATTTCAGTATATCCACATTTTTCTTTATTTAGACAACTTGCTTATCTCTGCAAAGTCTTTTCCCACTTGAAAGGGGTCATTAACCAAGGTATCTTCCTTCCTAGAACATCTGGGATTCTGCACAAATATGCAAACATTCTTCCTTGTTTCATCACACAGGACTGTGTTTTTAATTTGACTAACAGGCACCATGTCTCAAAAACATTTCCTTCATCATTAGAAGGTAGATTTGAAACTGGAAATCTTCTTGAACTTTTCTCACCAGTCCAAAGCTACAGCCAAAGAATTTTGGGGGATATCCGGCCTTATGACTTCTATGATTCTTGTGATTTCCTTTACCTGATTACATATGAGGACGATTGAGTGGTACCTCAAAAACATATGGACCCAAAACTCTCATCCTTTGGAACTTCATATTCCAATTTTGGGTTGTATCATGATAGAACTGCATTGCTGGAGGGATCAGTTGGCCCACAATCCAGGTCTCCCTTTTTCTTTACCCACCCCAACACAATCCATATTAAAAGATTCCTCAGATTTTGCTTGGGGGCAGACACCTTCAGAGTAGAAAATCAATAAAAAGGTCTTCTAGGAGTTAATCCACAAGCACCTACACCTCAAGTAGATCTGTTCAGATAATTTCAAAACAGACAACTAAATAGATTCTGTACCATGACCGCCTGCAAGCATGTCTGGCAAACATATGGCCTGTAATTTTCTTGTCAAGAATGTTCCTACAAGCGTTTTCACCCTTTCCAATGATTTCCAGGATAACTCTGAGGATTCAGAAGAACTCTTCAAAAATCATTGTGGCATCACTGTTTTAAACCAGGCAAAATTGTTTTTTTTTTTTTCATCTTATGTAATTGACCAGGGAAATTACCAAAGCTTCCTCACTGACTAGATCTACTAACATGGGAAAAGGGGAGTTTGCTACACCCTGACATCAAACAACTTCAACTGACTGCCTGGATGGTTCAGTTTTAATACCTTTTAGGAACCTCTTTTATAAGGATGTGCATCAGGTACTAAAGGAGGAAAGAATCCCTGATACTAGAAAATCATGCTAGCAAATCGAACAGATTTTCTACTTGGTGCCTAGTCAACAACATGCACCCACAGGGAGGTTGTACCACCGTTGCTTAAATATTTGTGTTGGTTATTATCTTCTAGCCCATCTTACTCCTCTATAAAGGCACATCTTGTGGCCATTTCTGCATGTCTGCAAATATATCCTCCTCTTTCTTCTCTGCTTATTGTCAAACAGTTTTTTTTAAAAAAAAGTTTTATATATATATATATATTTTATCAGCCAGTTCATCGTTTCCTATTCAGAGAATAAGAAAGGTCAACCTGTATCAACACAGATTCTTTCTAAGATGGTTATTCTCTGTTATTGTTTTTCTATTGCTCTTACCATCAAAAATTCATTCCAGATAGAGTTAAGGGACATTCTGCTAGGGCCTTAGCTTCTATGGCATACTGAAAAGAGGGTGGAGTCTAGAACTCTAGGATCCATGAGATTCCTCCTCCATCCATAAATAAAAAAAAAAAGTACTAGCTGGATGATTGGATCTAATTTCTAATCAGGACTTGTTAGGAACATTCTCCAGGGGTCCTGTATCCTCCTCCCTCCTCCCTCCTGGCTGGCTAATGCTACTTACTCTGACCTACACTGTACAGTGCTGTTGAGGATGAACAACACAGGTACAGGTGTGTAAGCTGCACTCACCTATAACAGTAGATGTTTGAATTCTTCACTACTACAGTAGCCACACTTATATATATATATATATATATATATATATATATATATATATATGTGTGTGTGTGTGTGTGTGTGTGTGTGTGTGTGCGTGTGTATGTGTGTGTGCATGTGCGTGTGTGTGTGTGTGTGTGTGTGTGTGTGTGTGTGTGTGTGTGTGTGTGTGTGTGTGTGTGTGTGTGTGTGTGTGATTTGTATTTATAGTACATATTTTTATGGTTCATTCCTGGTGAGTTCCCATTTTTTTGTATGGGACAAGAAAGTACTGAAGATTTTTAGTCACTCTGGCTGCTTATATTACTCATTCCAAAATGAGCTCAGCCTATAAGCACCCAAAGAGGCAGTCTGGGAAGGGTTGAAAGCATTGGAAGGCTGTCTGGTTGCTTTATCTCTGGAAGAATGCAACTCAGTGGCTACTACAGCAGTAAAGAATTCAAATATCTACTGTTACAGGTAAGTGCAACTTACAAAACTGTACTGTGTTTTGCTATTACGGCATTAGTAAAAGTCTTAGTCCTTTATTCTGTGGACACTTCCAAACTAAGTCAGATATTCTTAGTAATGGGAATAGAGTGAAGTGAATAAGATAAACTATATAGTATGAATGGCGCAAAAGGAGTGGAAGATCTCAGACATTAAATTATATCTTTCAGCATCATTAATGGTAGTTATTGTTAGGGCTATGTGAAATGCCATCCTCTACTAGGTTAACACTGTAGCTCTGACTTTGCATATAAGAGCATTGCAGAAGGAGGTGGTCACTAACCCCCTCCTGGATAAAATGGGTCACACACTATTGCTGCTAAGGAGAAATGTTGGCATAGGGCAATGGGCTCATAAAAACAAGTAAGCAAGGCAGTAAGTTTGTGCACTTAGTTCCCATAAAGCAGGCCTTTAGGTGGTAGAATAAGTGTGTCTTTTCTCCATGTGTATATCAATAATCCCTGGAAAGGCCTGCTGCCAGAAGTAGTGTAGTCAAGTACAGCACTCAGCTACCAAGACATCTAAACTATTTTTACGTACAGCTAAACTGTTTGGAAGCTGGGCAACTTAATGGATATTTGAAATTTACAAAGCTATTGAGGAAATCCTATGAGTGGCATCTTCCCTGCTTTTCATCCTATATGGACTGCAGAAGACAAAAGACATATTGGTAATATTTATCAGTCCCTGGCTAAGGTCTTACTAGACGACAGCTGGCAAGCCATTAGGAATGGGAACATATTCTCCAGTAAGCTAAGCCCCAAGTATTGTCTTGGGAATTACAGTTATAGCTATTTCTTTTCTACTGAAAATTATTAACTCTGTAGGTCTGAGAAGACAAACTGACTTACATGTTAGAAAACAACTACAACACTGAATATGTTTAAATTGGAGTATTATTCCATGGGCCCACAAGTAAATATGAAATTGTCTACAAAGATAAATGTGTAGCTAGCCAAGCTTTCCATAACTAAGATATGTAATCCATGCTCAAAACTATTCAATGTTCTCTCTCCACAATTCTAAACCCTTTCAAAGCCTACTACATTAAATTGTATTAATGCAGAAAATTCATACACCCTAGTATGATCTTAATACATCCTTCCGTATTCAAACACAAACTCTGTTACACTGATCTTTGTCTTATTATTTCAATATAGATAACAAAAACAATACAAAATGCATATGAGTGTCGTGTATAGTGGAGGCTATGATTCTACTTTTACTCAGAAATATTTTAAGAACTCCCCCATAAAAGCAGGTATTAGATTGCAATATTATCAGCAATGCTACATGCAGTATAACGTGATTTAGAAGAGATCAATTAAAAATGTGGCTTTTCTATATTTGATTAGACTTTCAATTATTCTGCACACAGTTTAATATTATTTGGAAAAATTCAAAAATACATTTTGCCAAGTACATTGCTGTCTGATATATCAGTCTGCTAGTAAAATTTCCTTGCAGAATAGAGCAGTATATCAATATATCAGCCTGTTGCCTTCTTGATACCTGCCTGAATTTGTGAAAAGATTTTCACAATTGTTTCCAACACTTAAAGTGGTGCTGGTCTTTATGGTATATAATGAGTTTCTGCATATATAACTGCAATGTTACAACTTATTACAAGGAAATTAAAGAAGTAAACCTTTCATTTTGAAACTAGATGTACATGTTAATAATGCTTCCTCTATGAGCGGGTGAAGTCCAACATGCCAAGGACTCCATTTCCAGAAAATAAAAAACACCGACAAAACACATTTTTAAATGTTTTTTGTTTTTTTTTGTTTTTTTGCAGGGGGACATCTCCCAAACGTATATACACCAACTCCATGGTTGTACGAACTCAAATAATGGGGAAATTACCCCTGAAAGGGACAACTCTGCCATCACAACTCACCAACAGCAATTTCCTGTGGAGGAGCTCCAATAATCAGTGTGTTGAACCTTCAGTCTTCGTCCACCAGTAAGGTAATGGTTAATAATTAGTATTCTTGTCAATTCTTATTGTTGATTATTGTTGAGGTCAATGTTTATTGAATTTTTGGATTGATGTAATGTGTTTATTCATGTATTGTTTATTCAGTCATTATTGTAATTTTAGCAACTCACAAACATGATAAAAGCTATGCAATGTACTGGTGAATACATTTAAATACAAAATAATTAAAACTGAACACTGATTTTAAACTGTGAAATCCATAATGAACTCTCTAATGGTAAAGAAATACAAATGTCTTTCAGATAAGATTAATAAACTGCTTCTCCTATAACTCATAAACCTGATTCTCAGCTTTACTGCCTACATAATATTGCCATTTACTCAATCCCTTTTAAAACTGCGGTCACTACTTCTATCCTGAGAAACTGTAAAGAAATCAAATTTCCTTTAAACAGCCTTCATAAACTTTTTAAAACTGCTAAGTACAGATTATAAGATATACAATACCCTCTGGGCTAACAGAATACAAACCATAATAGCCTTCCGTATTCACTCAAACCTTTCAACTGCCAGAAGCAGACTGAAAGGACTTCTTAACTGTTGATACACATTCATATTAATCTGCCCCAAATCTCTCTTAGCCTAGAAATTGAAAACCCCTTTAGAAGGTTAATTTGGGTCTTATGTTCAATGCACTAAGCAGAGCAGTATAAAATCCTGGATTTAAAACCAGGCATGATATCCTGGATTTCTAACTAGCTGAATGCTTTACTAGAAAAAAAGAAGATATTTTAATTGTGATTTCTTTGTCTCCATACTCCAAGATCAAGTTGACTAGTCACATAGTGAATAACTAATAATTTTCAAGCTAAGTATATCCTAATGCAAGATTGCTTGTAACTGTGTTTATTTTTCCTCAGATCCTGATAGATTCCGGAAGAATAATAGTGAGGATTGTGTGATAAGATTAGCTCAAAAGATTATGGTGATAAGATATTAACAAGGTATATTCTGGATGTTTGGGACTGATGCCTTCACTTTCCACTTTCAAACTGTAACTTTAAACATGTTACTTAACTGAATATAGTGACATGTAGGACTAGTTTATCCAACAGTCATGATGGTACACTTACACTTAATGGTAACATTTAAAGAAGGAGCGAGTTTCCCTAACTCTTGTACTCCCTGTAAAGTCAAACATATGCACTGTGACACAATGATGCTGTATGACTGTTGTGGTAAGAGTTCTCCTGTAACATGATAACATGAGGAGCTAATTCATGCCTCCTTAGAGTGCAAACTTAAATAGATGGGTGTGCAATTTCAGTAATGCCTAAATACTATGGTTTGTAACAGCAAAATGATAGGTAGAAAATGTTTACTCAACAGATGTGATGATAATGCAGCCTATGGATAACACTTACATGGCTACATGATTTTGAGCCCTCCAACCATTGTTTAGGGTGACCCGTATGCATTGAAAATACAACAATGAAGTTAGCCCTTCAAGTGTCTTCTTTCTGATCTCTCTACCTATGACTTTGCACGGCATCATTAGGTAATACACAGTGCTGCAAAGTGTGGGCCTAGATAGGCAGAGATTCTACTCTGGCACTGTATAAGTATTGCATGTATATAGGACAATACTGTCAAACAGAATTGTCTTTCTTAACAGATGGTGATACAGATGACTCACACTTGTGTGAACACTCACATGGCTAAAGGACTTTTGAGTCCTCAAACCACATTTTAGAGCAGCCATAACTATTTAAACACACTACTGATGAATTCTCCTCCAGTGTTGCATTATGAAATTTCTCATATGCTTTCTGCTGTGGAATCAGCAGTTAATACACAGTTATATAGCCTATAAATTTAGATAGATGTTTAGCTTTGGTAAGATGTAACTACTGAGTGTGTAAGAGAATGCTAACAGGCAGGACTGGCTTCACCATGAGCATTGATATTTATAATTTCACTCAGTGGAAACATTTGCGATCAGAGAGAGAGAGAGAAAAAAGACAACTTTTGTACTCCCTTTTCGGAAGCCATAAGAGTTCAAACAAAATGCTTAAGTTATCTCTTCAATTGTGTGATTTTTAACAATTGAGCTATAACTTCTTGTGTGATGTCATCAGTTAGTGCACAGGTCAAGAGGATCTTGATGTACAATACATATGTTTGAATTCAGCATGTATGCCTTTTATTATTTTGTTCACAATATAGTATTAACAGGCAAGAATGGTTTGTACAACATATCTTGATGTGTTACATGATACATAGTAGTCACAAAAAGTTATAGGATCTTTCTGCTATTTTGTTATGGTTTTTGGATTGGTGGGTGATATTCATTCAGTAATTGCTGTACTTCCTTATAAGCATGTCCAGTATAATGATGCATGCATTGCATTTTCCATTGCACAATGATTTGCACAAAGCACCATAAGTAATCAAATCCTGGTACTGCTTTATGCAAATCTGAAAAGTGAACATAAATCTGCAGAACTACGATATTACACTGTGAAGTAGTTTGTTGCTTTATTAAACAGATACACATACACACACACACACACACACACACACACACACACACACACACACTCACACAAATGCAAGCAAAAGCATATGAAAGCTTTTTATTAAACACCTCGCTTATCCCTAGAATTTTTGTATTGCAATTTACAGTAGTTTCCTTTTCTGATGGGAATATAGTTTTATTTGAAAGTATCCCCTGAAAATTTGACTCAGGATTTAGTTTATAATTCCATGTCATTGTAGGATATATCATCCTATCTATTACATTTTTGTCACAACAGATGGTGAAACACTCCATATGACCTATGTGCCAGCATCACATATAAATCTGCTTAGCACACCTAAACAGATGTAAAGCAGTCAACATGCAAAAAAGCATTTTTGTAATCAGACTAATGCTGTCAAAATCTGAGTCAGTCCCTTTCTACCTTTCAGACCTTGCACAGAATTCAAAGATGTAAATGTTCAAAGCCTTCCTAAAAAGTCTTTCAAATTGTATTGTCATTTTAGAAACCAGAACATGTTATGATAGCAAATTGAAAGTACACAAAATTAATGAATCTAGCAGTGCAATGGATTAATGCTTGACTTGCAGGACTGTTATCTTTAACATGTGGGATTTACATTTAAATCCAAATTGCATGAAAGAAACTGAACCCATTTCTTATCTTAGTAAAATGCCAAGCTTATGGCTTATATTTTTCCATGTGGCATATTTTGTATCCACACACTGATGCTCCTCTGATGATAAACAGCATGCAAGATGACAAAACTGCATGAGACTTGAATAATGTACCTTATAATCCAAGCTTCTTTTTGCTCAATACAAGCTGCAGTGTCTTAAAAAGTGATGCTGGCAGGACAAGGCTAGTTTATAATAATATATGGTTCATAACTGCAGACTGAATGTAGAAATGTAAACTTTAATATTCAGCGCTCACATTCTGGAAATAGTTAACACCAGTAGTAGAACAACCACTCTAAAGTTCAAAGAATATAATTTTTTAAATGTATGTAAATAAAAAATTGTTAGAGTCAAATATCAGACTTATTTTATATCTTTGCTGACCAGGTACAACCGCCAGACATAAGTGCCCATATTCATAGCCAACCCAGGAGCACTGACTTGTGAAATGACTTGGTGAGAGTTACACATTAAAGAAATGGAGGCTGAAGGAATATCCTTTGCTTAAAGGGCACAGTTCATCATCACTTCAGGGACTTAATCACCTGGACAAACAAACAAACAAACAAACAAACAAACAAACAAACAAACAAACAAACAGAAAAAAAGCATGGACTTGATCAGTGCAGTTTATTTTTAGATTATTAAATTTGATTCTACAAATTTTTACCTGTATCAGAATTGTGTGCTTCATACTAAGATTCAAGATTCCAGATTACCATATTGGAGCCATTAGTGGTTTACTTAATTGAAGCAGGTACAGATGATTTGCAAAGGTTCAAGTTCCAGGGCAAAGTATGCTTATGAAGTATTTGATTTCATAAAAGTTACATCATTTTAAGTCAGAAAGAATGAAAGTAATGATATTTGAAGGCTAAGTATTTCTCTTCCTACTTACTCTAAAGGTAAAGAAATTAATGGAGGCTGATTTTAATAAAAGCAGTGTTAGTGAAAAATAAAATGTAAAAGAAGGACTAATGACATCAATGTTTACTCTCCTACTGTATAACGTTAGGATGAAGGATAAAAAAGAGATGTTATTTATCTTCATATATTAGGAAAAAAAGCAATGATCAGGAATCATTTTGCTTGGTTACACAAGATCCTGCCAAAACAGAATTAGCAGAACTGCAACTTGCAGAAGTAACTGTAACAAAATGGCAATCATCAGTCATTACAGTACCAAAAGCATTCTTTGTGAAAAAGCAACTTTTAAATTAACACAAGAGTTTACTTTGGGGTCAAAAATCCAACGCAGCAGTCATACACCGAACTGCTCCTCCTGCTCTTACTGATAAAATGTAATCAAATCTTAGGTTACTCCATCTTAGAATGGGAGGGACATTCCCAATTATGTTAGCCTAGGAACAAAGGGACACTCATTACACACATACATGCAGATTTGCACATATTCAAAAAAATGTTATGCGAAAAGTTCAACTTTCAAAATCTCATGTCAATCTATACCTCTCAACTAACTAGAGTTTTACAGAATATCCAGATTTTTGCCTTCTATTTTTGATTTGTTCCTGATAAAATTTGTGTTTTTTTGGCAAATTAGAGAGGACAGAATTCACTAAATAACCACTCAAAAGGATAAATAATCCAGTTTGAACAACATGTTGTACCTGCACCATGCTGACTCCATGCTTAGCAAAAACTACAAATACAAATAAACTAATGAATATCTTTGCATCACATCCATAGAAGACCAACTACGGTATAAACAGAGTAAATGTATTCTTAGTACTTCAACCACACTATGTAAGCAGCTGTTTAGTTGACATTGCAGAGCTACTGAATGAAGAAAACTTTCTATTTAGCTCATCTTAATATTAAGATAGAGCAATTAATTTCCTTTTAAATGTATGAATTATGTGCCTATAACTCAACTGAATATTTTGATATGGTACTTAATTTCCTTTTACATGTATGAGCCACATTCTATTGTTTTTGTGCTAAAAGTGCATTAGTTTTGAGTTATTCATGCTAACTGCAAGAAATAAGTTTACTTTCTTTAAGAATCCATAGATTAAACTCACCACCTTGGAAATCAGAAGTTCCCCATCTGCTTGGTACTCTCAAGAAATGAAAAAAATAAATTAAAATAAAATAAAATAAAATGGTGATTGCTAACTGTAAGCAAATAACAAAGGATTATGACTGTATCATTGCTTATCATTGATCATATTCACCTCGGCAGCACATATGGACTTTGAAAGATGATAAAACTCTCAGTACCGCCAAACATACATCAGCAGAAATAGTGTTCCTCTGAAGAATGAACTCCTTTAATAAGTGTTGGACACTTTGTTTTGATACACATTTTGTTTATGAGTATGGCAGAGTGAAGTACCTATCAGCTTTTGAAGATTTTTTTCTATCTTCTGCCACAGTTGTTTACTGTTGTTTGGTGGCTTGGCCTGCCTGTTGTTAATCTTTAGCTCGAGAACTGATATTAGCAGCATTTAGGGGTGTTAAGCATATTTTTGACATCAGATTGAGATAATTTCATAAAACTTTGCAGCATTACATTAAGTGAATTTGAGGAACAAGTGACCACACACAGGGTATGAGCAATTCAGAAAATTTAGCTACACTGCACAACCAGCTGGAGCAACATTGCTTGTCATGCTATGTGTTAATAACTGCATAGTGAAGTGCTGCATATGATAATGAAGCAAAAAAAAAAAAAAACAAAAAAGAAAAGGACAGCAGAGTGGCCCAGAAACATTTAAATGTGTGTAGACACTCTGAGCCTACCTTAGGTGTGTAAACAGCCAAATGCTCATATTCAGGCAGTGTGAAATACTGAATAATGACAGAGGTTGTTACTGCAAACTTCTACATACAAGAGGATCTTATAGCAGCTGTCACAGCACATGTGCATGTTGTCACTCACAGAAGGGCCAGGCTTTCTGAGCATGCTTAATATTTTATGCCCTCCATGACAGTGACATAGTAATAGTGGACATGTTACACGCTTGTTTACAGCCTGGAAAGAGTCATGCAGTACCCATCCCAGTGGATACGACAGTCTGTCTGGCTTTACATATATTAGCTACAGTGACCTTTCAGTGATCTACTGAGGACACACTGGGGGCATGTTTGGCATTGGCCTCAAAAATACTACACCGGTTTCTTGATGCCATGCTTCAGTGTGCTGGTGAACATACATGGTTTCCATAAGTCACAGAAGAGAGAACAAATAACACACTGGACTTCTAGGCTATTAGAAATTTCCCTGCAGTACTGGGGGTCATGTACTATATCTAATACATTGGAATAAAATCCCCATGTAGTAAACAGGGAAGGAGGTATGTGAACAGCTAGGGTATCACTCCATCAACTCTCAGGAAGTCTGTAATGTATAAAGTATCATCTACAATGCCTGTGGAGGCCAGCTGGGCAGATTTCATGACTCTAATCTATGGTGCAAATGTGATCTTTATCAGCTGTTTATGAGGGGTGGTTTCTTGTATGTGGTCGATGTTAAATATGCTCTGGAACTCTGGCTAATTACACCATGTTTTGGGCTGCTGAAGTCATGGTTCTGCTGCCTGGATACATACAGGGATGCCCTGCATTATGATCCCACCACATATGCAAAATTATATAATGTGTGTGCTGTTTTACACAATATTATTGTTACAAAGCAATAACAACATAGTGGGCTTTGCAGAGACCACAGTTCATATCACCACAGGCAGCAGTAGCTGAAACAGGTTAGACTAAAAATGAAGCATGCAAAAACACTAGCTAGTGCTTACCCATGCATAAGCTGGCCATACTGTGTATTAAACAAAGGAAATTCAAGTGTCATTGTACAGAGAGGAGGCCACAGCTTTCATCATTTGCACATGCTGGGCCGGGAGGACAGGACTGCATGTCTTTTACAGAGAAGTGTGTAAGTAGGAGCACTGAGGTGTATAGAAACAAAATGTGCTTCTAGGGAAGTGTCAGAACTGGTGTGATGCGATTAATGTTGGGAAGGCTAAGGTCAATGGATGTATGGGATATGCTGGGGGCTGTGCTACTCTACATATCTGACAGTGTCCCCGCATGGTGTAGCATTGTGCCTTGGCCTATTGGACAGGTCCAGGACATGCATGGCAAGGGTGTTGGCTTCCAGTGCACTTTTCTGCCTACCAGAGTTGGCCCTGCCAGGAGTTGCACTGGCTGCCCATGACTATGGCTGAATGTCAACATACTACCTGACCATGACTGATATCTGCAAGGGAATGTGCCAGCATGATGATGACCATGACCATGTGGATGGACTTCTCCTGGGAAGAGATGCATTCACAGATGATATTTTAATAGATGTGCTATCACTGCAAGAGTGGGTTCTAGCTCATCTATGGCCAGGTCAAATGACATCCAGGGACATTAATTGACCAGCTGTGAGGATGGCCCCTCTCACCCAACAGTTGACCCATCATAGACACTGCACATTCCAATGTGTGATTCCTGCTATCCAATGATGCACACATATGGTTTGTGCACTCCAGTATGTCAACCTGCAATGTCTTGATCACCCCGCAGTCTTTGGTGAGGTTCTGGTGGAATTCAAACATGCCTTCACTATAGTTCCCTACATACACTGGGTGGCAGCTATTGACACACCAATGTCAGGAAGAGACAGTACAAATACCTCAGATAATCACTGGTACCAACCCCCCTGTGCAGAATATCTTACCTACAACTGCAAGGAGTAGATTTAGACATGTCTCTACTGCTGGCCACCACACTTCTCTGATATTGAGTGTCACAACCAACCTGTCCATTCTCAGATGGCAGTGTTTTTTGGTATGCTCAGGCATAGGGACTGTGTCTATAGTGTGAGGAAGAGATGCATAGGTCACACTCCCTGTCTCCAACACACACTCTCTGCATTTTCTGAGTGTGCCATCTCTTCCTCACCATTATAATCATCAAGAGGATATTGATCCTCCAGCATCAGATGGGGGTCATACCACAGTCCTGGTTCCAGAGAAAATTTCACCAGAAGAAAGCACATCTAGTGTAGGTATGATCCAACATCAAAACTATACATGCAACTGATATTATAACTATAAAGATATGCTATTAGATTATAAAACTACCCATACCTTGTGCAGATGTATTTTGCACATGGACACCAGATGTATCTATATGAAACAAATAAAACAGGTATTCTCAACTGCAATGTGACTAACATATTAAAAAAATAGTCGAGTACTGATAATAGGTATACATTTCCGCAGCATCATCAGTGCCAATATTATTGGGTCTATTCATCTCTGCCACAACATCCAGCACCACACCATGGAACTCTCAAGAGGTGGTACTGATGTTAACTTAGGTCAAGAACTACTCCATCTCTGTAACGGGAACTTCAGTATGTGGCCCAACACTTGTCACCCAGTGTTGCCATGCCATGGCCATCTCCTTGTGGGTTGCAATGCATATCATTTTGGTTGCTCAATGTCAAAAAATGTCACAGTTGTAATCCTTACCACCACTGCATTGACAATGGTGATGACTTCATGCCAGACATGGTCCCAATATGACTGGTCATCAGAAGTGGAAGCAAAAAGCTGTCTGCCATGGAGACAGAAGGCCTCTATTACCACCTCATTTTCTGCCTTTGTAAAGTTGGACTTGGTGATGGATGTGGCTCTCTGTGCCTGTTTCTTTGCTTTGTATCTGTTAGTATGGAAAAGACTGGAATTAACAGCTGTGGTGTTATACTGGTGTTTGAAAGCCTAACAGAATTCTATATTTATAGACCAGCTGCTAAGCTTTAGTAGGACTAGGCACTAAAATACATGTATTTACAAAGCAATCCTTACATTAATGTCAGCCATTATTGTGTCCTACATACAATTCCCCCAAAACCAAAAATACCAGCACAAGATTGCAAGTTAACAAGCATGAAAATTAACAACCACAAGGATGTTTACCCACAACCATGCTAGAAATTCTTAAATTGTAATCAAATGTATAGCATTACACTGCTGTATGACACACTTTAATGTTGCTATAACCTACGGTAATGTGACTGTACTCTGCTATGGCCAATACACTTGAAATAGACCCCATCTGAAACCTTTGGCCAATATATGCATGTACACTGAAAAACTGAGCCACATTTCTAGAACTTACTGTAAATAGCAAACAAAAAGGTAACCTTTTTACAAAAATGTAGGTGTAAAAAGAGTAACATACCTTATGTAAGCAGATAGTCTTATTAGGCAGCAACAAGTGATTGATGTAGAAAACAAATCAGGATTACAACAAAATTCATCTTCCTAAGAATTGATGTAGAAAACAAATCAGAATTACAACAAAATTCATCTTCCTAAGAGAGATTATGATCTGTGGTTTCAGATGTGCTTTCCTTGTGTATATTAACCCATCTGGGTGTGATGAATATACTAACTAGGACTCAAGAAATTATTGTTTCTGAATCACTCAGTCTACACGATGAGCAAACCTAATAAACATCATGCTGAATTCTACACAATGTCATGTGTACACCTGAACACTTGCAGTAAGATCTGCATGCATGTGAAAAGCCCAGATTAAAGGGCTGGGGAAATTTTCCATCTCATACCTTTCATGTGTATTTCAATATGAGTAACATTCCTCGATGTAAGTTTTAAAGAACCATGTTCATCATATTCCCACATTGAAAGAATCTCCTTGGGATTCAGCAAGCCATTTTTTTCCATGCAGGAACAGTGTAGCCGTTTCTGCACAGAAAATGGCCACCGAGCGATCCAGCAAACAGCCAATCTGATGGCTACAGAATGCTAATTACCTAATTTGCTGGTGAAAACCATGCAAATGAGGTGAATTAGCGATTCACCAAGCAGCCAAGTATCCATGCAGGAACAGTGTTATTTGCAATTTCTGCAAATAACAAAATGGGGGCATGACAGCTCTCAAAAAAACATGTATTACAGTGGTCAGGCATGTCAATGGCCAAATATATGGCCATTGGTATGGAAAACTGTTTATTTTTTATAAAAATCAAACTTTTTTTTTGGCTGATCTTGGCACTGGAGCATAAATGGGATCGGGCAGAAAATAAAAAAAATGTGAAAACTCAATTCTAAGGGAAATCTGCATTTTGCCATTATAGTCTATGGCATGCAGAATGAAAACAATACCAGGGAATAGTGCTTGTCAAGGGGAAAGCTCAGTGTAAGTGCAGTAACTATGGACTAAGGCTATGGGATATGCAAATGAGGGGAAATTTACTGAATCATAGAAATCTTCTAAGTCCCAAATTGCACCTCACCGTATAGGTGCTCTAGCACGATGGTGTAACTAGGAGTAGCAACATACATGAAAAGGGTGTGTGTAAGGCATGTTGTAAGCACATTGGAGCCCTAAGGTGTAGAGATAAGCTTAGCTAAGCACAACTATGCAAGGGGGTGTGTCTGAGGCTATATTGTCTTATTCCATGAACTGAGGAGTGTGTTCGCGGCCAGGGGAGGCCCATTTCTTACTGTTTACATAAGCTTAATGGGTTTGTACTAAATGCACCCAGTCTAAAAAAACAAAACAAAAAAAAAACGGAAATAACAGGACTATTTACATTTGGGCACCAGATTTGAATGGCACACCTTGGGGCTTAAAAGGGGAGGAAATGGGAAGGGAAAAGAAAAAATAGCAGAATTAAAGCAATCAATTACAAATAACATAGCTGGCAGGTGGAATGCATCATAGTCAGCCAGTCATACAGGCATGATCTGCAGCACAACAGTATAATGTATGACAACACCTTACAGTCTGTTTTTCCCACAAACTCAGCACCATTGGTGTATACATGCGGGGGAATTTTAATTGGAAAAATGTTAGGGGCTGCCATTGCTTTGATCCATTATTATGTGCTAGATGTTGACAGCAGAAAGGAGGATAATGCTGACAACTGCCACAGACCAAGGAGGAGGAGAAGAATGTTCAGACCCAGGGTAACAGTAACCTAACAGGGGCTACATGATCTGGAGATAGTAGAGCGCTACAGGGTGGACAGAAACATATTTCATCAAATCACTGAGCTGTGCTGGCCTCAACTCAAATCTAGAACCAACAAAGTGGAACCCATCTCAGTGGATACCAAAGTATGTGTAGCCTTAAGAATTCTAGCTACAGGTACTTTCCAAAGAACTACTGGTGACATTATGGGGGTCTCACAGGCATCTGCGTCCAGGGTACTCCACCAGATCCTGGATGCCATGCTACCACATACCAGTGAGCACTTTTACTTCCCCAACACCCATGAGGAGAGGACCAGCAATATGCGCCTCTTCCACCATGTAACAGAATACGCAGAGGTACTGGGTGCCATAGACTGCAAGCACATCCACATCAAAGCAACACCAGGTGAACAGGGTAGGGTCTACATAAACCCCAAGGGATTCCCCTCCATCAACTGCCAGGTTGTGTGCAATGCCCAGTGCATTATCATGAGTGTGTGTGTTGGCAGCCCTGGAAGCTATCATGACTCCCATATCTGGCATTCATCACAGCTGTACCAGGAATTTGCCAGTGGGGGCATCCCATATGGCTATCTGGTGGGGGATGCTGGCTATGCACTGGAGCTGTGGATGATGACACCCATTAAAAATGCACACACACCCACAAAAGAACGCCATAATGAGGCGCATGCACAAACCAGGATCATTACAGAACATGTGTTTGGGATGCTCAAGTCACGGTTCAGCTGCCCTGACATATCTGGTGGAGCCTTGCAGTACTCTCCAGTCAGATGTGCACACATGTTCATAGTATGTGCCATGCAACACAATATGATCCTGCTGAAACAGCTGCAGAAGGAACAGCACAGGGAATGGCCACACAGCCCACCACCATTGCAAGGTCCCCACAGGCACAGAGGGACTCACAGGAGGAGGCCCCTGAGCCTGCTCCCATAGGCAGATGGAGGCATGCCCAGTATGCTCAGACCTTGGCAAAGAAGCAGTGCATAGCACACACGCTGACACTGTAGGGACCCCAGGGACTGACACCTTTCTCTGACTCAGGCACACAGTAAAAAAGGATGACACACACATCACATTACCTGTAATTTACCAAGTATAGGTAGTGTACTGTGTGCATCCAACATAGGCGGCCCTCAAGCACCATCTTCACAACTGCCGCAAGCACAAGGTATGTCAGTCTTCTTAACAAATTAATGGAATAGTATGTTCTGCTAGCATATCTATGGTAATGTTGTATGCATGCATGGGAATGGGGTGGCCTACTGGGATAGCCAGCACACAACTGACAGCTATGTGGAACACCAGGAAATATCTGGCCAAATCTGGCCTCCACACACTATGCAGTACTATCCAAGGTGGCAACTACCACTGCAGTATATGTGTGGGAACAACTAACTGGGGGGTCATGGGTCAAAGGCATGGATGTCAGGGTGAGGGCTCCATAACCACTCCTCACACCCACACAGCAAGTCAGCTGTAGAAAATCACAGAGAAATGTCTGGCAAGGCACAAAAATGGTGGCAGTGTTGACTTACCCCCCTACAGACTCACACAGTGATAGCACAGCAGGACCTGCAGTTGCAGTAAGGCTATGAAGGGTAAGAAGTCTGAAACTCAAATGTATGCCAGTACAATCTGACCTGGGCTCTTTACTGATATGCCTCTAGTCCCCAAGACAGGGCACAATAGTATGATAAATGGAACCAAAATGTCAAGCAAATATCAACACAGTCTGCAAATGTGTACAGTTGACAGGTCTGCCTCCCCCATATACCCACACAAATGCAGCAACATGTATGTTTGCAGGGAAATAGTACCATAGCACACATTGGCAGGGCTGTACCAATGCACATGAAAACATGTTGTCTGTCCATAATATACAGGGGTCAATGAGCTCTGTGTATGTGGGGTTAATACTGTTTGGATCTGGCCAGCATGTTCTCCTGGCAGTCGTCTTGTACTGCCCTAGGTACAGTGCTGCCTTTGACAGGGCCATGTGCAGATAACTGCAGTGTCAACTGTTATGCATGTCAGTGACACCAACTGCTCTGCTAGTGACATACCTGGAAATCACAGTGCTACGTGGAATATACTACACATGTTAGTGACATCTTGAAGGATGTGTAGCAGAGGTGCCAAGGCTTGTGTGACTATAAGTGCTTTGTGGTACTGTTGCTAGTGGTCATTTTCAATAATCCTTTTTTCTGATGTTTGCTTTTACACATAATGGACATGCCTGCACAGTTGAATGCACTCTGTACCCACACCCATAACTCCCAACCTCTGACAGCAAGATGTCTGGACAAGGGCAGAAATAAAAGTGGAACAAAAGCACAATGATAGGCATGTGTTGTAAATATTGACCTTACATACTGAGAAAATTGGAAGTGTGAGGAGTTTGCAGTAGCAGGAATTGTCTGAAGGTTATGCATTCTGAAACAGTAATGTCTGTATTATTTTGTAACATCACACTTCAATTATATGTAATTAACTTGTCATAAAAACACAAGTTTACATAGCAAGGATGAAACTTCTAGCCAAACAATTGGACAACCTGCCAAAAAAATGTACAGGTCAGAGGTATGCACATACAAGAATATAACATTTCAGTTTTGAAAGATACCACACAAGCAGGAGATCCCCAGCCAGTATATTACCAGGTTGATGGACTGTTTACACAGCCATGTGTCATTACTACACTGGCTGTAGCCACACTTCACAAATGGCCTTGTTGGGCAAGAATTTACATAGCTGTCCTTATAATATTAGTCTATATATCATACAACTACTATTCCTCTGGTAAAGCACTGTGATGATCTGAGGATGTCTGGCACTAGGTAATGACACAATACATTGCAGTTTCAGACTACAGATATGTCAGAAAATGTCTGCTAAGTAAAAGAAGTACCCTGAGGAAAGTCCTGTGTACTCCCGTGAGGCATGGCTGCTGTAGCACACAAAACCCTGGACTGGAGTATACATATAGAAGCTCACACTGTTCATACTCCTAAACTTAGGGAATCAAAGGACATGGAATCCACATCAGAATAGATAACTGTATTGTGTATATATGTCTATGCATATAGACAGCTATGTACACCTCAACTGTCCCCACTCACACACATCAGACATGATTACCCTCAGCTAGCTGTAGGTGGCCTATATGTGATATATCTGCATGTGTTGTGTGAGATACACACACACTAATATATGGGCAACATATAACAACATATGTCAAGCATACACTCATATAGATGTAGGGAACTGAGAGACAGACAGTGATACAGAGAGAGACACAGAGGGGACATCGACAGAGTGAGCCACACACAAGGATTCCCTGAATGGCATACAGTGATATACTGCTGTGGACAGTGGCTTACCACCTGTAAACAGTTGCAGCTGCCAGCATAAAAGGTGAGCCCCACTGTGTAGCAGTACTGAGGTTGAGTTTATAATATCAAATCACATGCCTGTGTGTGTGTGTGAGTGTGTGTGTGCGCGCGCGTGTGTGTGTGTGTGTGTGTGTGTGTGTGTGTGTGTGTGTGTGTGTGTGTGTGTGTGTGTGTGTGTCCATAGGTCTAAGTATTAGGAGACTCTTCCCACTCAGTACACTTCACATTGCCCTACTTCACAAGATCTGCTGCTTTCATTCACCTTAGAATTACCATCGGAGACCAATAACCTCTATAAGCTCTATAACACATGTGATAACAGCGTAGGACTATAGCAGAAATAACAAGATAGACAGAGGTTCTAATCTCAATATTGGCAACTGTGTGTGTGTGTGTGTGTGTGTGTGTGTGTGTGTGTGTGTGTGTGTGTGTGTGTGTGTGTGTGTGTGTGTGTGTGTGTGACAGTTATGTATGTGAGAGTGACGGAGTGTTTATAGATGAAACAGTTTTAGGCCATTCCCACCCACAACACTTCCCAGTTCCCTACTTTATCACTCCTGCTGATGTCATTCCCCTTATTGGCACCTTTGGCCAGTTGGGAGCACAGTAAGCTCTGTAGCGTGCGCGGTAACTGCATAACACTATAGTACAAATCACTAGCTAGATAGGGGTTCTAATCTCAGATCTGACAAATGAGTGTGTGTGTATGTTTGTAAGATGTATTTTGATACATTTCCCACTCACTGCCCTACTTTATCACTCCTGCTGATGTCCTTCCCCTTATTGGCATCTTTGGTCAGTTGTCAGCCCAGTAAACTCTGTAGTGCTTGAGGTAGCTGTGTAATACTATAGTAAACATAACTAGATAGGCAGGAGTTCTATTCTCAGATCTGGAAAATGTGTGTGTGAAAGTGTGTATGTTTGTAGTAAGAAGTATTTTGCTAAGTTTCCCACCCACTGGCCTACTTTATTACTCCTGCTGATGTCATTCCCCTTATCAGCACCTTTGGCCAATAATCAGTCCAGTAAGCTCTGCAGCACATGCTATAACTGTGTAATGCTATCGCACAAATAACTAGATAGGCAGGGGTTCTACTCTTAGATCTGGCAAATGTGGGTATGTATGTTTGTAGAAAGACGTATTTTGATAAGTTTCCCACTCACTAGCCTACTTTATCAGTCATGGTGATGTCATTCCCCTTATTAGCACCTTTGGCCAGTTGTCAGCCCAGTAAGCTCTGTAGTGCATGTGATAACTGTGTAACACTATAGTGCAAATAAGTAGATAGACAATGGTTCTCTTCTCAGTTCTAGCAAGTGTAACTGTGTATGTCTGTAGGAAAAAGTATTTTGATAAGTTTCCACCCACTGGCCTACTTTATTAGTCATGCTAATGTCACTCCCCTTATAGGCTCATAGCTGTGTACTAGGCTAATGGCCCTGGAGCCATTACAAGCCTAGCCCATAGAAGTGTCCTGCCATTGTACCACCTGGTGTTAGTTCCCAGTGCCTCCATCAAGTAGAGCCACTGGAGTAAACCTTGGGATGAACTTTCTATTTCCCATCCACTCATCCAGATCTCTCTGGAACAGGGTCATGCAGCTGCTTTGCTTGACATGTATGGGAACTCTATTCCAGGGCATGTGCAGTCTCTGGGTGAGGAACCAGTCCCTCCAGCATGTTGCGTTGATTGTGGTAATGAGGTCGAGCTCCCTGCAGTGTGTGGTGCAGAGAGATTGGGATGTCTTTAGATGTAGCATTTGCAAAAAAGCTGGGTCAGACATGGATTTGCAAGTCAAGCAGAGATTGCCTCTATGTAGGTGATATGAAACAGAGAATAGCTGGAGTCTTTTGAGTCTGTCTGTGTAAGACGTGTTTAATGCCTCAAATCCTCATTGTGAGGTACTTCTGTGGCCTCTCCAGCTGTTGCAGGTGTCTAGTGAGGTACATGCCAAATGGGCCATTATACATGATGATTGGTCTAATGAGGGAAGAGTACACAGAGACGATAACCTCTTTCTTCCTGGATGCAAAACCCTTGGTAATGAGATGTGCAACACAGAAGGATTTCCTGACCACAGTGGCAATGTGGTGGTGAAAGGAGAGGTTGCTGTCAAACTGTGTCCCCAGATCTCGTATAATGCCTACTGTGTTGAGTGGGCTCCCATCGATGTGGTACTTAGTGGGAATTGAGATTTTACCAAAGGGGCTGATGATACATTTTGTGGTGTTAAGCTTCAGGCCATGGTTTCCACACCAGTCTGTGGTCTCGGTGAGGCCTTTTTGTAGGATGTCTGTATCACTTGTGGAGTTAATGATGGCTCCCAGCTTGCAGTCATCTGTAAACTTGGTCATCCAGAGTTCCTTTGTGTTGGCCTGGACTCCTGAGAAGTAGATGCTGAGCAGGAGAGTACCCAGGACTGATCACTGTGGGACTCCAGTTGTGGTTGTTGTGACTTGGAGCTCACTACTTTCACACTGTGTGTTCTATATGTGAGCCAGTTTGCAAACCATCTAGTGATATAAGGGTTGATACCTAGTTTGGTGGGTTCATGAATAATTCCTGACTGAGGAATGGTATCAAGAGCCTTGGTCAGATTGATGGAGCCAGTATGCAGTGTCTTACTGTCATACACAGCCCTGGTGACTTACTTAAATAAATCAAACAGGTTTAGCAGGTATGAGCTCCCTTTTACAAAGCCAAACTGTGTGGGGTCCAGAGTAAGGAGATTACCTATATGTTTGTCGATCAAGTACCTGATGATGAACTCCATAGCTGTATATATCAGACTCATCTGGCTAATGGGCTGATAGTTCTCATGGTCTGTAGTTGCCACACCTTTATGGAGAAGGATAACTGTAGCAGTGTGCCATTTGGGAGTGACAAAGCCTGAGGTGAGGCTGTGACTGAACAGGGCACACAGATGTGGTGCCAGGTATCTTTGTAGTTCATGTAGAACACAGCCAGAGATAATTTTGGGTCCCATGGAAGCTGTTTTCTTGCCCATGGACAATGAAGTTGTAACCTGGGGTTGCAGTAAACCTGGGTGCCTCACCTTCTGCTGGCATTCTGATTGTTCTGATTATGAGGGGTAAAGCTGGCACTGAATGTGTTGCCAAGAATGTTGACAATATCTGTTGTCTCAGTGTAGGTTGTAGCATTGTGCAGTAACTCAGAGCATTTCTGGGTATTGACATGGAGGTTCTTGATATAACTATTAAAGGATTTGTGATTGTTGTCAGTGTCTGCTGCAATTCTGCCATCATACCTGGCTTCAGATTAATTCATGAGGGATCTCAAGTTGTTGTTGAGGCTAATAAGGGAGTTTTACCACTCTTGGGAGTCCACCTTTTTCTGCAACAGTTTCTTCCTTCTGTTGTACAGGTTATTAATGGCAGGGGACCACCAGTTTGGCTTCCAGTGTTTGGAGGAGAGTGTCACGGCTCTGTTGAGTATGGCTAGTTCCATGCATTGATGTACATGTTTGTACAGTGCATTTGTGTTTGATTCGGCAGTCATGCAGGTACTTTCCATTGGCATGGGTGATGTGAAGTTAGCCACTTCTGTTTTTAGTATTTCAACTTTCAAGAAGTTTTTCAAGGTGGTTACCTTTGCAGGGGTGAGGGTGAGATGTGGATTTTCATGGAGATTACTTTATGGTTGGATCTGACCAGGTAGGAACTGACTACTGTTGTCAAGCAACAGTCCCATATGTTACTAAACAACATAGGTCAAGGATGTTGCTTCCTATACTGGGTGTCATAATGAGTTGGTCCTGGGCATTGGAACTGATGAATTCCAGGAAGTGTTGGGCCAGTGTATTGGTGCTTGAGTTTCTTTCCCAGTTGATGAAGGGGTTGTTGAACTCTCCTAGTATGAGTATTTGTTTGGACCTTGATAGATTCCAGGGTGTTTAGGAATGTGGATTGCGAGTCTAGGGACATGGATGGGGAACTATACCAGGCTGTGACCTGGATTGCACTATTACCCAATGTCAGTTGTACCTGAAGTATTGCACATGCATTATGCTGGGATACAACTCTGGAGGTGTGTATATCCTTTATTAATATGGAGACACCAGTGCCTTTGTAGCTGTGGTCCATGTTTTGTGGCTGACAGGTGTGGAATGAGTTATAGCTTGGTAGTGCAGGGGTGCTGTCTGCTACTGTAAACCAGGTCTCCATTACATTACAAATGTCAGTGTTCCCCATTTTGAGGAGTGCTTCGAGTGGCTGCATCTTGAGATGTAGATGTCTAGTGTTGAGCAGCATGACCCTCAGATTCCATATATGTATAGCTGTTGCGGTGGTAATTTGAATTGGAACACCACTTAAAAACGCACTATAGGGTTGGCAAGACACTTAGCCAGTACCTGGTAACACAAGGATGACAGATGCAGGCCATCTCTGGCAAGCCATCTCAGTCTGTCAATCATGTCATCTCAAGCAGACAGATACTGGATCCCATGCGAATGACACCAGACACTTAAGCCATTTGTTGAAGTCAATCATTTGTTGTTTGTACTGCGGTATCATTCTGTGTGACAGTAGTATACTGATCAGGGCTACTGTCATACCTGCCTGGCCCAAATAATCTGAGAGCTCCACCATGTCTCTTTTCATGTATTCCAGGAAGGTGCATCTCAGGTCATTCACACACACATGGACAATGACAGAGTGATACTTGTAGTTGTGGAGTGACCTGACTGGGTGTGTTATGTGTTGGATTCTGGCACCTGATAGACAGCTGACTGGTACCGGCTCCATGTTAAACCTAGTGAGTTGGACATCTGTGTGCCTCACTATTGAGTCACCTATGATTACTGTATTAGGCAAGGTGGTTAGCCTTAGGGGCTTAGGATGGGGGGCACTCTGTGTAGGTGAGATATGTGTCCTGTGGTTTGTGCTGAGTTGTGGTGTGTGGGTGTCTTTCTTGGTGGTGTCTGCTGTTTGGGTAAATGTCTATCGAGTGCTCTGTGAAGGTGAGTGTGTGTTTTTTTGTTTGTATGTTAGAGCTGTGATAGTAGGTGTTCTGGGGTATGTGTTCCATGTGGTGAGGTGCAGGTGTTGACACTTCTCATCTTGATCAGCTAGACCAGTCTTCACTCGAGAGTTCATATCTTCCAATTTGGTGATATAGGGGTATCTCTCACAAGTCTGAGTGTTGGGAGTTTAGAGGAGAGGGTTGTCTGTGTACTTGAGGCAGTTGCAATAGTGCTTCAATATGCCCAAGTGCACCAGGTTAATGGGCAAAAGCACAGAGAACTGCACTTTAATCATGCCAGGAGGGGTAGTCATAATTACTAAGTACTGGAGCTAATTCCATGAGGAATGACTACTGCTGGTGGCTCTTACGTTTGTTAGAATAATTGATACAAAAACCTGTTGAAGTTCAAAGCTATTAGGCTATTTGAAGTGGAGGAGAGAAAGAACTAGCAATATCTAAGGGAAAAACTGAAGGCAGACTTTCTGGTGTAACACTATAGTTGAAATAACTAGATAGATAGGGGTTCTAATCTCAATGCTGGTAACTGTTTGTGCGAGAATCATTTCTGTGTGGGTTATACCATTTTGAGTTGTGTACCACCCTGTAAACTTCCCATCACCCTTCTTTAATAGGCCTGCTAATGTCATACACCTGACATGTATGTTGGGACCAGGCGAAGTCATGTAAGCTCTGTAGCACATCTGATAACGGTGTAACACTGTAATAGAAATAACTAGATAGGTAGGAGTTCTAATCTTAATACTAGTAACTATTTGTGTGAGAACCATATACTGTGTGGGTTATGCCATTTTGAGTTGTGTACCTCCCTGTAAACTTCATATCATACTACTTTACTAGGCTTGCTGATGTCATTAACCTTAGAAGTACATGGGATGTAATGAATCCATGTAAATTCCATGGTGCATCTGATAACTGTGAAACACTATAGTAAAAATAACTAGATAGGTAGGGGTTCTAATCTCAATACTGGCAACTGTGTGTGCATTTGTGTGAGAACCATATACTGTATGGGTTATACCATTCTGAGTTGTGTACAATCCTGTAAACACCCTATTGCTCTACTTTACTAGACCTGCTATTGTCATTCACCTTAGAAGTACATTGGGATGAAGTGAACTCATGTAAGCTCCATGGCACATGTGATAACTGCATAAAACTATAATAGAAATAACTAGATAGATAGGGCATCTAATCTCAATACTGTCAACTGTGTGAGAATCATTTACTGTGTGGGTTGATGTCATTTTGAGTTGTGTACCACCCTGTAAACTTCTCATCACCCTACTTTACTAGGCCTGCTGATGTCATTCACCTTATAAGTACATTGGGACAAAGTGAGCTCATGTAAGCTCCATGGCATGTCTGATAATTGTGCAACACTACAGTAGTAATAGCTAAATAGGCAGAGGTTCTAATCTCAATACTAACAAGTATGTGTGTATATCTTTGGGTTATGATCATATCCTGTTTGGCTGATAACATTTTAATGTGTTTACCATCTATGCTTGTTTACCACCTCCCGATGGCATTACTTTATTTAGCGTGGTAATGGCATCTGCCTCACATGCAGCACATTAGACCATTGTGCAGGCCATACCAGTCTCCTGTACATATGTGTATGGAATATCCAGATGGTTGCAAACTCTATGTGATCTGTGTCCCTTAACAATGCCTATGTATGTGATATTATTGTCTAATCAGCCACAGTGAGTGTAGTGACACACATGCCAGCATCAGGTATCATACCTGACTGAAACATCATGCTGAGACAATGTCTGCTACACTATGACTTGTCCAGGCTTGTAATAGCAATACATGACTCCACGTCCTATTTCTCGTGGGTTATCTCACCAGCCATGAAGGCATTCAGAACATTACATGTTGTAAGAGGTAGTGTGTTATGTCCCATGCATATAATCTATGTGGGGCATGTCATGTGTTTGTAGTACTACAGTACATCAAAGTGGAAATGTATGTTTACTAATCTGGCTATTGCCAACTCTGTTTGTGTTACTGTGTGCACTTATCCTGTGTCAGTCCTTACTGTATGTATGCAAAGGATACACCATGTTGCCTCCCTGTTCCACCCAGTGAACTCATGAATGCATGCCACAAACCTGTCATACACAGTATTATGCATGCCCACATGAACTGCATCAGGGTTGTGTGTATGGGAAAGAAATGGCAGGGTCAGCAGGTGTTGACAGGTGAATATGTTGCAGTTAATGTAATGACTACTCTTGTGAGGGACCTGCTGACAGTACTGCAGTAACCTGTTCTGTATGTATGAGCCTGTGATACTACACAACACTGAGCTGACATGTCTGAAGGCTACATGTCTGTGGTAAGGGGTATGTATGCAAAGTCACATTGTCTGACAAAAATGTTCCTCACACACTGTTGTATGCATACACACCTGTTACATGTACATATACAGCTGTACCTTACCTATGACACCATCTGTGTATTCCCACTCTACCATACCCCCTCTTGGGAATGTCTGCAGGGCCATAGCCTGCAGACACACAGACACTGGAACACAAACAGAATACAGCATGTCAGATTATATACAGTCAGTGGTACTAACATCAATAATGCATCCTGGCTAATAAGGTACATACACTTGTATGTGTACCCATAACAAATGCAAGCAGACAGCACCTTACATAGCATTACATAGCTACACTATACTATATTCACCCTGTGCATCAGACCCATATTAGCATATCCCAGCATCAATGTTATGGATAACAGAGGTGTGGCACAGGTATCATCATATGCACAGGATGTGGTGTGGGTTTGCCAGAGGCCTAGACTGGGCCATATGGTTAACAATATGTGTATGTGTGTTTGGAGGGTATCCAACAGATGGCCTGTGCAGAGGTGGTGTGTGTGTGTGTGTCTGGAGGTGACATGCCTGTGATACAGATATGTGTGTATGTATGCACACAGTCATGCCATGTGGCTGCCCTACACAGGGGTATGTTGGACAGCTGTGGACCGTACATGGCAGGGTTTCCAGATCACCATTTCTGGCCATGGACATGGGAAATAGTTCTGCCAGGGGTATCACTGGCACCATCAGGCCCAAGACCAAATCTAGTATTGCTTCCTGATGGTGACTGCTGTCTGCTAGATCCGTGCCCTGACTGGACTGGACAAGACCATGTACCCATGGTTTGCTCTGGTATGATGTGGACAGAAACCCCCCCTTCAGTAGTGTTGGTGTCACTGCTACTATGGGAGTGTGAAGGTGCACGGCCCTGTAGACTCTCATCTGTTGTTGGTGCTGTCCTACATCCACATGGCCGATGCACATCTCCCACCACATGCTCTAGTACAGTCATGCCACGGTTGAGGATTACCAAGGTCTCACCCCACCGACTATTATTGACCTCAATATTTTGATGTGTGGCCTCAACAAGGTCTTGTATTTTGCCACGCAAATCAGGAAGAGTTGCAGCCGCCACCCTGAATATTTGTCTGGTGTGGCATTCACTACGCGCCTGTGCATCCATGACAGCCAAAAACATGCATTTGGTAACATCTGCTAAGGCACTTGTGACAGCGGCTTGACAAGCATAGGTCCTCCTGTGAGCACCCCTGTCCATCCCCTTGTGTGGGACCTCACCTGCACTCTGGCTATGGCCAGTGTCTACACTCACACTTGCCATAGTCACCACACTAGCTTGTCCAATGCCACCACCTGCCAACTGTACATCATCTGTGGCCACTGGTGTTGGGGTATGTGTAGGCATTGTCACTGTGTGCAGGGATGGTGTGGACAAGAATGGGATGCCAACCAATGGCACAGATTCAGATCCTGACAACCCCACCTGTACCTCACTATTCCTATCATCATTGTCAGAGACTGCAGAGACAATTACATTAGTTTCCAAGCAGACCCCAAATCCCATCGCCACCTGTGAGGGGAAGACTACATATGTACATCAATACCTACACTTTGAGGTTAGCTGGTACACACATGCACACATACACACACATAAACACATGCACACTCACACACACACAAACACACACACACACACACACACACACACACACACACACACACACACACACACACACACACACACACACACACACACACACACACACACACACACATTTACAGGTTAGGTGGCACAAATCTGGTACACAGACCACACATTAACCAAATGGTGACATGCATGACACACGGCCCTCAACATCATGCATTGCAGCCAGTTTTACTATATGTAACTAACAATATAGAGTGCTAGGATACGTGAGTAGTGTTAGTAGGTGATGGCCCTTACCGAGCACAGACTGCACCCATGTACACATCATTGCTGTTCACCTGTATAGCACAGTGGCAAGGCTACAGAACATACCTCACAACTGTACAGATCCTCACAGGATGTGTAGATATCTGGCTCATATGTTTGCTCTTTATCTCATAACCCCTGGGTTCTCTGATACATAACTGGGATGATCTGAGGAGTGACATCACTGATTAATGACATAAATTTAAGTGTCAGACCTTCAAACCAGCAGCAAATGTATGGTCTCACAATTCCTGTTACACCACCAACCTTCTAAGCTTACACTGGCTATGATATGTGTACACAACCCTGTTAACATGCCATGTTCTTGCAGTATATAAGATGAGACTGCAATACTGCATTCAAATATGTTACCCACCTTTCATGTGACATATGACCTGTGCAATCCAATTGATAAACAAACAAATGTGTTAAGTGAAAAATATAATGACTGAAATATGTACAATATGGTGGTTGTGTAAGTGTGCACACCCTTAAAATTATACTTTATTGAAGCACCTTGTAAATGACTTACAACATTCACTCTTCATGGGAAGGTGTCTATCAGCATAGCACATCTTGTTTTGGCATTATATGGACACTCTTCCTTGCAAAGGTCACCCAACTCTGTCAGATTGCAAGGGCAGCTCATGTGCACAGCCCTTGTCAGGTCACACTGTTTTTTTTTCTATCTGGTGTAGGTCTAGGCTCTGGCTGAGCCAATCCATAACCATGGGTGTGCTCAGGCGTAGCCATTCATAGGTAGCTTTGGATGTATGCTTTGGATCGCTGTCATGTTGAAGGCTGACATCCCTCCCTATCCTCAGCATTCTTGCAGATGCCTGATGGATATGGGCCAGACGTGGGTGTTATTTGGAACTGTTCAGAATTCCCACCAGCATAACTACAGTCCCAGTTCGGCTTTGGAACAGCATCCCCCACAGCAGGCCACTGCCACCAGCATGATTCACCATGAGGATGTTGTTATTCAGGTTAAGAGAGGTGTTGCTTGTGTACCACACATACCTTTTGGTATTGTGACTGTGAGGTCGATCCATAGTCTCATTACACCATAACATATTTTCACACATACCTTTGGGAGACTTGATGTGCTGTATTGCAAATTGTATTCACTCCTGGATTTTTTTGGTGTGGGGAAATGCTTCCATCTTCTGACCCTACCCCGTAGGCCAGACATATGCAGAATATGGGAGAATGTTCTCACATGTAGTACACAACACTAGTACTTGCAAGAGATTCCTTTAACTCCCTCAGTGTTGCTGTATGTCTACTTGCAGCCTCCCTGACCAGGTTTTGACATGTCTTCTCATCATTTTTGGGGGAACGTCCGATTCCTTTCAACAGCACTGTTGTCCCATATTCAATTCACATTTTGACGACTATCTCCACTGTGTTCCATGGTGTATGCAATGCTGTGGTAATGTTGTTGTACCCTAATCCTGAGTAATACCTTTCAAATATGAGATCCTTTTGCTGCTTTGTAAGCTGTCTGCAAGCCATGGCTGTTGCTGTTGCAGGCAACTGAGCAAATGTCATGAATATCCTACTTAGACAGCAGACTGTTATTTGATGTTACTCAGAGTGCCTTTACGTGATGTTAGGTGTGTATCCCAGCAGACTGAATGCTGTCAGTAAATTACAAGCTGCTGCAATAAAATATTATTTCAAGGGTGTGCACACGTATGCATCCAGCTTATTGCAAGGTTTGTATTATCCATATTTGGTGTCCAACAAATTGATTGTTTTTTACAAGTGAATTGTTCATATTATTATTCACATTACAGGTTGGAAAAGGTGTGGACTGACATATTGTGGTCTCAATTTGTATATATCACAAACACCTGGCATCTTAACAGGGGTGTATACACTGTTTATATCCACTGTATAAGAGTAATGTTTCATACATGTCCCTACCTTAGGCCGTGTGTCCCCTCATTTTGTTGGTCTCTGTCCAGAAATCTTGCACTGACAGGTTGTGAGGTATGCTACAGGAATGTTAGATTCTGTTCAGATAGGCCCTTGTGGTGATCACTGTGATACAATGCAGTTAACCCCACCACAAGTGAACATGCACATAAAGCAATACGGCTATGAGTGACATGGTAAATTGCATGGCCATCACATGCCTGGGGTATTGGCAAACCACAACAGAAAAATTCCATACTCACCAGCTTCAGGCTGCTGCCCTAGATCCAGACCAGAGGAACCTAGGTAGTTGTGGGAGAGAAGTATTGTCAGCAGACTCACATGTGGTACTGGTACAGGATGGATGCAGCATGTCTGCACATTTACAGCACAACCCCCAATACTACACAATTTGCTGTCCTTCACCATAGATGTGCACTTCTGTGCATTAGAAAACCCCATTCACAACTGCAATCTGACCTGACACATGCAAGTAGATACTCTACAAATACCAGTATGTCTGCTACACTAACCTAGTAATCTCCACTGGGGCTTTACCTGCGCACTCCTCGTCCATTGTCTGGGTGCCACCCACCTCCAGCATGTGATGACATCTGTATCCTGATGTTGTACTGGGATGGGTGCCCCAAGGTTGCCAAGGAGCACCTCAGTGAGTGTCAGTGGTGGCTGAATGGTTGGACCCCCACCTATGGCTGTGCAGTCCCTGGCCACTGCAGAAGCCCTTTCCTGGGTATGGCATATGAGGTCATTTGCACAATGCCGGACCTGCTCATATGTACATGCAAGCAGGCTGACATCATTTACCCTGTGGGAAAATTCATCCCACAGGCCGGTACTCATCCACAGATGTCGTTGGCTTTGACCAAACATTATGGCATGGTTCTGTAGTATGGCTTCTATGATTATATTTGTTTCAGCCACTGAGAAAGTTGACCTTTGCTGATGCAACATTGCACCTGGAAGACATAAAAAGGGAAAAACATGACAGGACCTCATACATTTGGCAACAGTATGTACAGAACCTGGACATCTACATTGAATACCGGTAGCCACCACTCACATACCCCTGTACTCTATCAGCATTGTATCAGCTTGCATTGCACTCCTGGTCCTGATGTGTCATATTCCCCACAATGAGGGCTAGTTAATTGCATAATCCTCTATTCTTCATTCATGTCTGTGTAGAGGGATGGCATTGGCTATCTTCTATGTGGATGGGGTGTGGATGGTGCCGAGGCATGGTGTGACTACAGTGCGTAATGGAGCTGGGAGCACATGCCTGAGTTCATGTAAGTTGCAGACAGGGATGTTAGCAGGTCCCATGGATACTTAAGTTTGTTGCCTTTCAGTATGCAATATGTACCTGCTCACTGGTGATGAGGGGAGGGGTGTGGGTGCTGTGCATATCCCCCTATAGTGATGCTGAGCCAGGGGTGATGTTTGCCCTAAACCTATCTGCATCAGGTTGGCTATAGCTATTTTGTGTGTGTATGTGGTCTGATTGACCACCATTACAGGGTGGGTTGGCTTGTTGCCTCTGAGATTGCAGAGATATGTGAAGATGGTCTTGTGATTAGCTGTGGTGGATGTGTCCAGTTTGTACTCATAGTTAGCCTTACAGTACTCCACCTGTGACCTTATATGCTTGATCAGACAAAGGCCGACTTGATGCCAAGTTGGTGTCTGCTCTGAATTTCTCCTGTACAGCCAATATAGGGACCAAGTCTGTGGTTTGTGTATGTTGCTGTCCAGCAAAGGGGATTACTCTACTTTGGTGGAGGAAGGTTTTACAAGTAAGGTATTGCTGAGTCCATGCAGCTATGTTGTTGTTCATATAGCTGTTTGTAGTAGGCATGAACACACAGCCACAACACAGTTGGACACCTCTCCAGTTTCAAACAGATAATCATGCTTATTGTAGTACCCATGGCTGTGTCAGGGCAATGCAACAACCAGTGGCTGTAGAAATGTCACTCTGTTTGATGCACAGTAACTAAGATTGCACATGTGTACAACATGTACAGCTTATTTAACTGACATTTTGCATCTCATATCTTTTGATATGAGGCAGCCAAATACACCTACTTGGGTCTATATTACTAGACCGAAAGATCAGAAATGCAAATGTATGTACATCGACACATAAATGTCGATGTACATAAATAGCGAAATACATAAAGGGCAAAAACCAGAATGCCAAATGTGTTTCATAGCCAAGGGCGTATTGGTGGGGATAAGGAAATATATCTTTTTCCCCACTCTAGTGCGGTCTCAGAATTGGTATATTTAAGTAGGGGGCATGAGGGGTGAAGCCCCCCACATAATTTAGTTCTTTATTTGGAATTTTACTTACCTGTGTGGCACATTCTGATGATGAAACACGTTCGGCATTTTAATTTTCGCTGTTTACGTGTTTTGCTGTGTATGTTCATTGACCTTTATGTGTCAATGTACATACATTCGCTATTTAGTACTTTTGCGGTTTCAATATAGACCCCACCTACTCATACTGACATATGTACAGGTAATATCTGATATGCATTTCTGTTCTATGTCAGTATGTCACACTGTAGTCACACTCTTGCTGCCCGGTCATAGGTTCATAGGGTCATACTAGGCTATCTGCCCTAGGGCATTTAAAAGCCTAGCCAGAGTGTGTGTGGCTTTCACCACCCCTTAGGATGAGAATACTATACCCATTAGTTTGCTGTGCCTCTGTCCAGCAGTGATACAGAGATGATTCCCGGGGTAAACCTACGATCTCCCATCCACTCATCAAGATTTCTCTTGAACAGAGTCAGTGAGGGGCTCTGCCTCACATGGACTGGGATTCTGTTCCATAGTGTAGGGAGTCTCTGGGTGATGAATCTGTCCCTCCAGCACATCCTATTTATATCCGTGTTGAGGTTTAAGTCTCCTCGTGGCTCTGGTGGATTTGGATTTTTTGAGGTGGAGCATGTCCATTAATTCCAGGTTGGACATGGCCTTTTATGTCAGGCACAGATCACCTCTGAGCAGATGGTATGCGACTGAATAGAGCTGGAGTTTCTTCAGTCGGGCATCTTATGACATATGTTTGTGCCCCTTTATCCTTTTGGTGAGGAACTTTTGGGGTCTTTCCAACTGCTGCAGGTGTGGTAAGGTACATTCGAATGGGGCATTGTACCCAATCATTGGTCTGATAAGTGAAGAGTACAGGGGTGCAATGACCTCTCCTGATCTGGATGTGAATCCCTTCATGATCAGGTGGGCAATGTAGAAGGTCTTCCTAACCACTTTGGCAATGTGAGTGTCAAAAGAGAGGTTACTGTCAACTTGGGACCCCAGGTCCCTGATAACTTCTTCCGTGTTTAATAGATTACCACCTATGTGGTAATTAGGGGTTACCTTGTTTTTCCCAAAGGGTATGACTATACATTTTTTGGCATTTAGCTTAAGGCCATGGCTCTGGCACCAGTTATCCATTTCTATGAGACCTTTCTGGAGGATGTCTGTGTCTGATGGAGTGTCAATTATGGTGCCCAGTTTGCAGTCATCTGCAAATTTTGTCAGCCACAATCCCCCTATGTTTGCCTGCACTTCAGAAAAATAAATGCCGAACAAGAGGGGGCCCAGAGCAGGACATCTGTAGGATACCACACATACATTGGGGGGGGTAATAGGACAAAATTAGTGACACTCTTAATATTGATGTAACACACTTGAGTCTTTCGATAGCACAGTATCCTTTGCATTGACAGACATACTCTGGAGGATGTCCAACACTCATGTGGCAGGAAGAGAGGAGAAAGGCTAGGAGTGTGGTAGTGAGGGTAAGAACTTTTAATGTTGGGAGTATGATTGGTATAGGGACAGAGCTAGCTGATATGATGGCCAGAGGAAAGCTGATATATTGTGTGTGCAAGAGACCAGATGGAAGGGGAGTACAGCTAGGTGTATCGGAGGCAGGTCACAGTTGTGCTATCAGGGTGTGGATGGGAGGGGAAAGGGGGTAGGGGTTATTCCAAAGGAACAGTATGCCAAGAGTTTTTTTGGAGGATAACATGAGTGTCTGATAGAGTGATGTTTATGAATCTGGAAATTAATGATGTAATGAATAATGTTGTTAGTGCATATGCTACGCAAGTTGGTTGTGTGATGGATCAAAAAGAGAAATGTGAAGTCAGTTGGATGACGTGGTGATGACTGTACCCAAGGATGAGAGAGTGGTGACTGCAGCAGATTTCAGTGGCTATGTTGGTGAAGGGAACAGAAGGGATCAGGAAGGGATGTGTACATATGGTGTTAAGCAAAGGGATACAGAAGGTGAGATTGTAGTGGATTTTGCAAAAAGGATGGACATAGATGTGGTGTATATGTACTATAACAAGAGGGAGGAGCATAGGGTGACATACAAGAGTGGAGGGAGATGCACACGGGTGGAATATATCCAATGTAGGAGGGCCAGTTTGAAGGAGATTGGAGACTGCAAAGTGGTGACAGGGGAAAGTGTAGTTAGGCAGCAGAGACTATTGGTCTGTAAGATGACGTTGATGATCAATAAGAGGAGAAGTGTGAGGACAGCACCAATGGTCAAATGGTGGGAACTGGAAAAGGGTGATTGTGAGGTGGAGTTCAGGGAAGAGTTAAGACAGGCACTGGGTGGCAGTGACAATTTACCAAATATCTGGGTAAGTACAGCAGCACTAGTAAGGGAGATGGCTAGAAAGGTGTTTGGTGTGACATGTGGATGGAGGAAGGAGTACAAGGACACCTGTTGGTGGACTGAGGAAGTACAAGACAGTATACAGAGAAAGAGGTTGGAGATGAAGGAGTGGAATTGTCAGAGAGGTGAGGAAAGTAGACAGGAGTATAAGGATAGAGGAGGAGGTGCATGGCAAAGAGAGAGGTGGCAAAGGCTAAGGATAAGGCATATGAAGACTTGTATGACAGGCTGGACACTAAGAAGGGATAAAAGGACTTGTACCGATTGGCTAGACAGAGGGACTGAGCTATAAAAGATGTGCAACAGATAAGGGTGATAAAGGATAATGAAGGAAACATACTCACAAGTGATGAGAGTGTGTTGAGCAGATGAACAGAGTACTTTGAGAGGCTGATGAATGAAGATAATGAGATAGAGATGGTTGGATGATGTGGGTATGGTGAATCAGGGAGTGCAACAGCTTACCAAGGAGGAAGTAAAAATAGCTATGAAAAGGATGAATACTGGAAAGCCTGTTGATCCACATGATATACATGTGGTAGCATGAAGGTGTTTAGAGGAAGTGGCAGTGGTGTTTTTCACCAGATTGTTTAATGATATCTTGGAAAGTGAGAGGTTGCATGTGGAGTGGAGAAAAAATGTTTGTGTACCATTTTAAGAATAAGGTTGATGTGCAGAGCTGTAGTAACTTCAGAGGGATAACATTAATCAGTCACAGCATGAAGTCATGGGAAAGAGTAGTCGAAGTTAGGTTAAGCAGGGAGGTGATGAGTAGTGGTCAGAAGTATGTTTTCATGCCAGAAAAGAGCACTACAGATGTGATGTTTGCTCTGAGAGTGTTGATGGAGAAGTACAGTGCAGGTCAGGAGTTGCTTTGTGTCTTTCTGGACGTAGAGAAAGCATATGACATGGTGCCTAGAGAGGAGTTCTGGTATTGTATGAGGAAGTCATGAGTGACAGAGATACATGTAAGACTGGTACAGGATTTGTACAAGTGTGGTGTGACAGAGGTGAGGTCTGCGGTGGGAGTGATGGATGCATTTAAGGTGGAGATGGGATGACATCAGGGATCAGCTGTGAGCCCTTTCTTATTTGCAATGGTGATGACATGTTGACAGACAAGATCATACTGGAGTCCCCATTGACTATGATGTTTGCAGATGACATTGTGATCTGTACTGAGAGCAGGGTCCAGATTTAGGAGACCTTGTAAACCCTGTAGAGGTGGAGATATGCTCTAGAGAAGAGAGGAATGAAGGTCAGCAGGACTAAGACAGAATATGTGTGTGTGAATGAGAGGTAGGATAGCAGAATGTTGAGGATGCAGGGAGTAGAGTTGGCAAAGTTAGAAGAGTTTAAATGATTGGGATCAACATTTCAGAGTAATGATGACTGTGGAGGACAGGTGAAGAAGAGAATACAGGCAAGATAGGCAGGTTGGAGAAGAGTGTCAGTACTGATTTGTGACAGACTAATACCAGTAAAATGAAAGGGAAGATCTGCAAGAGGGTAGTGAGACCAGCTATGTTATATGGGTTGAAAACAGTCATTGACAAAAAGGCAGAAGTCGGAGCTGGATGTGGCAGAGTTACAAATGTTAGGATTTGCATTGATTGTGATGAGGGTGGACAGGATTAGCAATGTATATATGACATGGTCAGCCCATGTTGGATGGTTTTGAGACAAAGTCAGAGAGGCAAGTTTACATCAGTTTGGACATGTGCTGCAGAGGGATGCTGAGTATATTGGGAAAAGTATGGTAAGAATGAAGCTGCCAGGTAAGAGGAAATGAGGAAGGCCTCAGATAAGGTTTCTGCATGTGGTGAGAGAAGACATGCAGGTGGTTGGTGTGACAGAGCAGGATGCAGAGAACAGGCAGAAATGCTAACAGATGATCCACTGTGGTGACCCCTAGCAGGAACAACCAGTAGAAAAAGAAGGAGATGTTGTAATGTCAGTCCTCACAGATTTGCCAATGGTTTTCCAGACATAACACAACTGTATGAGTAAATGACTACAAATATGAGGCACACATATGCTCAGTGTGCATAACTCTGGACAGTTTAATGGCATGTGCTCAGTATATCACATGCAGTTCACAACACACATGTGCAATAGTACTTTACTATGAAAATACCATGTATAGGCCTCTCACATTTATGAGACAACCAAGTATATCATGCTTGGATTCATAAGTAAGATATGGATATGTACGACATCCCAGTAGCAGGCCTAGCATTGTCAGTCAGTATTGTTCAACACACATTCCAGTAGTAGTCATATGTGAGCCATCCTTTCCTGGGGTGACTCAGGGGCCTGACCTATGATCTATGTCACTGCAGACAGACCCAGATGGTATGGTCATAGGTTCTGATCAGCAATATATCAGTACAGAAAGTCTTGTTGAGACATATTTGTTACAGTTGCTATTTCCCATTCTTACATACCATTACATGCTTACTTGTTTGACATACCTTTTTGATTTATTCAAGTGTAGGTGGTAATGTCCTGCTTGTTTTTTTTTTTTCTTTTCACTCTCTCTCTCTCTCTCTCTCTCTCTCTCTCTCTCTGAAGGATGTAGGGTGTACATATGTTTTGCATAGGCAGCAGCTTGCCTTTTTTAGGTAATGCTCATGAGCAGCTGATGGCCTCTGCACCAATTGGTGTCCCCCACTTTTTAATTGCATGCAAGAAAGCTGTGTTGTTATTCATATAGCCAATGGCATGGCAACACCCTCCTATCATTAAGTATGTCATGTGAGCATTGGCTCTTTTCCTTGCCAGTGAAAGGGACTTCATGGAGGTGTGTGAACAACAGCATTACAGAAGGTTTTTGGAAATACCTGTTACAAACAAAACTGTGAAGACAGGCCAACAAAATGTGGGAGAATGTTCCAGACATAGGGACAGAATGTAAGTATTGCTGTCATACATTTGGATTAATGCTAGTCTAACAGGATTTGTGTGGACATGGAGTTTCTGTGTGATTTTAACGCTGACAGTGTTCTGTGTTTGACATAATTCTCACCTGTAGGACTATCCACGGAATGGCCAGAATTTGGACTCCTATGTCTGGTATGTTCCTCATACATTTTTTCTCTTTGGAAAATCAGTAGCATACTCTGGGGATTGCAGTCAGTCACTGCTGACATTCATTTGTGCTTCTGACCTCATATCCCTCAGAAAATATATGTTACAACTAACCCTATTATGACAGCAACATTCTCAGTTTATAACAGCAATATTTCAAATATGCCCCTGTTTTTGGGCTTCTGTCCCACAATTATGTCGGATTTTGTCCAGATGTCATGCAGTAAGAGGTTGATAGTTATGGTAAATGATTATTTAGTGCCTACATTCCTGACATCATCCCGGTGATGTATCAGACTGCCAGATATGTTATGTGGAAGAGGTCTTATATAGGAGGGGAAAGCCTGGACATTCTGTGGGAGTCTGTACAGTTGAGAGGTCTGTGTATTTTTGGCAATAGTTGACAGATTGTCAGGATTGTGTAGCAGTGTATTGTGTCAATGTTATTTGGCCTGTGTAGGAAGAGGTGGATGTATGTGTTATGGCTCCTTTTCTATCTGCTTGTGCATGCTGCTCCTGTTTCTGGTGGTCTATCAGCTGTATATGTTTGTAGGGGCAGACTGAGACATGTCCCATACCATAGTCAGGCATCATAGCACACTGTGAATTGGGCCAGTATATGTGGGGGTAGTGTGTGAGTGACAAACATGTGGAGATGTTTTTGTTCACACAGTTCTTATACTGTACTGTTTCTTGGCTTACCGGTATGTCACTGTGACTGTCATTGAATTGGTTGTGGGTATACACTTTCACACTGGTGTCTGCTTTTCAGTGCTGTGACATCCCTGTCATGCCTGATATATTTGCCAATACATGTGTAATCACTCCTAGCAGATTTTGGGTAGTATTGTGTCAGTCTGACTGTAGTTTGGACATTGCTTGGTGACATGCTTAGCAGCTGAGTGTAGTTTCCCTAATGTGATGTTATCTCTAGATATTTGTAGGACATACTGTTGCATGGCCCTTATAAGTGTTGTATATTTCTGAAACATCAGTGGGCTGATGTGAGGATTTCAGTCACTAACTAGTAGGAAGTAATTGAGTGTTGGACTTGTGGTATTTCAGTCAATATATGTAAGGGCAGACATGAGGGAGTTACTGCAGCAACTGTGTCAGCTTATCTATTCCAGTATTTCAGATATGTCCTTATTTTGAAGGTTTCCACCCCCCCACTTTGTCAGGCATGGCCCAGGTTCATTGCACTAAGAGGTTCTGAGCCTACCTCTAGACTGTCTGGATTGTTGCAGTATGTCCAGGTTTATTGCTCGTATTTCTGGTCTGTTCCACAGATGCATTATTTTTATATCCCTGGTTAATAACTCTGATGATCTGAGGATTTCTGACAGTAAATGATGACATACATTTCAGTTTCAGAACTCACATACTTCAGAACATGTATGCTGAAACAAACCCTGTCACTCTGGCAGTATTCTACATTTATAAGACTGAAATTTAAAATATGTCCCTAGTTTTGCCCCATTGTCCTCCCATTTGGACAGCCTTGGGCCAGATTTCTTGCTGTAAGAGGTTAGTAGGTATGCTTCTGAGGTATGACTCCACTACATGTTATGAGGATATATATAGTTTATTTTTATATATCTTTATGTATGTATATATATATATATATATATATATATATATATATATATATATATATATATATGTGTGTGTGTGTGTGTGTGTGTGTATGTGTGTGTGTGTGTGTGTGTGTGTGTGTGTGTGTGTGTGTGTGTGTGTGTGTGTGTGTGTGTGTGTGTGTGTGTATGTGTATATTTTATATGTATACCGCTATTTATATTATGTATATAGTTTTCCATATATACATCTCCATACATATATACATGTGTATATGTATAAATATCTAACCTGACTGATTCTATGGAATCTTTTCCCTACTGTTGAATGAGCATATGTTGGAAAAAGCATCAGGAATCACCACAGCTTAAATAGTGTAATGGTACATTGTGTTAACTATGGTGTACAGGGTTCAGGGCCTGGCAGGGCTGATAATTTTTTTACTGATACTCCTGCTTACAACTGCTTACTCACACTTACACCCGCACTAATTATTTAAAAGAAAAGAAAAAGGGGTGTTAGGAAAGTGATGAAAAAGGGGCACGCAGAGGAAGAACAATATGAAAGTTTGCTATGGATGTGCAGGACGGGTGTACAGAATGTTCATAGCTGTCCATTTTTTATACAGCAACAGGTGTGCATTTGTACAGAATTTGGAGGTGAATTTGGACACTCAAACCCCAGCAAGAGAGGTGAAGACAACAGAAATGTGTTGTTAAACCTGCTAAGCATAACTGAGCATTGCTAACCATTGCTCACAGTTCATTGTTATAATATACCACACTAATGACTTCATTTAGTAAGTGTATATGATTTCCATTACATGACATAGCTGTATGTGCTTTCATTACAGTAGAAAGGGGTGTAACTATACTGTGTGAGACATGTGTATACATGGGTGATTTCACATGTTATATGCACTCACACTTCCATTTTACACCAGCTATGCTACCCTGGGTGACAAAAATAACTTACCACATATATTAATATGAACATAGTACTTTTAACACTGCTTTTCCATGTAAAATTGGACTGTCTGTTGCAGTTCTTGAACTGTGTATGCCTGCATGCAACGCTGGGACTCTGACTGCTACACTATCTTAGTTAGAGGATTTGAGCTCTATATCTTTATTTATCACCTATTGGATATTAACATTATATTACTATATTAAATGGAGAGTATTGAGGTTTTCAGCCATGTCATTGAGGACTGCTGTCATGACATAATGTCATACATTTCAGTTTCAGACTTGTATACTTCTGAACATTACTGCCAATACATAACCTGTTTTCTATTTCTATCAACTTTCTGTCTGTCCTCTGTGTAGATTGGATGACACCAGTGCTCAGGCTGTGGTTGACTACACTGCAGAATGGGTCTGAGAGCCCATGCCTGTGTTCATGTTGGATGCAGCCATGAATGGTATTAGGCCTATGAAGACCTCTATGTGTTGCCTTTGAGAGGGCATTACAGACCTACTTCCTGATCATGATGGGGGGGGCAGGTGCTGTACATGCACATGTGTACCTATGGGAGGACAGTGGGTGATGTTTACACTTCACCTGTTTACAGCCAGTTGCCTATATCTATGGCATATGTGTATGTGGTGTTATTGACCACCACTACTATGCAGATATGTGTGTTGCGTCTGGAATTGCAGACACATGTCTAGAAGGCCCAGTGATTGGCCTTTGTGGATGTCTCCAGTTTGCACTCAAAGACAACCTTAGGGTACATCACCTGTGACCATATTTGCTTGAGCAGAACAAGGTGACATAGCTTCTAATGAGGCACCTGTTCCTTCTTGGCACATCCTGCTATTATTTCCACCTATGATGGCAGTTGTGTATTGCTGCTGTCCACCACAGGCATTCAGCCTACCTTGAGGGGGTTGTCCTGTCAGGTATTGCTGAGGCCATAAAGCTATGTAGGTGCCCACATAGTATTGTGGTGTTGGCCTGGACACTGCTGCTAGTTCCAACAAATGGGATGCCCTTCATGTGGGCTTTGCCCATTTTCTTTGCCTGTGCAGGGGACATTATGGAAGTGTGAGGGCTACAGCTTCACAGACAGTAGGTGGAAATACCTCACAGGACAGGACATGTGGAGACAGCCCAACAACATGGTGGACAAAGCTCCTGAATTGGGTATAGATTGTATTTCATTAGTGCTGTTACACATTTGGAGGGTTGCTAGATTGAAAAGGTTCATCTGGACATGCATTTACTGGGTGACTTGACATCTGATAGTGATATGCCTCTGCATACCTCTCAACTGGCATGCTGTCCACAGACTGACCAGATGTTTGCCTGTTATGTTTAGTCTGTTCCATGAACAACGTCTATTTTTGTGAGGTTGGTAGGATAATGTGAGGATTGTAGTCACTAACTGTTGACATCCATTGGTGTTACAGACATCATCTCCTTCAGCAATGTTATGCTACAACAACACATGTGACACCAGCTACTGTTACAGTTTGTAATGCCATTATGTGTGGTATGTCCCCCTTTCCAGCCCCATGTCCCACAAGTACATCATGCATTGTCCAGATGTCCTGCACTACGCGGTGCAGAGGTATGTTATATCATTAATTACCAACTGCACTCCAGTTATCATCCCAATAACCTGGCAGACTCCTGGCCATGGTATGCAGCAGTGGCCAGGATTATGGTTCCACTCTCTGGTAATTCTGTGGCAATCTGTACATATGACAGCTATGTATGTCTGGCCATTGAGAACAGACTGCCAAGTTTCTGTAGCAGTGGTGTGTGTAGATGTTTGTTGGGCTGGGTAGGAAAAGTAGCAGATGTGAGTGCCATACATCCTTTAGCTATCTGATTCTGCATGCTGCTACAACTGCTGGTGGTCTATCAGGTCTGTATGCTTGTAGAGTCTGACTGTGAAATGTCCTGCAACACCTCAGGATTCCCAGTACACTGTGAATTTGGCCAGTGTATTTCAGTGTAGTGTGTGACTGGCAATCAGGATAGGTTTGTTCAGAGAGTCATTCCACTCTAGAGTTCATTTTGGGTATGGTATATTGCTGTGACTGTGGTGCAAATGATTTTGGGTCGCCATTTTTGCACCACTCTCTGCTTTATACTACAGTTCCATCCCTGTAGTTCATTCTATATTTGAATATACATTTGTAATTGCTCAGAGGTGATGTGGGGGACTGTCATGTTGGTCTTACTGCACTTCATAAGGTGCTGGGTGACATGTTTGGCAGCTGTCAGGGGACTTCTATTCTATTACATCACTGCAGTCATACCTCTACACTGTCCAGGGGCCTAAACACTGTCCAGATGCATATCTCATATGTTTGGTCTGTTCCCCAGACAGTTGTTGTCCTTGGCTAATCAGTAGGATATTCTGGGGAATTCAGTCCGTAAATGCTAACATCCATTGGTGTTACTGACTTCATATCCCTCAGAAAAAATATGCTACAACAAATCCGGTAACACCAGCAACTGTCTACATTTATAACAGCAATATGTCCAATATACCCTGTGTTTGGGCCTCTGTCCCCCAATTATGTCAGTCTTTGTCCAGCTGTCATGTGCTAAAAGGTTCAGAGGTATGTAGTATCATTATTTATTGCAGTCATTCCTGCTACCATGCCAGTGATGTCATAGACCCCAGACATGTAACAAGGAAGCAGCCATAGATATGAGTCCTGTGCCTATACATTCTGTGAGGAACTGTACATTTGAGAGGTCTGTGTATGTCTGCCCATTGTTAAAAGACTGTCAGGATTGTGTAGCAGTGTAGTGTGCATTTTATTTGGGCTGTTTAGGGAGGGGCTACATGTGAGTGTCATGGGCCCTTTCGATCTGACTGTGCATGCTGCTCCGGTTTCTGGTTCCCTATCACCTGTATATGTTTGTAGATGCAGACTGTGACATATCCCACAACACCTCAAGATTCCCACTACACTATGATGTAGGGCAGTATATGAGTGGCAAATGGGATATTGTTACTCACACAGCCATTATACTGTAGTGTTCAGTTTGATTACTGGTATGTTGTCATGACTGTGGTGCAATTGGTCGGGGGTATGGACGTTCACACCAGTGTCTGTTTTCCACTAGTGTTACATCCCTGTAGTGCCTGTTATATTTGCTAATGCATGTGGATAGCCCCAGAGCTGGACTTGGGTAGTGTTATTTCAGTCTAATTGAAGTTTGGACATTGCTTGATAGCTCAGTGTAGTTTCCCTAATGCTGTGTTATGTCCACATATTTGTAGGATGTCCATTTATCTGGCTGATATCTTTGGTCTGGTGCCCATAACTGTTGTGCACTTCTGACACATCAGTGAGATGATGTGGGGATTGAGGTCACTAACTAATGAGAAGCCACTGAGTCCTGGAATTGTGATATTTCAGTCGATATATGTTAGGATATACAGTGTTACTACATCAACTTTCTCAGCTTATCTACTCATGTATTTTGGATATGTCCCTGTTTTCAGGCCTTTGACCCCCCACTTTGTCAGGCTTGGCCCGGATTCATTGCATTAAAAGGTTCTGAGCATACCTCTCCACTGCCAGGATTTTCACAGAATGTCCGGATGTTTGGTCCATACTTTTGTTCAGTTCCACAATTTATTTGTATTTGTCTGGTAAATCACTGTGATGATCCACGGATTTATGTCAGTAACTAATGACATAACATTTCAGTTTCCATCTTCATATCCTTCAGTAATTGCCTGCTGAAATGCACCCTGTTGCTGTAGCAAATGTCTTCATTTGTAACAGCAATATTTGAAATATGTCTCTATATGTGGCCCATCCCACCCCCGTTTTGCAGCCTTTGTACAAGTTTCTTGCCCTAACAGGTTGAGAGGGATGGTTCTGAGGTATAACTGCACTGCATTTTATATATATATATATATATATATATATATATATATATATATATATATATATATATATATACATATATATATATATATATATATATATATATATATCTATATATATATATATATATCTACATATATATATATATATATATATATATATATATATATATATATATATATATATACATATATGGGTCTATATGAATACATCGACAAGTGGTAACATCGACATTCACTTCTCCGACTCGAAATCACCGACAACTGAAATAACAGAAATGCCACATTACCGACGTTGACATGTTCGACAAACAAGCTGTCAGCAATGAAACACTCCTAAGAACTGCACAAAACCACTACACTTACTAAAACATGGTAGGCATGAATAGCTAAATGAATACCCTGTTGCAGAATTATAACGTGAATAAACATCCCCAGTAACGCATGTCAGTAACGTGAGTATTGCGCTTGTACACAGCCTCTCAACTTGCTGACAACCTGGGGATGTTTATTCACGTTATAATTCCGCAACTGGGTATTCATTTAGCTATTCATGCCTACCATGTTTTAGTAAGTGTAGTGGTTTTGTGCAGTTCTTAGGAGCATTTCCCGTTGCAGAATTATAATGTGAATAAACATCCCCAGTAACGCGTAATGTCAGTAACGCAAGTATTGCGCTTGTACAATGCCTCTGAACTTGCTGACAACCTGGGGATGTTTATTCACATTATAATTCTGCAACGGGGTATTCATTTAGGTATTCATGCCTACCATGTTTTAGTAAGTGTAGTGGTTTTGTGCAGTTCTTAGGAGCGTTTCCTTGCTGACAGCTTGTTTGTCGAACATGTCAACGTCGGTAATGTGGCATTTCGGTTATATCAGCTGTCGGTGATTTCGAATCGGAGAAGTGAATGTCGATGTTACCACTTGTCGATGTATTCATATATATATATATATATATATATATATATATATATATATATATATATCTATATCTATATCTTTCTTCCTTTATATTTTTATATATGTGTATCTATATTATGACTCTACTATTTCATATATATGTTTCAACAGATATATATATATATATATATATATATATATATATATATATATATATATTTATAGGTTCATAGGTTCATAGGTTCATACTAGCCTATCTGCCCTAGGGCATTTATAAGCCTAGCCAGAGTATGTTTGGCTTTCGCCACCCATTTTAAATTAATTTTGCTATGCCCTTTTTCGAGGTTAGTATACTGTGCCTCTGTCTAACAGTGACACAGAAGTGATACCCAGGGTAAACCTATGATCTCCCATCCACTCATCAAGATTCCTCTTGAAGAGAGTCAGTGAGGGACTCTGCCTAACCTGGACTGGGATTTTATTCCATAGTGAAGGGAGCCTCTGGGTTATGAATCTGTCTCTCCAGCATGTCCTATTTATTTCAGTGCTGAGGTTCAAGTCGCTTGAGCGTGTAGCTTGATGGGATTTGGATTTTTTGAGGTGCAGCATGTCCCTTAATTCCGGGTTGGACATGGCCTTATACGTCAGGCACAGGTCACCTCTGAGCAGGCGGTATGCCACTGAGTAGAGCTGGAGTTTCTTTAACCGGGCAGCATATGGCATCTGTTTGAGCCCTTTGATCCTCTTGGTGAGGTACTTTTGGGGTCTTTCCAGTTGCTGCAGGTGTTTGGTAAGGTACATCCCAAAAGGGGCATTGTACTCGATTATGGGCCTGATGAGGGATGAGTAAAGAGGCACGATGACCTCCCCTAATCTAGATGTGAATCGCTTCATGATTAGGTGGGCTATATAAAATGTTTTTCTAACCACTTTGGCCACGTGGTTGTCAAATGAGAGACTGCTATCAACTTGGGTCCCCAGGTCCCTAATGACTTCTTCTGTACTTAATGGATTACCACCTATGTGGTAATTTGTGGGCACTGTTTTTGCCAAAGGATGACTATACACTTTTTGGCGTTTAGCTTGAGGCCATGGCTCCGGCACCAGTTGTCTGTTTCTATGAGGTCCTTTTGGAGGATGCTTGTGTCGACTGGAGAGTCGATTATGGCGCCCAGTTTGCAGTCATCTGCGAACTTGGTCAGCCACAGTCCTTCCGTGTTGGCCTGTACCTCCGAGAAATATATACCAAACAAGAGAGGTCCCAGGACTGAGCCTTGTGGGACGCCACTTGTAACTGGTTTGGAGTCTGACATGGCTCCAGCAATTCTAACCATGTGGGTTCTGTCTTTGAGCCAGTTTGCAACCCATCTAGTGACATAGGCGTTTATATTTAAGCTGGTGAGCTTATCTATAATGCCTGAGTGGGGTATTGTATCGAAGGTCCAGATAGGCTGTGTGGACCACCTTCCCTTCGTCAATGGCCTTGGTGACTGTTTCAAAGAAGTCAACCAGGTTTAAGAGGCAGGATCTGCCCTTAACAAAGCCAAACTGGGTAGGATCCAGTGTCTGTAGGTCCCCAATATCTTTATTTATGAGGTCCATGATGATCCTTTCCATAGCTTTGCAGACAAAGCTAGTCAGGCTTATGGGGTGATAGTTTCCAGGGTCCGTTGAGGCACCACCTTTGTGGAGAGGGACCACTGTTGCTGTACGCCACTCTTTAGGTACATATCCTGTAGTAAGGCTGAGATTGAACAGTAGTTTTATGTTTGGGTTTAGCTCTTCTTGGAGTTCATGTAGGACGCAGCCTGGGACACCGCCTGGTCCCATTGATGCTGTGTTTTTTGCTTTGGAGAGAGCGGCTCCCACCTGAGCATCTGAGATGTCGGTGGGGGGGCAGCACTCTGCTGGGATAGATATTTGCCCTTTTGGTGGGGGAGAAGTTTGCACTGAACGTGTCAGCTAGGATGTTGGCAATGTCTGTGGGATCAGTGTATTTTTTGTCATTTTGGACTAATTCTGATATATATATATATATATATATATATATATATATATATATATATATATATATGGGTGTGTGTATATGTCTATATACAACACATGAATGATTCCACAAAGCTTTCTCTGTAATGTTATAAACCTCTATTGCATGATATGTTTGAAAAAGCAGTGTTAAATCCAGCAACTCAGATGGTGTACTGGTATATTCCTCTGCCTGTAATGTTCAGGATCATGGGTTCAACAGTTGGGACTCCTGTGTTTTTTTTCATTAATGTTAAATGACCAGAATGCATGATATGTTTGTTAAAGCATTGCACACTCTCCCAACTCAGATGGTATAGTGGTATCTTGCTGTGATTATAGAGGACAGCATCCTGGGTTTGAGACTTGGTATGGCTGACTATTTTGTTGCTGTGCAGAGCAAGGTCTGATGAATACAGAGTGATTAATGCATGTTTAAGCATATTATACTTATAATTTTATATTATAAAATACTATTTATATACACATTATAATGTTACCTTCCGTGACATCCCCCTATGTACTTTCATTAAATTATATTCTTGTGTGACAATACTGTATGGAGCACGTGTGTTTATATGGAGGTTTCACATCTTTTCTACACTGACATCTCACTTTTGGAACTGCTACACTACCCTGGTTGACAAAAAAATGCTGCTGCATAATCTAAGTTTACAAAAATAATTTTAACACTACTTTCACATAGGAAAATAAGTTGTTTGTCTTGGTACTCAAACCAAGAATGTCTGCATGTATAGCCACATCTGTAACCAATACACTACCTTGGGTTGAACATTTCACCTGTATATTTGCATTTAGCTCCTATGGGATGTTTATGCTATGCTAAGCGGAGGGTCATAATGTGCGCACCCACTTAGCTATGCTTAAACATTCTTTAGGCTAGAAAAAATATATATATTATTATTATATTATTATGTTATATGGGTGTGTCTTGTGGTATTCTGACAACTAATTGGGACTGCAATTGTGAAATAATGGCATTCATATGGCTTTCAGGTTTCTATCCTTCAGGGACTCCTGCTAATACATATCCTGTTATCTATCAACTTTCTAAGTGTGTGAGGGGAATTTTTCAGGCGTGTCCCTAATGTATTATTTATTCCCTCCATCATTTGTGCCTTTGTTAACATCCACTGCTGTAAGGGAATATTGGCATACAATTGCTTTCAGACTTCTACACTTATGTAATTCATGCTAATGCATGACCTGTTCTCTATCAACTTTCTATGTTTGTGGGGCTATATGTGTGTTTTGTCACTTTTGGGGAATTTATCCCCTGTTATATGTGCATTTGCACACATTTCCTGCTTTAGCAGGTTGCAGAAATGTCATACAGCACTTTAGCAATGCAGAGTGTGTGTCACAGAACCTGTCACGCACACCCTGCATTGCTTTCTTGTTGCCAATGTTTATTTCACTGTTCACAGACACTAAAATGATCATTATTTCATTTCAGTGTCTGCAGACACTGAAATACTGGCATAGTATTAGAGTAAATCTCTAATACTTTGCCAGTTCACCTTAGAAAGTGCTGTACGGCACTTTCTGCGTGCAGGGGCTGTGTTCAGTATCCGTGCACTACTCAGCCATGCCCCCTGCACTTGTTTACGGTTCGTGTTCAAATAGCAAGTACAGCAGTGTGCCTTCATGAATATTTAAGGAGTGCTGTTGTGCTAAACAGACACAAACCACTCCGTGCAAGAATACTGTTATTCTTGCATGCATTTTCTTGAATCCAGGTGTCTGTCATGCATTCAGGTGTTAGCATTCTTTTTAGCTGATATCCATAGTAAATTACAGCAAATAATTTGAAATAATTAAAATAATTTTTTAAGAGTCTAATATGATATGTGTTAACCATGTTGAGAGTTTACTAGGTGAACTTGGTTTTAAGCTGTTAGTGTTTCGTATGTTGCCCATTTGTTCAATTTTTATGAGAGATAGTATTTCACAGTCTGTTGGTAGAAAGTTAAAATCAGAGGTCATGCTATCTTTAACCATCTGAATATGAAGTCACTGCTGAATATTTATTCTTAGCAGTAAACAAGGGGATGGAGTACTGCCATGTTTTTTTTTTTTTTTTGTCATCTATCACACAAAAGAGCATTGGTGCTGGACATTGTTTGAAGTCTGAAACAGAGTAGAAGTCATTTTGGAACCAATTCTCTGCCATTTTCCTGAGATTTCTGAATGTAATACTGCTGTGGCTGGAAGAGGTGAGGAAAGTGATCCTTTTGAGGTGTGGAAGAATCTAAGATATTTTAGGACATCTTCAATAAGCATTATAGCAGCAGACCCTGGAGGGGGGCTATCCTGGGTCACTGTGTAAATCTGACATCTGGAATACTTTTGCCAAAGCTGGCCCCCTTGCTACTGGCATCCTGCATATGGGACAACAGTTTTGTTACTTGTATAATGACTTGAGGTGCTGTAAGCCTGATCTACTTGACCAACAGAAGAATAAAACTAATGCATGCACAACTCAGTACATCATTTACCTATCCAAACACTCTGCCATTGCATGGCACCACACACCTTTTCCTTCTACTTTTTCTTTATGTCTAGCCCCTGTAGAGATAGAAAGGAACAGAATGATGCATAAGGAATGGCCATAGCACATAAGAGAACACCGGGGTAATTATATCTGCTGTTGTGAAAGATATGTCCATTTGCATAGTGTCAGGTAGCAATTAAAATGAATAGAAATAACATTTATACATCAAGACAACATCTGTCAGTAATGGCATTTCATATTGGAATTAGTATGACTGTGCAACGGTAGAAATCTGATTCTGCATGCCACTCCCTGTATAGCTGGGGGTCCGAATGGAGAGATGACAACATCAGTAAGCAAAGGAGAGTAGCATTGCTGGAACTAAATTCATCTTCAAGTCTTAGTGCATACCTTCACAAAGTGGAACCTGTTTTTTTAGAAACTCTCACCAAGACAACATGAATATATAGACTTTATTTTATATAGCATATATCATGGACAGAAGTTGGTTAAAAATAAAAAAAGACAGCTGGGTGCACAAGTACCAGCATAAAAAAGTGCTAACCCTTGTACGTGCACTGGTGCCATGACTAGAAAAAATGACAGAGTAGAATCCTCAAGACATGGAAACATTCATACAATGGGATTAGGCCAGGCTCAGTGTGGGGGGGGGGGTCTGGCCCCCCTGTTGTAGAAGGAAGTAGAACTCCACAAAAAAACAGATAAAACTGACAGGCCATAAAGACAACAGAGTGGACTACTGAGGGAAAAAAAAAAGAAATTATGTACTGTTACTATTATCCAAGAAGTCCAGAATTTCTGAACAGAAGATATACAAAAAGATTAAAAGAGAAATTAGAATAAAGAAAAAATAAATACTTGCACAAGAAAAACTTTTAAAAGCTTCAAATACAGATTTGTGTTCATTAACACAACATATTCATGAAAAAACATTATATAAACCAAGAAACCTTGGGCCATCTGGAAAAAGAAGCAACTGAGGAAGTACAAAAATATAAAGAACAAAATCTAGAGATTTTTGAAAGGTATAAAAAAGAAATATCGACATGGGAAAGAAAGAAAGAAAGAAAGAAAGAAAGAAAGAAAGAAAGAAAGAAAGAAATGAAGACCTGATATTGTGCAATATTTATGCAAAGCAGAATGACAAATTAATCAATACAAAAAAGCAACTCCAGATATTTTTGAAGAGAAATACAGGCAAAGGCTCCAAGTTGTGGAAAATTTTACAATACAAAAAAAATAAGATCACAAAGTGGAAAGTAGAACAAAAGATTAGTAAAGCAGAAGTTAAAAAAACAGAAGCTGAAGTTATAGAATATCTTCAAAGTGAAGGATTCAGCGTAGAAAGTCTAACAAAGGTTATATGGCGCATGATGGAACAATGAGTTAGCAGGAGATATCTGAAGAAAATATGTGGGCATGGGAAAGAAACAGATTTAATGTGGTGCAATATTTATGCAAAAGAGAAAGCAAAACTAATCAATGTAACCAAAGCAGCACCAAAGATATTTGAGAACTACAGGTAAGGGCATCCAGATGTGGAACATTTTACAATGCAAAAATAAGAAAACAAAGGGTTACAGTAGAAACGAGGATTAGTAACGGAGAAGTTAAAGAAATAGAAACCGAAGCTGTGGATTACCTGCAAAGTGAAGGATTTAGTGTAGAAACATAACAGCATAATAGAATAATGAATCCCTAAATTAAGAAGAAACCAATGGAATGTGAAGCATCTGATCAGTTGCCATATGAAGATACTTTGGAGCCTTCAGTAGGAAACCAGTTCAGAAGTTCAGTTGGAGTTGTACAGCAAGCGAAGGAACAGGAAACTGTGGCAACGCTGATGCAGTCAATATTGCAAAGTGATAGGCCAGTGAGTTCCCATATGAAAGAGCAATGAATGACGCAGGATGAAGCTGAACAGAATATAGTACAGGAAGATTTTCTGGAGCCCTCTGTATAATGCCCAAAAGAAATGGAGAACAAAGTATGTGCCCTTAGTTTAGAAGAAAGCAAACTAAGGGAAGAGCTGCTTGATTTAATATAAATGGGTAGACATATTAAGATTCATACATTCACAGACTGTTACTAGGCTAATGACCCAAGTGGACTTTCTAAGCCTAGCAAAGCTTTCTCAAAACCATAATGATGTCCTGCATCCAACTTAGACATTGAAGTCCAGGGATTTATAAACTACCTGTGCCATAAGGGGCATTGGTGTCAGGCCTAGAGTAAATTTCCTATTCCCCATCCACTTGTCTGGGTTGTGCTTAAACTGGGTAATAAATGAACTCAGCTTCACATGGAGGGGAAGCCTGTTCCATAGGAGTGGCAGTCTCTGGGACACATATCTGTCTCTCCAAGCATGTTCTGTTTATGTCACAGACAAAATTCAGGTCCTTAGACCATGTATTTCAGGTACTCTTTGACTTACAAATATGTAAGAGATGCATAAGTGTGGGGTTTGTCAATACCTTCTAAACGAGGCACAGATCACCGCTCAGCAATCTTTAGGAGACTGAGTAGAGTGAAAGGGCTTTAAGCTGCTCTGCATGAGACAGGTTTGTTGCAATTCCTATTTTTTTTTGTAAGGAACATTTGAGGATGCTCTAATTACTGCGTATGCCTGGTCAGGTACATACCAAAGGGAGCACTGAAATCTATGATTGGTCTGATAAGGGTGGAGTACAGTAGGATAATGATCTATTTGGACCTAGATACCATGACCTTACTTATAAGTTTTGCAACATAAAAGGATTTCCTCACCACTGTGAGATTGTGGTGGTTGAATGTAAGGCTACTGTCTATGTGCGCACACCAATCCCTAACTGCTGGATTGACTCCTAAAGGTATATTATCAACATAATAATTAGCTGGGATGGATGAATTCCCAAAGGGTACAATTATGCATTTCTTAGCACTGAGTATAAGACCATGGTTTTAGCACCACTAGTTAGAGATAGACAAGAAGTCAATAAGACCTAAAATGTTAAATGTTTGATTAAACAAATGAACACAGTAATCAATACTGTTAATAGAAAGCCATGCATAAAAACAGAAGTAAATAGGATATATTACTGAGCAGCTAACTTAATAACAGATAAATTCTTACCACAAAAATACAGGGCGGTGAGGGAAATGAAGAGAAAAATCAAATGGCATCATGGAAGTATCAAATAGGGAAAACTATAAACCAATTAAGACAAGAAGTGTCACTGTTAGAAGAGTACAGAAGAGGGAATGGATCTGCAAAAATAGCCAGAAAGATAGACGTGATAAAAGCAACACACATTATCAGGACAGACCATGATCTATCTTACACTATTCCAAATAAGCAAATGATAAACTGAAGGTATCAGCACAGGCAGAATCCCTTAGGAGATATGCAGATAAATATAAAGAAAAAGTAAAAAAATAAGCAATTTTTGATGACCACCAAAAAAAGGTTTTATAAAGAACTGGGAAACAAGGCAAAAGGAATAGTAACACCATCAAAAAAAGAAGAAATAGACACATTTTGAAAAAATATCTATGAAGATCCTGTAGAACATAACAAAGATGTTGAAGAGATAGAATAAGTAAAAGAATGAAGTTCAAATGTACAGGAAATTAAATGGAATGAAGTAGCAGCCACAGAAATTAAAACAAAATAAAGAAAAGCTCCTAACTGGAAAACTCCAGGCCCAGATGTAGTACCTATATTTTTGCTAAAAGTGTTAACATCCTTACATGAATATTTAGCCACTAGTAAGAACTATTTATATGCGCACACCGAACAGATGCCAACCTGGTTAACAACAAGAAGATGATACTCCTCCTTAAGAGTGAACCTGCAAAATGTCCTAAAAACTATAGACCAATAACTTTCCTTCCAGCGATGTATAAATTATATACTGGAACTGATGCTGATGAAGTTTCTAGTCATTTAGAAGAAAACTCAGTTGTGGCAATAGAACAAAAGGGTAACAAAAAAGTTATATGGAAGAAAGGATAATTTGTTGCTAAATAAATAAATAAAATCATCCCTTAAAACACCTCCAAATAGAGGAAGCAGTGGCATACTTCAGTTCTGAGTTCCTTGAAATCCTAGACGACCATGCCCCTTCTTGTACCCTTAGGAATAACACCAAAACTGCACCATGGCTTACAAAGGAAACTAAACAAAAAAATTTGCTAAGAAACAAACTTTAGGCCAAATGGCGCTCTTCCAGAGACCCATCTGAGCGCTTAAAATTTCAACAGCTCAGAAACTCTACTAAAACTTCTATACTATTGGACAAAAAAAAAACTTCTTTCAACTTCAACAAGCCAGCCAACAAAATCCTCAGAAATTTTGGTCAGGAGTCAATGGACTCCTTCATCCAGGCTGCTCTGACACCCACCCCATCTGGAATTACCCAAGACACTCCAAAACATATTGCTGACTCCTTTAATAACTTTTTTACTGAAGCTATCCAGTCACTTGCTAACTCACTACCTCCAGTATCCTCTACTTCTCCCCCATCCTCCTATACCTCTCCACCCACTTTCCAACACCAATCCATCCCTACATCCCTCATCGGTACCCTCCTTCAGAAACTCAAACCCTCTACCCCTTCAGCTGACCTCTTACCTGCTAAGTGTCTTCAAATAGCAGCCAAAGTTATTGCTTATCCTATCTCGATCCTAATAAACAGGACCATTAAAGAAGGTACCAGGCCATCTATCTGGAAAGTCTCACATATTATCCCCCTACATAAGGGTGGCAACTCAACTGAACTTTCCAACTTTTGTCCTATTGCCCTACTCTCACCCATAGCTAAAATCATGAAAAATGCATCCACCGCCAACTACTAGACCACCTTCTCCTAAATGGCCTACTAGCCAACTCTCAGCATGGCTTTCGATCCTTCCATAGCACCACTACCGCCCACCTGTCATTTTCTGACCACATTAACAAAACTGTAACAACTACACACTGTCCTCTGCTATCTTTATTGATCTTTCAAAAGCATTTGACATGGTTAATCATCAACTACTCTTGAATCTTCTCAAGCCCCTCTCACTAGATACTCAAGCACTACAGTGGTTCAAGTCCTACTTAGATAACAAGCAACAAGTAGTGGTTTGGGAAAACACTCTATCTGCCCTTCTTCCTGTCACCCTTGGTGTACCCCAAGGATCTATTTTAGGCCCTCTTCTATTCTCCATCTTTATAAACAATCTATCTATTAGTATCCCTCAAGCTGTAATTATACAATACGCTGATGACTCCACATTAATATCCTCAGCTACAGGGCCTTCTGAACTGCAGTCCCTTACCCAAAATGTCTTTGAATTTGTAGAAGAATGTTTTTTACAACACAGTCTCCTCCTCAACCCAAAAAAGACTAAACTATTAATATTTACTCCTACACAAAAATCTACCCCATTTCAATTCTCTATCAAATCCAAAAATGGCACAGTCATATCTCCTGACACTTCTATCAAACTCTTAGGAGTTACTATTGATCACAGCCTTAACTATGATACTCATATCAACTTCAAAATAAAATCAGTTAACCGTAAACTAGGCTCCCTCTACAAAATTAAACCCTTCCTTACTCCCTAAGCCAGAACTAATATTGCCCACACCCACCTTAACTCTACTCTCTTTTATGCCTTTCCTATATACACCAATCTATCTAAAACTAACCTCAACAAGCTTGCAATCTCCTACAATAGTATAGCCAGATTTGCTACTGGCTCCCCCTTTAGAACCCACCACTGCCAAAATCTGAAGCAACTGGGTTGGCTTGAACTGCACAATCAGATTTTATTTCAACAACTAATTATTACCCATAAAACCCTTTATTATCCAGATAAAACATCAATTCCCACAAATCTTATCAGCCCATATAACAATCTTAAAATTTACACTCAGCCAACAAACTACTGGTATCTATACATAAACCCTACAATAAAGCAGGTGATTCCCTCTTCTCTAATGCAGTGGGTAAAAGCTGGAAACTACTTCCTTCTAAACTTACCTTCAAAAAGAAACTTAAATTATATCTAACTAGCCACTGGCTATGTCCCTGTACTAACCCAGACTAAGATTTTCTCATCCTATTATCATTATCATCTATTTCTTCCTTTGCTTCTCCACCTCTACTCAGTTTTCACTTTAAAGTCCACTACCTCTATGCTGGACTTATTCTACCCAAGATATACATAATGAACTTCTCCCCTGTCGCTCTGAGTTTCTACCCCTCAACTAATTTTCTCCCAGCTCTGTTCTCTTTAAACTAGTCTCTCCTGCTGCTCCTTACTTAAAACTTGGTTCTGGAATCTCCTCATCCTTCTGAATACTTCCTTCCCACAGTGATTGGTGGGGGGGGGGAAATAAAAAAGTAAGGGGTGCCTTATTTTGTTCTACTTTCTTATAACTCATATGCTTATTTACTTTGTAGCATGTGTTTTGTATGACTAGTATCTTTAATTGAAGTTTAATGTCTTGAAACTGAATTTTTAATGTGCTGTTTATTTTATGTGGAGCTTTCTTCCCCGGGCCTCTACTGAAAATGGACATATATCCAGTTAGACTAGCCTGGTCAACAAATGTAAAATAAAAAATAAAAATAAATAAATAATGGATAATTGTAAAAAGGGGAGGAATCTAAGTAAGTTATGGATCGACTACAGCAAAGCATGTGACAGCATCCCACATTCATGAATATAAGAATACTTACAAATGCAGAAGATACATCCTACAGTGATTGATTGCATTACAGTTATCAAGAAACAGTGGCAAACCACTTTACAGCTAAGCCATGATAAAGGACAAATATTTGTCCCAGGGATAAAAATTCAGAGGGGGATATTCCAGGGTGACTCTTTGTCACTTTGACAAAAGAAAATCTGCCAGCCCAGCCAGCTGGAATTTTGTAAATAATTATATGTAATTTGTGAACATTAATATGATTTATACAGAGGTGTGATAGAAGCAGATATTGCTAGCCCAACTATCAGGAATTTTGAAAGTGGTTGTGTGTCATTTGTAAATGTCAACATGCTCATGTAAGATGCTTGTGTTACAGATATATTAGAATTGTATGTCATATTGTACAGACATGCTGAAGAGATGTTTTGTAAAGTACTGAGCAGAAATGTATATGCACTATTGCAACTGTTTAGATGTATGTATTTTAACATGGGAGACTGAAACACAGGAAATTAACTTGCAGAACCTCAGAAGAATGGATGATGTTGAGTTAATTTATGGCTGGGCCATCAAAGAAAGAGATGTTGTCTTTCAGTTTCAGTGTAGTAGCAGACACAATGTCTAGAACTAGACATTTTTGTATAGTCTTGGAAGTGTTTATTGTTTTATGACTTCCAGGATCTGCCTTAGATCTAAGAGAAGTCCCTGTTGATGTATTTTCACAGTTAGATGCTAAATGCTAACAGCTGCATCAGTGGGGGGTTTCACCTGGGATAGTCAGGTGAGAAGAAGTAATGTCATGCTGCAAGCTACCCCAGCAGCACCACAGTTTTCAAAAGAGCACCACAAAAACATAACAGGATGACTACGTAATTTCAAGAACAAACCTCTTACTTCACAACTTCTGCTGTGGCATCACACAATGGAAAACAAGGAATACAACATAATTCAAATGTTATAAATGCTTTCAACACAATTCTCGTAAAATGTGTACAAATATACAACAGAAAATTCAATTGTATATGATTGCCACTCACTTCTCACTGTGCCCAGCACTCCCCTGGAAATGCCTATGGGCCATCATAGACCATAACACCCCTGTGTCATTGGCAATATAGTACATAACACCTCTCTGAAATAACATAGAAGAGAGTAAGATAAACAGTTTTAAAACTAACGCTTGTGATGAAAGTGAATAGGGGCAGTCTTTCTGAGAAAGGAAATCCTGACAAAAATGCCTGTGCCAATAGTGAACTATAAGAAGTGCATACAGACAAAAGTTTAATTTTCTAATGTATATATATATATATATATATATATATATATATATATATAAAATGTTGCCTTTGTAACATGTTAAAAATCTAGCATGTACTGAATAAATACAATCATACCTTAGAAGGGGATCATAAGCCTTCTGTGTTCTGTGCAGATAAATCAAAATGAATAGCAATTGTCTATGTTCTCCCAATACACAAGTCTCCTCGCCTTCAAGTTTCCTAGCTACACAGTTACCTTTTTATGCTGTATATTCAGGCCTCTGAGCATGATGAATATGCAAATGAGGTGTGAACTCATTAAAATTGCTGAATCCAAAATGTTTGACTTCGTGCAGCAGGTGTAAACATAGTATAGGAATCACCTCAGTGTTTGTTGCTAATGGATTGAAAATGTCAATGATTACTGGGAGTGAGAAGGAATACACAACAGCAATTTAGACTACCTTGCCTGCAGTGGGTGTGTCACCCAGGATAAAATTACAAAGTGTATAACTAACTGTGGCAAGCTTTTAAAAGTGAACAGCATACATTTTTCAATGTTGTTCACCAATAGCCAAACTCCCCTACCTTTGCTAAAAACTGTGCTATAGTGTCATATAATTTTATCATACATTTCAAGGACAATGATACAAAATCACCTGTACATTCTATGTCTGAGAGTCAGCAAAGATAAGAGAGGAATAAACATAATACAAAGAGAACAAAGAGTTGCATTGGTGCAAACAATACTCATAAATGGTGGTGTGATCACTCATTGCACTAAATATGTAAGCAGCACATGTACAATCAACTGAGAGTGTACAACTTTATATGTCTTCTTAATACTGTGGAGGAAATTAAACTTCTTATATGCGCAATTATTTGCATTCCTGCTGCAAAGTTGATTTTGTGGCAAAGAGAGATAAGACATCCCTAGTGTGTTTTGTAAGTTCATTAGTCTGACAGCTGAAATCCAGAGTTGTGTAAAATCTGTAAGGTGTGTTAAAATGTACTTTGTAATGTTGTTTATGTTTACATTTTTTCTTTTTTAATTATTAATATTTGTAAGGTACATGGCTTAGTGCAAGTACAAAAGTACAATGAAACAGCTAAATAATTTAAAATTAATGGAAGTTGCTTCTATGAAAAAGACAGCATAAATTAAAGCTGGGACTCAAGTGTGTGTGTGTGTGTGTGTGTGTGTGTGTGTGTGTGTGTGTGTATGTGTGTGTGTGTGTAGCACAATTATTAAGCATGATCAATCACATACCATATGGTATATGCAGATCAAGGTTCAAGTCCCACATTAATCTTTTAGTGATGTAAACTAATAAAAACTTTTTACAACATTAATGCATGTTGAGGTATTCTAATCTTGTCTGTGCATTGTTCACCTCAATGCAAACATGGTTTAATGGCCCAGACAACAAGCAGATATAGTCAAATTCATAACAGATACATTGTTACATCTTTGTTTTCCATCATGCAAACATGCCAAGTAGTATTTTGTGATAGTCAACAAGCTTCCACAACACCTGCAAGTCCAGAACACCTGCAGACAATAAGCAAACAATTGTTAACTTCAAACAGAATACATTTTGTTGCATCTTTTACTGCTGATCATGCAAGCATGCTAAGCAGTGTTGCATAGTAGGCAGCAAACGTTCATAGCACCTGCAGGTCCAGAAGACCTGCAAACAACAAAGAAACACTGTTAATTTCAAAAAGGATACTTTGTATCTTGCATAGTTTTCTACTGTGCAAACATTCTAAGCTGTGTTGCGTGTCCATCAGCACACATCACAGGAATGAGTGTGAAAATATACAGCTGCTTCCTATTTGTTCCTGTGGCAGTAGGTGTAAGTTAAGGGCTACAATACAGGTAAGCCAGGGTTCCAATCCAGCAAACTCAACATTTTTAATAATGCTGTTCCACTTTAATTTATATAAAAATGCATAATATAAAAATGTCATGAAATTTATAACACATTTGCAATATAAACTACATTATGAACACAATAGTACCTGTCAGGTATTTCTACCCCAGCCCACATACATAAGTACTCGTCAAGTTCAAGTAGTAGTCAATAAATGTATATCTTACCTTTGCAAACACTTTGCCATCAATCGTGTAAGCCAGCTGCTCAGTGATGCACTATGGAAAGAGATTACTGGCATAACTATGTTTACTGCCCAGTTAGTCTTCATCCCATTATATGCTATGCAAAATCACAACCACAGGGAAGGCACTTGTTACTCACTGAACACATATTTACTCAGAGTCATGCATTACCTGCACACCCATGCACTTGAAAATGGGTTTATCAGTAGTAGTTCCCAAATGTTAACTACACCACAGAAATCAATAGCACACCTGCATTTTTCCATCATCTAAACCTTTATACTTGCAATACACATTAATAATGTCTTCTACATGTATTAATGTGGACATCAATTCTTCACAAATATTAACATGTCCACACACTGTTGTGTCCATGCTGATCACAAAACATGTGTGTTTCTGTTTGTGTCAATAACTGTGTAATGTACACTACATACGGAGAAACAGCTGCATATGTCTCAGTTCCATTACATGGATTCCTGTCAGCTTCTTGCATCTAGTTTGAAAAGCTGTCTTTAAGTATACCTGCACATTGGAATGCAACAGGAAATACAATTCAACATTTTGCACACCACTCCCATAACAGGATATGTTACCATCATCTATAAAGACCAATTTATGGATGGTGCAATCATAAGCTACTGTGTCCTGTGGATGGGAGCAATAGTACATATATGTGGATTAAACTATAAAAGCAGACATGTGTATCTCTATGTATAAGTGTGTGTGCATAGTCAGTTGCTATCAGTCTTTATCCTACAATCATCAATCCAGTCCTAAGCAGAACTATATCTTGTCAGTCGTACATGCCTACCCAGCTATTTCATACAGGCCTCCCACAATCTTCTTATAAACATCCAATGATGATGTCATCCACTATAAAATGTCCAGCAGCAGTGTAAAAGTCAGACTTGTACCATAGCACTTGGGGTTAAGTACTGAGTTATCTAGCTTGTGTATCTAGTTAGGTAGGGGTTTTAATCTCAATGCAGTCAGTGTGTGTGTGTGTGTGTGTGTGTGTGTGTGTGTGTGTGTGTGTGTGTGTGTGTGTGCACGTGTTGGTGATCTGAAGAGCATGAGCCTGTGTTGTACTGGCAGCAATCTAGTCTCATGGATAACAAATATTTTGACAGTTGCACATGCCAACACATGAATTTCATATAGGCCACCAGCCATCTTCTCACAAACATCCAGTGATGATGCTGTCCACTATAAACTGTCTAGAAACAGTGTAAGAGTCAGACTTGTACTGTGGAACTTGCATTAAGTACTGATTTCTCTAGCTTTTGCAACTAGTTAGGTAGGGATTTTAATCTCACTGCAGTTAACTGGTGAGTGGCTTCAGTTAATTCTCCAAGATACCCTTTTAGAACAACATGTGAGACATTCCTGCCATCATCTTCTTCTTACAAACATACATCATTGATGTCATCAGCTGCAAAGTGTTGTTCAACACAATAAAACTCAGACTTGTGCTGTGGTGCTTGTGTTTAGTACTGTGTTCTTTATATATTTAGGTAGGGTTTCTAGTCTCACTGTAGTCAATGTGTGTGTGTGTGTGTGTGTGTGTGTGTGTGTGTGTGTGTGTGTGTGTGTGTGTGTGTGTGTGTTCAGTTAGTTCACATTCCAGAGACCATTTTAGAACAGCATGTGAAAAACTCTGACTAACTTCTTCTCAGTCGACACTACAAATGTCATCAGCTGTAAAGTGTTGTATAACAATGGAATAGCCAGACTTGTGCTGTGGAGCTTGCGTTTAGTACTGTTAGATAGGTAGGGGATTTAGTCTCACTGTGGCCAACTGGTGTGTGTGTGTGTGTGTGTGTGTGTGTGTGTGTGTGTGTGTGTGTGTGTTTTCATTCTAAAGTCAGTATGGTGACAATTTTAGACTGGTATGTGAGTCTACAGCTATGTCAGAACTCCTCTGAACATTTCTTGTAATATACAGTGATGATGTCATCCTGTATAAAGTGCACTCTGACAGTATTCAAGCCAAACTTGTGCTGTTGCAGTAACATTAAGTAGTGTGTTCTCTAGCTTTTGTAACTAAATATTTAGGGATATTAATCTGATACCAGGCAACTTAATTGTGTATACATTCAAATAATAATTTTGAGATGATGTTACACCTTGATGTGATTCCACATCTGTGTCAGACACTCCACCCAACATGTTCTTCTCAGCACAAAATGATGCTCTCATATTCCATAAAGTGCAATGTGACAGTGTTAAAGTCAGACATATGTGGTGGTGCTAGTGTTGCATTGTATGTATTTCAGCTTCTAAAGTTACACAGGTATAATGTTCAAATCAGAACCAGTGTACTTCTTTGTGTGTAGATAGTGGTACATTATGGTGATTATATGATCTTTTGAATTGTTTTTTTCATGTCAGTACCAATTAGGAGAACCTCCATGCATCCAACATCCCCTTTTTTTTGGCCACATGACATCCTTCCTACAGAGGACAGGAAGATGTCTTCCTGTCAAAGATGCATACACACATCTTAAAATAGAGTCCTTCCATGAGCCTCTGCAAGCCATCTCCATACCACTGTATGTGTGATTGCTATTCCTGTCATGCAGTGGTGCACGTCACTTAAGGACAGAGGAAGTATGTAATGCAATCAAACAAATACACACAAATGCGCATATCCTTACTATCTTCCACTATATAGATACAGGAATTTTGGTTTAAATGATGGCTAGAATTTTATGTGATATTGGCCATTTGCTTACTAATGCCATATGACCCTATGAACATTTTCACATGTCAATGTTGATGTCATCACCATGTGCTATGCTGAGGTGCAGATATATGGTAGTTCTACAAGAGGGTATAACAATTTGTGATGTGAGGCAATGCATTGATGGCCACTGTTGACATTTGAGCACATGCTCCTAACATAACAGCTGTAGTAATATGGCTCCTGAGAACTGTTGACATGGGACAATGCTATTTATGTTGCTGGCTTAGTGAGGCATGTGTTTTTGCAGTGGAGCAGATCAACATTCTACTCAGTTCTCAGTCATCACAGTGATACTTGCAGTATGGAACAAGTGTGCATGTCTATATCTACCATCATTAAATGTTCTGTGATATAGATCAATATAAATTCATAATGATTACATGGGCACATACGTCTTGTGTCATCCACATGTAATGCTGTCATATATACAAAAGTATTGTATGTTTTGATCCAAATGCAACCTTGTGGAATGCATTGTATGCGCAATTGTGTTACTATTCCCAAGGATTATTGAGGTGGCTACCAGCACTATAGTATGACTATCAGTATTTGTGCCACAACCAACTGTAGTGTGTCCTTATGTGGCGTCAGGTCACTCATACACAGCATTCCCATGAAATAAATATAGACATATGTCATGCAATTGATGTAATTATGTGACATTGGTACAGTTGTATGACTGCTTGAACATTGCCAGGGTGTAGCATGTGATGGATAGCCAAGGTTGTATTTGGAAGTGTTGTCACAAATCATTTATATAAATAAGTGTGAAATTTTAAGGAGTATACATCACTAAGCAAACATCTGTTTGGGGATGCCATCAGCCATACTTAACCGGAGAAAATATACAATCTGCTAGCTGACAGTTTGCCTCACACTTCACCACCCTGATGCCACTGGCCATCAGCCAAAGTATACATGCAAACATTATTCAGTTTGTCTTTTCAGAAGAGTTGGCGATCTATGCACTCTCTAAGGCTAAACCCACAGAATTCATGGTTTCTGACCACATCCCAGGTTGCCTATAGCCTTTAGCATGACTTAAAACCTGACCTAGCAGACGCAGTTGGATCCCTACTTAGACACATCCTTCAGACAGCTTACTTTCTTACAGATGGGTGTACATCAACAGTCATCTGTTGGAATGGGGGGGGGGCATCACCTGATGCACAGAGTTATAGACTCATAGTCCTGACTCTCCTCATTTGAGAGACAAACCAATGATTATCAAGGACAAAAAGGTCATAGGTAATCCCCTGACTGTGTACTAAACCCATTTTTGATTTGTTAATGCTACATCATGTCTGTTAAATCTAGTTGATGTCTTCAAGACAGTCCCCAAGGGCATACATAAGGAAAAGACTGTCATCCCACATAATATGGCCTGCCCAAGGCATTTGACACAAATGCACATTCAGGTTTTACAGACAAACTGTCTCAAGTGGCCATAAACACCTATGTCACCAAGACAGTAGACAAATGGATGACAAACAGGGCACAATAATGTTGAAGTGTGTGAAGTCACCTCTAGCTAGAGTCCAGTGATGAGGCCCGTACCTCAGGGTTCTGTACTAGGCCTTTTCCTGTTCAGTATTTAAGTCATATAACTCATAAGCCACTTAACATATACACATCCTTTGTCTAACCAGCTTTGTGGATGATTGCAAATTGTGGGCAATCATTGAATCCAAGCACGTTATTGATATAATGCAAAAAGTATTAACACACACACAAATGATTGCTGTCAGAGCCATGCAGACACATTTGTTGAACAAAAATCATGATTAGTTCCTTTTTTCAAGCAAATATACAAGATAAATACAATTTAGACAGCACACCCCTTTGAGCAGTCCAAGTGGTATGTGACATGGGTGTTCGGGTAGGTAGGTAGTAAGCGGAACTTCTACAGACATTTGACCACAGTGATGACAAATCCCTTTTATGTTGCACTACTCCTGAGTATGGGCAGGACATCCACATCAAAGGACATTATAGTCCCATTTTCTCAGCCCTCATCAAACCAATAATTGGGTACAATGGACCTTTTTGCATGTCCATCACTGCACATTTTCCAGGGATGATTTACCCAAGTGCATCATTTTTTTTTTTTATGGTAAACTTCGACACAGCTATTTATTCATACATAAGTATTCTTTGTGATGCATAACTATTAGGAGTTGACAGTACAGACTTCCCTTCAAGGTGTTATACAAGATGCATGTGTGACACATCTTCCTGTGATACATGTAACAAATACACAGCTCATTGGCAACATTGATGGCAAGGGTTAGATTCTTGCAAGTGTGGATTGTGCCATGTATGTCATGCAAACCTATCAAGTAGCCAGGATTGCTCATAGTTTACACTACAGGTGTAAGTGTAACAGTGTCCTTCTTAATACCTCCAGAGAGTGGCCATTATTGAAGAAAGCATGCTTGATTTCCCTTACAGATTACTGACAGATTGACACAGCTGTACAAGCGGTTTCATGCAGAACACGTATAATAACTAACAATTACATATTTGCTGTCAATGGCACAGATTAATGGTGGCATTATTCTGATATTTTCTGTTATTGTGCATGCTTCTGTCTACTGTTGTTCATGGGCCTGTTGCTATGTGTCATGATTGGTTCAGACATATGCTGATATTACATTCATATTCCAGCAACTCATTTTGCACATCTTCACAATATACACATAACCCCTATTATATATACCTTCCTTGATTAATGTCCTCAGCAGACCAGTGACCATATCAAGGTATCAGGGTGCTTTTATAACAACCAGTCATCTCCACTGATATGTGACCTTGTGCGACAGTCAAAAAATATACAATAACTGTGTGGTGATATGATTATACTCACATAGGAGCTGCAAGCAGCAGTGAGTACTGTATCATGTACTTATGTGATTACCATTCATGCTACAATTGTCTTGCCTTTGGGGTATATGTACATTGACATGCCCTTATGTGGTGTACATTACCATGTTTTAGTTGTCCTCTTCCACTTTCTTCATTCTTACCATTAATGCATGCGGCCATTTTCAATACACCCAATTCCCCAGAATAATGTATTGTTAATGGCAGTCTATGTACCCTTTATAGTCACCATCTGACCTTTAGTTCAGTATGCTTAAAACATGTTTTCACTGTATTCTGCACAGCCTACACCTTCCTAGAACTGTATTCATTGCCTTAAATTAAACCCTGGTGGTCTTTGGGGATGTCAGCACAATCTCGCAAAACAAGTTTGCTCTACAGTAAATTTATCTATGTGTCTGCATGTGTTCATGTTGTATCAAAATGAACCAAACTGCAGTAGTGCAAGAAAATGTAATGAATTCAATAAAACGCACTGATTGAATAAATAAAATAAATGATTAGCGCTATCATACATAACAGAGTACTTCTTCAGATTTACATAAAAATAGCAGTTACAATTTAAATAATATAAATAATTAATGCTGCAAATCATGTGACTTTAAAATAGGTTTAAGGGGAATGAACTCATTTAACCCCTTAACACCTGTGGCTTGTAAAAGTAACATCAATTTTACCTCTTATCATTCAGTTTTAGTTACTATATCACTACCTCTAACATTAGACTGACAAATCTCCAATACTGAAAATTTAAAATGATTATTTCCCATCAAGTTAACATGTTTTGCAAGGACATTTTTGCTATAATTTCTCCGGATACTATAAAGATGCTCACGTATCCAATCTCTCAAGCACCTATTAGTTTTGCCCACATAAAACATTCTGCAGAGCTCACAGGAAGCTAAATACACAACATTCATTGAATTACAATCAGCATATACCTTAAGCTCATAGACATGCCCAGTCACAGGGTGTACATACATATCATCATTACTTGCATAAGAACGCATAGTACATTTACGACAAGGAAAAGTCCCTAAAATAGCATTCCCTAAATGTTCATTCCAATTATTAGCAACTCTGTTGGATTTATAACAGAGCAGTATCTTTAGACATTTTTTGATTCTTAAAAGTAAATTGTGGCATTTCACCCAATGTCTCCTTAAATTTAGCATCTGAGTATATTATTTTCCAATGTTTTTTAATAATATTACATATAGCAGAAGAATCATTAGAGAAAGTGAGGCACATTCTTGCCTTACCTAGCAAATTTCCAGTCTTATTATTGACAGGACCCACACCTGAATGCAGGTAAGGTTTTGATCGAATATCCCTAAATGAGACAACCTCATATTGTGCCTCAGATATATCATCCTATAGATAGCCTTTTTCTTTAAAATTATTTGAAATTTCTTCAAAAGATTCATACATACAACTATCCTTTGTATGCAGCCAGGCAGATCTATAAAATTGTCCTTTTAACACATTTCTCTTCACAGAATTTGGATGCATGCTCTTGGCATGTAAAATGTTGTTAGTCTTACAAGATTTAGTATAGATCTGTGTCTCAACACCATCGGGGGCTATAATGATTTGTATATCCAAGAAAGAAATCTTTTCATTGGATGAGCTAAATGTAAATTTCAAAAAACTAGTGCTACTGTTAAGATATTCAACAAACTCACATAAGGAAGAATAATCGTTCTCCCAAATAAAAAACATGTCGTCCATAAAATGACCGTAATAAAGAATGAACCTAGAAAAAATATTATTTTCATAAAACACAAAATCAGACTCCCACTGGGTCATAACCATATTGGCGTAGCTATTGGCACACACCGTGCCCATATCTACATCCATTCATTGTAAATAAAAGGAGCCTTCAAACATAAACAAATTATGTTCCAATATAATTTCTAAAAGGGAACAAATCAAATGAACCTTATTGGTAATATATGTACTATGCTGCGTCAAAAAAAGTCTAACAAAATCTACCCCTGTATCATTAGAGAAACATGTAAAAAGTGACGTCACATCCATAGTGACTAGGAACACATCATTAGTAAATTCCTTTAACTTCCATTCATTTAGCCTTTGCAAAAATTGTCTAGTGTCCTTTAAAACATGTTCTACTTTATCAAGTACAGGGCAGAGTTGTTTCTAAACATAAATGGAGAGTGTCTCTCTAGCCCACCCTCTGCCAGATACAATGGTTCGCATGGGTGGGTTAATGGAATTCTTATGCAGCTTTGGAAGTCCACAGATATATGGTACCATGAGATGCTCTACTAAAAAATATTCATAAAGCTGTTTATCAATGGTGCCCTCCATTAATAAATCTTCAATATATTGTTGCACTTCTGCTATTAGCCTTTGTGCTTGCAATTCAGTAAGTGACAAGTAAGTGGCAGTATCACTAAGCATATTCAACATAACATCAGTGTAGTAGATAGTGTCAAAGACCACTATTCCACCTCCCTTGTCAGCTGGCCTGAAGCATAGTGTATCAGATGACATTAGCTCCATTAAAGCAGAAAATTCTGCTCTGCTAAGATTGTTAAAACCATAATTTCTTTTACTTGAAACATACTCATAAACATCATCTTAATACAGTTTATAAAATACTTCTACTAAAGGAGGATGAGCAGGTACATAAGTGCTAGGTTTCTTAAATTCTTTCATATTCCCAGCATTATTACCATAACATAGCTTTAAAGATAAGTTTCTTACAAATAATTGTGGATCATTTAACACATCTATCAAGTTGGAATAACCTGAAGGTATAACATTAAGTCCATAGTTCAAAACCGTTAACCGTTGAACAGATAAGGTCACAGTTGAAAGATTAAACACTAGGTTTTGCGTATTTTGTTCTGCACGAGTTGCTCTACTTCTAATGTCCCCAAATTGTGCCTCTTCTTGTTGAAATGAGTCCAACTCATTGAATGACCTATTTCTTACAGTTTCAGTAGTTCTGGTGCTGTCAATCATAAAAAAGGAGTACTAGATATGGACACGCTGTTATTTTCAGCATCACTATTAGTTTTATGCATTTTCGTTACTAACAGAACATTTCCTATTGAGGACAGACTGGATGAACCTGAAAAACAAGTAGGTATGTCCTTCAGACATGTAGCCGTTCTAAGCATCATTCAATTGCGCATGCTCATGAGAGCGATCTATATTTTCAAATTCATTGGTGGATGCAGAAGTTAGATTATTAGATGGTAGAGTATTTTTCACTACCTGTGCATAGCTCGAGCCTTGAATACCTGCTTTCTCATCAGACCAAGAAAATATATGCCCCGTAGCAAAATCTTTTAGGTCATATAACAGTTATTTTCTTTTTCGTTTCAATCAGATGTTTTTCATAAGCATCTACATCTGAAAACAGATCATCAAGTTTATGTTTGTAACAAGAATAGTCCATGTTACTCTTGATACTAGAAAGGTCAGTAGAAATACTTATACGTAACTGTTCCTCAGTTGGAGTGAAATACTTAATTAGTAGTTTTAAATAACCAGAACTAACCTCGAGATTGTACATTTGCCATTCCTTTAACAAGTCAGGAAGGGAATTGCCATATGTAGGCATTTTACAGATTCTGAGTCCCCTAGGTATCACTCTATGTCACAAACAAGCTTTGAAATGCAGCCTTTGCCATTGTAATCTCTTAAATCTATAGAGGTTATTCTCAACAGAATGAAATGCTTGTAGAAATTCATTGTAATTGTCAGGTCTTGTCTCTTGAATGAAAGTATTTGATGTAGTGGTATCCATAGTCAATAGAAGATTCCTTTCCAAAAAAAGTAAACGATCTAAGCGCCCCATAAAAGAGGCTGCCTGGTTAGTCTCAGGTGTGGAAGTCACACTGATACTTGCACTTTCTGCCATGCTCCAAATTTGATAAAAGTTTCAGCAAAATACAACAAAATAATGGAGCAAAGTCCGGTTGTAGGAAAAAATATTGTATCAAAATGAACCAAACTGCAGTAGTGCAAGAAAATTTAATGAATTCAATAAAACGCACTGATTGAATTAATAAAATAAAAGATTAGCACTTTCGTACATAACAGAGTACTTCTTCAGATCTACATAAAAATAGCAGTTACAATTTAAATAATATAAGCAATTAATGCTGCAAATCACATGACTTTAAAATAGGTTTAAGGGGAATTAACTAATTTAACCCCTTAAAACCTGTGGCTTGTAAATGTAACATCCATTTTACCTCTTGACATTCAGTTTTAGTTATTATATCACCACCTCTAACATTAGGCTGATAAATCTCCAATACTGAAAATTTAAAATGATGATTATTTCCCATCAAGGTAACATGTTTTGCAAGGGCATTTTTGCTATAATTTCTCCGGATACTATAAAGATGCTCACGTCTCCGATCTCTCAAGGACCGATTAGTTTTGCCCACATATAACATTCTGCAGCGCTCACAGGAAGCTAAATACACAACATTCATTGTATTACAATCAGTATATACCTTAAGCTCATAGCCATGTCCAGTCACAGGGTGTACATACATATCATCATTATTTACATAACAACACATAGTACATTTACGACAAGTAGAAGTCCCTAAAATAGCATTCCCTAAATGTTCATTCCAGTTATTAACAACTCTGATGGATTTATAACAGAGCAGTCTCTTTAGACATTTTTAATTCTTAAAAGTAAATTGTAGCATTTCACTCAATGCCTCCTTACATTTAGTGTACATGTAAAGCAACATGTGTTCATGTTGCTTTACATGGTTTCCTGGCTAGAAACACTGTTTCTGGCCACAAAACCTCACTTGTATCAGTGTAAATGCAATGTGCAGCATGCATATGCAATTAGCGCTGCTGCTCATTGTGCAAAAAATGTAAATTCTGTTTAGGTTTTGGGCTAAGTCTACATGGAGTTTATTGAATCCTCAGGATTAAAATACAATTGCAAAATATGTTTTTTTATTAAAATTAAGGAGACAGTATGCATTATTAGTTTCTTGTTTGAAAACAAAACCACAAGAGAACACTAGAAATATGTTTCTTGCCTTTACCTAATGTCTGTACTTTCTACTTCTACTTAACCTTAAAATTTATACTACAATAAATATTTTCATTGACCCATTTATTAAGGGAAATCAAATAAGCACTGGCATGTTTACAACTTTTCATTTTCATAACCAAGTTCTGATTAGAGCGTTTTTGTGCACCATTAATATGCAGTTTCAAATTCTACCATATTCTAACTTTCCTTGTAGAAAGTCAAAGTAGTAGTACTAGACACAGTTAAAAAAGTACTTGTCTCACATTTCTGTTTTTAGATAGTAAAGCAATGATGATATTATAACCACAGCAAAAAAACAAACATTAGGAAATACCAAATTTTAGACTACATATGTAGGTGTGTCAGAGGGGGGGGGGATTTTAAGTTATGTTGGTTAGGCTGAGGGCCTGTTTTGGGAAGCGGTGGTGTGGGCCCTTGATGACATACTGCCCAGACATTCCACTCCACCATAGATCTCATTCTTCATACTTTCACCTGGAGTAAACCTGATTTTTTTTTTCTCTAGCCATGTTTTGTCAGCTGGTCCATGTCAAATAACCTTGCAATCTTTGCAAAGCATCTGGTCATAGCCTTGTCTGTTCCACATGGTTATTTATGTGTTTGTGGTACTGCACAATGCCCTTACAGAGGGTGTTGTGTCACACAAGTGTTGTCAGCATGCAAATGTATATTATACGATGATTCTGGGCTAACAGCAGGTTAGCATAAGGACTATGCCAAAAGCTTCAACACAGGGCAGTAAAAGAAGCCATACTTGCTCTGGGCATCCTCACCCTAAAGATGATTGTCAGAGAGCAAACGGTGGTGCACAGATTTAACTGATCTACACTGATTTCTAAAAGCAAACCAGTCTCACAGAAAGGCAGGTGAGTTAGGAGTGTCATGTTACTAGTTTTGCACCACTACACTTGCATTATGTTTTTTGATATCTCTGGTATTGTATTACAGTATATTTGGAAATGCTACTGATTGTAAATGACAACAATGCTGCCATGGTATGAGGATCTGTATACAGGGGGAGTGTACTGCTATGGCAGGGTGCATGGAGGGTAAATGATGTTACAGGGCAAGCTTAGCACAAGGTATGAGGGCTCTGTCCTGTTTGAGTCTGCAGGTGCCGCAGGCTTAACTGTAAACCAAAGACTGAGAGAACTTCCCAATGTTGATATGACAGGGATAGTTGATGCTGTCTTGAGGGATAATTACAACCAAAGCTAAAACCAAGGTGTGTAGAGGTAGTTTTATAGGTCACGTATATGTCATATATACTGTATGTTGAGTTAGAAGCATACTTGTTACTGAGGAAGTTGTGGGTCTATTACTTTCGGCTGTGTTTGATTGGGAAGGGTAGCCACAGGTAAAACATTACAAAGCTGTGCAAAAACTCGTCATCAATGCAGCAGTTAACCAGGGTAGTAATGCTTACAAGTGTTCTTACAAACCCACCAAGTTGCCCAGCCCCTACCCACATATGCGGCAAACATTAAGAAAAAAGTAGTATTAATGTTTGTGGATGTGGACCTTAAAGTTCCAAGGTTTTACACTATAGATGCCACGGGGTTTTCAATGACTACACCTGATGAGCTGAAGTGAGGAATCAACCTAGGGTATGTGGACACCATAGTCTGTGTAACTCCTGAATCATTGTCTTTGTACATCTGTGCCAGGGTAATATATATTCAGCTTGTGCTGTTTTCTTTATTGTGAGAGTTGGTGGCAGGAAGACTTACACACATACCCACAAAGAGAGTCATCTCTATACAGTCTGAAGTGATTGCATTCACGTCTTGTGGGGTGTACTTTTGTAGGCTCATGCTTACGTGAGTATAATGCATATACCTCAACCTGAAAACACTGAAAATAGGAACAAAAGCCCTTGAAAAGTAAGGAAGTACAACCAAATAAAAATCAATTCATCTTAAAATCTGAATAACAGATAGCAAATAACTCTTCCAGCTTTCATTAGGAGTGTGGGCTACTAGGCAGAAGCACTTTTAAACAATACAGTTTGACAAAATGATTGAAAATATACGCACATTATCAAAGAGACAGTGTAAAATCTTTAGACTTTAATGAACTATATTGCACAATTCTGCAACCCAAGGTCATTTATTTTTGCTACAGAAAAAGGGGACATAAGATGTGCGTCCTCTTTTTTTAAATTGTTGTTGTGACTAGTATGTTGATAATGTAGTGCAGCTTTCAGTATACTAGACAGCTTCAAAAATTATATGTGATGAGGGGGATACAGAAAATTGCATGAGGGGGTAAATCAAGCCTGAAAATAGGGACATACTTCGAAAAACAGGGACATTCTGTGCAGGGGTAAATCAGGTTTGAAAATAGGAACATTCTTCCAAAATAGGGACAGTTGATAGCTCTGTTCTAATATCATACTAAAGTGATTCAGCTGTAAGCCTGAATAAAATGAGTCATATATCAGCAGTGTATTTAACCTGTAGTCCTTCAAAGAATGCATGGAAGCACTATGTTTGACTACATGGCCCATGCATCTGATGCTGCCAGAAGCTGTCCATATGCATACATGTGTGAGATTTGTGTCTTCTTCCAAGGTAGTTAATAATCCCACCCAATGTGGATACCACACTAGGTGACACTACACACATCTCACCTCCTCAAGGGTCTCATAAATACATGTTTTAATCTCTACTACATATTGCAAGGGCACATGCATCTTGCCAACATTGCCCTCTTGCTTGTGTAGCTGAGTAGGATTACATCATGTATGACATTGCCACACATCACCTGCAATTGTAGGTTGTTTTGCCTAAAGGTAAGAAACACTGGAAGAACTAATTCTTACATGCAGAGAATGGGATCCTGTTTCAGGTCCTCTGTCTGCATGGTTGGCAGACGTTCCAACAGAATTAGTCTTACTGGGCCTTCCATAAACGTGCCTAGTTAATCTTGATAGATCCCATCAATGCTGCTTGTGGGCAAAATCAAAATTGCATTCAAGTCTGAAGAAGGTCCACTGACATGATCAGTGCCAAATGTTCTAGAGCAGCCCATGTTGCAAGACAGCACATGTCCATGGGAGAGCATCCCCCAACAGAACTATATTTGATAGAGGCAGTGGAGTTTCTGGCATCTCTGGATGGGATCCTAGACATTTTTGACATCAACAGTAGAGTGATAGACATTGGTGCGAAGTTACACATGCTACTGCACATATCTGTCAATGATGACACAAGTGGATATGTTTGAACATTACTAAAGAAGACCACAGTGTAAAACACTGTCAAAGGAACCATAAAAATTTAGATTTAATCAAGAAATCAAAAACGTTAAAAGCAAGGAAAATAGGTAGCATTGTTACATTTATTTATTTGCTGAATGCTGACTAGTTTATACTTGTTTGAAGTTTGATTTAAATATATGGCCCATTTACTATGTTTTAAATGGTCTGATGAAGCTGTATGTGAAAGTGCTTACCGATTTTACTTGCTTTTAATGTTTTTTTGATTTTTTTGATATGATGGAAATACATAAGAAGGATGAAACATGTATGTCCACAGTTATTGGGGGTTGGCATTACTGGCCTGAATTTGTCTATAACAGACTTAAAAGGAAAAAATCGTCATGGGCATTCAGAATTGCCATATACCTGAAGCACCTCATGTATTTAATGGTTCATTTGCATATATCTCATGTTACCTCTAATACAAGAGGTTTTAAGGAGCCATTAGAATGTGTTCTAATTTAGGCTTGGCAAAAGGGGCTAGGGGATACCCATTGGAATTTGTAAAAGGTATTGGTGACCAAGTTATTAGTGAATGGGGTTTAAGGTTTACACCATTACTTGGTGTTACCGAGGTTAAGGTCGACCAATTCCATGGATACGGCAGGCACCATTCACACTCCATGGTGTTAACACATGGGGAAACCTCGTTTGGAGTTAAAAATATTATCAAAAACAACTGGGCCATGTTAAAAGGGAACCAGGAACTTTTGACAGTCATAGGTATCAAACCTACTTTCACTTATAGGATTAATAGAAACTTAAAAAAGTTTATTAGAAAACCATGGGTTAGTCAAAAATGGAAATACAAAAGGGACAACAAAATGTGGGGCTTGCGATTACGGTCCATTTGGGACCCCACAATACTGAAGTTAAATTTGGGGCATGTACTTGTTCAACAATTGGTTTGGTGTACCTAGCTATATGTCAACTTTGTGGTTATTTTTACATAAGGAAGACTGAAAGGAGGTTAAGTAGAAGAATTTATGAACATTTATATAGTATTTCAAAGAAAGATGAAAATAATGCACTATATAAACATATTAAAATGAATCCGGACCACTCCTTTATTTTTGGTATTTTAGAGATAGTCAGTAAGGACATAAGGGAGGGTTACTGGACTAACAAACTGTTAAGAGCTGAAATGAGATGGCAGTTTAGACTGAATGCTACTGTAGCCCCAGGTATCAATGATCATATTAGTATTAAACATGAACTAAAGTATAGGGCATCCAGACTTTAATTTATTTTTATTCTGGCTTTCACCTTTTTTAGGAAAATATTTTGCTTGTGTGCAGTACAATATATTATGATAAGTTGTTTTGTTTACTATCTGGATTTGCTATTGTTAGATACTCTGAAGTGGTAAAATGTTTGTAACAGGCTTTATGTAAAAAGGGAACTGGCATTTTAAGAATTGATTGATTACACTTAATGGGGACAAGTATATGTATATAAGTGATGAGCTACTTTTCTCATTGTTCTGATGAAGTCTTATGACGAAAGCGCTTGACCATTTTTACCTTGTGTTTTTCTATTTGCTGCACCTTCAGTGACAGTTTTTTACTGAGTGTTTTTACACATTAAATGTTGGATTTTCTACCTTGGTCGTAGGCTTATTGGTTACATGGAGTGGTATATTTTATTTTACTGGTGGCGTTTTACCACTCTAACACCATTTTCTGTTTTTGAGGTTTTAAGGAATCATACAGTGTTAAATTTAGTTTAGCTAGGTTTTTCTTTTGTTTTTTGTTGATTGCTTTTTCTGTGCGCCCTTGCCGCTCATTGTTTTAGTTTGCTAGTTTGGATATTTTGCAGACACCCTAATGGTTATGGATATCAACTGAGTACGACAATTCTGTGTTTCTAATTGTTAGCCAGTCTATTTTTGTTATGCTGTTGAGCCCATAACAAAGTTGAAACATGCATGGCTACAGCTGTTGTGGTTTGGCTTTACTGGCCTGAATGTTGTTGTAAACAGATTTAAAAGGACAAAAGTCATAGGCAATCAGAATTGTTATATAGCTGAAACACCTGATGTCCATTGTTACATCAGTGACACTGTATATGACCACAATCAGATCTAGCTCCATATACATTAAAACAGAGATAGAAATCAAACAAGCAGAATGAAGTTAAGCATGGATATGGCTTATAGTATCACTTGTAGCATTGTACTGATCAGACTGTGTATGTTTCACAGGGCAGATGTAGTATGCCATTTACAGAGCATTGCAAGCTGAACAACTTAACTGGTATTATTACAGACATTACATGGCCGTAAATGGTGTGATATAATGTTAATGCATTTTTAAGGAAGGTATCAAGAAAGTACAGCTCATGTCTAAGCAGTGACTTGTTTGTAAGTTTATGCATGAATGTATATGTATGTGTTCTTTTTGTATGTGTGTGTGCGTTTGTGTGTGTGTGTGTGTGTGTGTGTGTGTGTGTGTGTGTGTGTGTGTGTGTGTGTATCCACATATGCATATTTGTCACAGAGAGAAGAGAGAATAAGATAGTAGAGAGTAAGAAATCATCTTTTTTTTTAAATTATATTCAGTTGGCATAATTAGGTAACTTAATGAAAGATATTCCTGTACTTAGGTACAAAGATGTACTGTCAACACAATATTTTTACAAGTTTGTAGATGTGTATCTACATTCAAACACACATACACATTTACACTCAAACTCCAAAATATTGTCAAAGTTAGTTTAGAACCAGATCATTTTTTCACAATATTTATCACTTTATTCATATGGGAGAAGGTGATATTACCTTGTGAGTCACAAAGTGTGATTATTTCAATACTGAAAGCAATAGACCAGGACAATCAGTTTAATTACATTGGATTTAGATACAATAAGTAAAAGTAAACTATATTACCTGAAATTCATATGCATCATTAATATTATTGTAATTTCTGTTAATATCATGATGCTCAGAATGCAAAAAGTGTTTGCAACTTCTTATATCACAGCATTACAGGTGATTGTTATAGCTTGTCACATTCTACTTTGATTAACTATGGTTGCAAAAAGCCACTGGATATTCTACTCTTTCTACATAATAATTACATGGCTATTGGACAATGCTGACAGTTTCTGCAACTACATTTATATTATTCATTGTTTTTTCCTACTATAGTCTTTTCATGTTTGATTTTCTACGATCCATGTAAGTCTAAAATGTTAAGATTTTCTTGCTCTACCTTCTGAATTTTTAATTCTGTCTACATATGTCTCATATTTATTTTGGCCTTGGGATATTCAATTTTGCTATGGTACATTATCTACACTGAATGTGTTTTGTTTTGGTATGCTTCTTGTCCTTCTGGCTTTCCTTTGAAAATGGGTTCTGACTTACTGTGGTCTTCATGTTACCAATTTGCATTAAATTAAATTAAAGCAACAACTAATTTGCTGATAATTTTTTGCATATGCTGAAGGGAATATACTCTGTGAGCTGTCAGTCAAGCTCTTAGCATTGCTTTGATATAAAATAAACCTTCCTCCTGAAAATATTTTGCCTTGCATTCTAAATATAGTAAGGCTGCTCAGTGACAGACATTTAGATATACCCAGTACAAAAGCATTGCTGTAGCTCACCATGGTTTCATTTAAAAGAGATGACAGTAGCACTGAAAGAGGCATGACATTTAAACTAACTTCTTGTCAATACAAATGTTCCCAAAATGAGGTCAGGAGTTTGAAATAATCAAAAAGTTCTAGCAATTATATTCAATATCCAGCTGTCTGAACTGCTCTAGATATAAGTGCATTCAAATTTAAATAACAGAAGGTTGCCCTATCCATTATGACTATGGGTCAACTCTAAGTTTAAACACGGATGAGCTACTGAAAAGTAATCACACTTCCTAAATGCAATCTAAGAAATTAGAATGCAGAATATAAAGATTTAGCATTGCAGCATTTGCCATACATGATAGAACCTTTGACATACATGTGTAGAATCAGGCATGGCAAGGTCACATGCAGTTATAACTCTACACACACAGAATAACACTGCATATAAATGTAGAGTTTTAGGCAGGTATAGATAGAAAGGTAGCTGAACTGCTGGCAATCATTATTAGGACACATCAAGTTGCATATTTAAGATAAGAAATGTTTTAGGCAAATATCCTTAGAACCATGACTATATTGATGTATGTACAGCTCAACAGATGTGTAAATTATATGCGTATTCAACAGGAGTAAAATAAATCTCTATTTCTGTAATTTATTAAATTAGAAAATCCCTTCACAGTCATTTGCAGAGCTATATCACTGAACTTGCTAAGTAAAGTATAGTGAAAAGAAAAAAATAACTATATTAAGAACAAAATGTGATACATTTTGAATTCTGCAAACATTTTTTTACTGAGTATAATATTCAAAGCATTTTAAAGTACCACATTACAGTCTAAATCACCTGAGTTGTAACATTATATTCAGTTTGGACATGATCAGCTCCAAGCATTTGAGAAATACGTGTTAAATCCATCATCACAATGATATAAACTCAATAATCTAATTACATCTAACTCATCTGTATAGACCATTCACTTGTCATGTAAAGAGTAAATACCACCACACTTGTTCAATCACCTCCTTAACAAAGTAGACTTTTCAATACCACTGCTTGAGATCAGCCCAGAGGATTGCTCTTGACAGTATTTCTTTCTGCTTTATTTATTTGTTTCTATGTTTATTTATTTATGTTTATTTATCAACCACGTAAGCCAAGTATGTCCAAATGACTCTGTTAAATAATTTGGACAATTGATCATGTTCAAATCCTGACATTAATGCTAAGTCATTTGTTATGTTGTAAGAAGATACCAAGGGAATCAAACTCAGGACTACAGGAGAAATTCTATTAAATCTTTATGTTTTACTGCCTGACCATTAGATCAATACTCAGATGTCCTCACATTACTGTTCTTTGTATTTTGTTCCACTCAAACTTTTTCTGGCAATGTTCCAAAAATAAGTTGCTCTCATATAACTGTGTGAGTTCAGTGACAAATTTAAATATTCACTTCTTCGTGCTTTAATGGATTGCTAGTTTTTTGCTATGCTCTTTTTTCTTAACCAATTTATATATTTATTTTTGCGTGTCTTAACACTTCTTTATCCATGATCTTTTATCTTTTGTCACAGAAGCAAAAGTAGTCCATAGTATCTGTTGTCATACATTGTATCAGCTAATAATTTACTAAAATATACGCCAAACTATACGTAGCTACATAGCCACCAGGTAAAATTATGTAGCAGATGACTGTATGCCAACCCTGAATTGAATGATATGGGTGATTTTAGTCTTGCTTGCTTGGTATTAGACTTGAAAATGGTATACTCAGTGACTAATGGACTTGGAGGGCTACCAGATATATTGTTAAATGGAGCATCATTTACCAACTAATGTTATTGACATGTAATATAAAAAAAAAATCTTTCATGTTGTCTTGAACCCAGTTAGTCAAAATCTGCTACTGGTAGGGCTGATATCCTATACTTCAGGCTGAGTGAAAACAGTTTGTTTAAAATGTGCTTTTCTGGAACAATTGCCTGCAGTCCTGCCTAGGCTTCCAATCAAATACACACTTGAAAAGAGGATCCCCGGGATTCATGAAGCTTGTGCCAGGTGCAGCCATAGCTTTGGCGTTCCAACACCAAATATGGCCAGCGAGCGATCCAGGTATGAGCTGTTTCCACATGCACTACCTGCGTACGCTACACCCGCACAGCTCCTGGCCCCTGTATGCTAATTATCTCAGTTGCAGCAGTGTAGCATGCAAATGAAGCTATTTAGCGATTCAGGAAGTGGTGCAGGTGTAGTGTAAGCATGCAGAAATGTAAACCGTAAAAAATGGTTTACATTTTTGCAAACATAAGATCAGAGCCATGACAGCCGGCCAAATACATGTATTATATCGTTAATATATGCCAATGGCTAAATATATAGCCATTGGCATAAAAAATGTACAAAATATACAACGTACATTTAATTTCATTTTTCGCACTATCGCAAAATGTAAGCGCAGGGCAGCAGCGCGCAAACCGCATCGCAAGAAAAATAGAAAAATATAGAATAAAACTGTAATGTAACACGTATCATGATTTTTCCATAATAGTCAATGGCAGGCATGTTACACCACACCATGGTGCAAGGGTTGCTAAGGGGCTATGACAGTGTTTTGTGCATTAGCTAGGAATTAGTAGGCAATGCCATGCAAATGAGAGGAGTAATAGTGAATCACAGATTCCCCGCTGGAGTAAGGATGCACCTCACAGCGTAGCATTATAACACCAAGGTGTGCCCTTGAGATAGAAATGACATCAAGAGAGGGGTGTGTCATCTTTGCTGTAAGCAGATTGGAGCATTGCTAATCTGGTGTCCCATAGCTAAGCAAAGCTGCAGGAAAGGAGTGTGTCAAACTGGCTATTGCTTTGCTTAGCTGAGAGCACACAAGGTAACTTAGTATGCACGTAAACAGAGATTAAAACGTGCTTAAACTCAGTAAATGGGTTTGCACAGCGTGCCCCGGAGCTGAAACAGGAAGGATATAGGAAAAGAATAAGGAAATGCTGCAGCAGGGAAATTGGAGTACACATTACTAATTAACACCTAGGAACCTACAATGGGGCATTGACAACAGCTAACAAGGCTGCAAGTAGCTACCTGCAGAACAGGAAAGGGGAGGGGCTGTACTGCAAAGAAAACAGTAAAGTGTCACAGCAGGTTTGCATTATATCAGCTACAAGACACATTTTGCAACACATGAATGGGTAGGGAAAGTACAAAACAAGAAAGATGGCATGTGGAGGCATGTCAATAATGGGAGGGGATCCTGGTATAAAAGTGAATTAAAGGGCAACAGATTAATCAAGGCAGGCAAGCATAACTCCACACTCAAGGCCCCACACTTGCAGTACTCACTGTAAAACCCATAATTAAGATATCCTGCAGCTGGAATTGGTCATACACACCCAATAACATCAGCAGCATACATAGCACAATCATATAAAGTGTGAAAGCACCTCACATACACTTGTGTATTCCCATACACTCTGCGCCATTGGTGTATACATAAGGGGAACTTTTGATATGTACATGTTAGAGGCTTCCATAGCTTTGATCAACCAGCATGTGTTGGAGACTGAAGGTGGTGTGGAGGATGATGCTCACGACCACCCCAGGCAAAGGAGGAGAAAAGTGTTCAGATCCAGGGTAACCTACCAGGGGTTACATGATCTGGAGATAGTAGAGCATTACAGGATGGACAGGGACTCACTACATCAACTTGTGGAGCTGTGCTGGCCACGCCTCAGAGCCAGAACAAATAGAGGGGAACCCATCCCAGTGGATACAAATGTATGTGTAAGCTTGAGAATACTAGCTACATGTACCTTTCAAAGGCCAACTGGTGATATCATGGGGATCTCACAGGCATCAGCATCCAGGGTACTTCACCAGTTCCTGGATGCCATGTTACCACATGCCAATGAGCACATATACTTCCCCCGAATGCAGGAGGAGTTGGCCAGAAATGTGTGTCTCTTCTACCGTGTGGCAGAATACCCGGAGGAACTGGGTGCAATAGACTGCATGCACATACACATCAAGTCACCACCCAGTGGGCAGGGTAGGCACGACATAAACTGCAAGGGATACCCTTCCATCAACTGCCTGGTCATGTGCAATGCCCAGGGCATTATCATGGATGTGTGTGCTGGCAGCCCTGGAAGCTATCACGACTCCCACATCTGGCATGCCTCACAGCTGTATCAGGTATTTGCCGAGGGGGACATCCCATATGGCCACCTGGTGGGGGATGCTGGCTATGCACTGGAAACATGGATGATGACTCCCATCAGAAATGCACACACACCCATGCAAGAACGCCATAATGAGGGACACGCACAAATCAGAACCATCATAGAGCATGTGTTTGGGATGCTTAAATCATGGTTCCATTGCTTGGACATATCTGGTGGAGCCTTGCAGTACTCTCCAAGCACATGTGCCTACATCTTCATAGTATGCGCCATGCTACACAATATGATCTTGCAGAAACAGCTGCAGCAGGGCAGAATGGTGAAGGCCCTCACAGCCCATCACCATTGCCAAGGGCCCCACAGGCACAGAGAGACTCAGAACATGAACACTCTGAGCCAGCCCCAGTAGGCAGATGGAGTCATGCCCAGTATGTCCATGCCTTGGCAAGGAGGGAGTGTATAGCACACACTGACAGTGTAGACACCTAGGGACTGACACCTTTCTCCACCTGCACACACAGTAAAAGCATACACACAAGACTATCTGTAAATTGTCATGTATAGGCAGTCTACTGTGTGCATCCAACATAGGCAGCCCTCAACTATTGCACACACAACTACTATTGACACAAGGTAAGTCAAGACCTGAACAGTAAATTAAGCTATCATAGGTAGGTACTTGGCTAACTGCCTGAGGGCATTCATAAGCATAGCCAAAATGTGTCAGCTTTTGCCACCCCATTGATTAATTAACTGTCCCTCTGTGGAGCAGAGCCAATGGCGGGATCCCTGGGGTGTATCTACTGTTCCCCATCCACTCTTCAAGGTTTCTCATGAGGAGTGTTAGTGAGGGGCTCTGTATGATGTAATTTGGGATGTAGTTTCAAAGCAGGCAGAGTTTCTGTGACAGGAACCTGTCCCTCCAGCATTTTCTAGTTATTGTTGTGGCAAGGTTTAGCTCACTACAGCATATGGTCCACTGTGACATAGATTCCCATAGGTGGAGCATATCCATTAAGCCTGAGTTGGACATGGCTTTGTTGGCCAGCAGAGATCATCTCTAAGTAAACGAGATGCCACTGAGTAAAGCAGGAGTTTATTCAGTCTGGCTGCATAGGACATATGTTTGAGGCCAATAATCCTCTTGGCGAGGTATGTTCGTGGACCATCCAGCTGTCAGAAGTGTCTTCTGAGGTACATCCCAAATGGGTTATTATACTCTATGATGGGACTGATGAGTGATGAGTAAAGGGGTACTATAACATCAGTATGTCTAGAAGTGAACCCTTTAGTAATTGTATGGCCTACATAGAAGGATGTCCTAACTACTTTAGAGATATGATTTTCAAAGGAGAGATCACTATCTACCTTAGTCCCCAGATACCCTATTACCTGGTCTGTATTAAAGTGGCTGCCACTTACGTGTTAATATGTGGGTGTTTAGTTTTCCAAAATGGAATAACCATGCAGTTTGTGGCACTTAGCTGTAGTTCATGACATTGACACCATGTGTCAGTCTCTGTGAGGCCCCTTGAAGGATGTCTATGTCAGCTGGACTGTCAGTTATGACTCCCAGTTTGCAGTCATTGCCAAACATGGTCTGCCATAGTCTACCTGTGTTTGCCTGTACCTCTGAGAAGTATATGCCAAACAGTAGGGGTCCCAGGACTGAGTCCTGTGGGACACCAGTTGTGACTGGTTAAGAGTTGGACCTGGAGGCTGCTAGTCTTACCATGTGGGTTCTGTGTGTAAGCCTGTTGGCAACACATCCTGTGATGCATGGGTTTATGTACAGGCTGGTGAGGTTATCAATAATACCTGAGTGGGAAATGGTGTCAAAAGCCTTGGCGAGGTCCAGGTAGTATGCGTGAACCACCTCTCTCCTCATCTAATGTCTTGGTGACTGTAAGATGTCAAACAGGTTCAGTAGGCATGATCTGCACTCAACCAAGCTGACCTGGGTTGGGTCAAGTGTTTGGAGGTTACCAATGTCTTTTTCAGTGAGTGCCATGAGGATATGCTCCATAGCTTTGCAGACCAGGCTAGTCAGGCTTATGAGGTGGTAGTTACCATGGCCAGTTGTGTTTCCACCTTGGTGGAGTGGAATAACCATTGCTATGCACCATTGTATGGGCATGTAGCCTGTGTAGAGGCTGAGGTTGAAAAGCATAATTAGGTGGGGGGTTAGTTTGTCTTGTAGTGTTTGCAAGATGCAGTCTGGGACACCATCTGCCTCCATTGTCACGTGTTTTGTTGTCTGAGAGGGCCATTTCCACCTGTGTGTCTCTGATGTGTGGGATACTGTACTTTTCGGGTATTGTTGTGGGCTCTTTAGGGGGTGAAGATTGCACTGAATGTATCTGCAAGGATGTTGGCGATATCAGTAGGGTCAGTATATTTTGTGCTATATTGCAGTGGCACACTGCATATCTGTGTGTTACAACTTAGATCCTTGACATAGCCAAAGAAGGCTTTGTGGTTATATTTCGAATCCCTGCCTATTTTCCTGTCGATGTTAGCCTTCGATGATTTCATGAGGGACCTCTGTTTCTTACTAATTCTGGTCACGGCTGTCTGCCCTTCTTGGGTGTTGCTGTTTTTCTGGACTACTGTCCTACTTCTGTTGTATAGCCTGTTTATTGCAGGGGTCCACCAGACTGGTGTCCTTGTCTAGAAGGAGCGTGTCTTGGTATACCAGTGATGGCATGATCCATACATCCTTGTAGGCGCTTATAGAGTGCATTTGTAAATCTTTCTGTATCTTGAACAGTGTTTTCCCTTAGCATGAGGGCTGTGAAACATCCGACCTCTGTCTCTAGTAGTGTGGATTTAGCTGTAGGAAAGGTATTTTTTGTGGTTTCCTTGGGTGGGGAGATAGGTGTGGAAATCATCAGTGAAAAGTCCATGGTCAAATCTATCCAGTTACCGATTTACCTCTGCTGTGGTCCATCTGTCGCGCATGTTAGTTATTATCACTTCTAGTATGTTTCCACCTCTAGTTAGGGAGTTTACCATCTGACAGAGGGCATATGAGGTGATAAATTCCAGGAAGCGCTGGGCCTGGAAGTGAGTACTCGAGTACGTTTCCCAGTTAATAGTAGGGTAGTTGACATTGACTAATACCAGGCTGTTCAGTAGGACTGTCATGTTTTCCACTTTCTCCAGGTAGGAGTAGTGGTGGTCCTGTGGCATGAAGGGTGATCTGTAGCAGGCCACAGTTTGCATTGCAGTTGTGGCTGATGTTAGCTGCACATGGACGATCTCAGAGGTATCATACTGCTGCACTAACTTGGAGGTGTAGGTATCCCTGATGAATATGGATACACCCCCTCCACGTCTGTGTCAGTCCATGTTCTGTGGCCGAAATGTGTGGTATGGGTTGTAGTCCGGTAGTGCTTGTGTGCTCTCAGGAGCCTTAAAACACGTCTCAGTTACTGCACAGATGCCAACATTGTACATACGGAGGAGTGCTGTGAGTGCATGCATGTTGTAATTAGAACCCCTGGCGTTGAGTAGCATAACCCTCAATGATTCCGCTATTGTGCTGTTTATGGTGGTGGGAATCACCTTTGAGACTTGCCTAAATAAGGCACCATGGGGGCGCCAATAGCCTTGACCAGTATTCCAAAGCCTAAGGCTGACACATGCAAGCCGGTATGATATTGTTGCATGCATGTTACCCATCTCTGCTTGTTTCTCATCTTTCCTGTAGGTAACCTACTGGTAAGCAATAGAAAGCCTTAAACTTATACAAGTCTTCTAGCTTCCAAGATAGAGACTTTTGGAGTGATTAAGTATCAGTGTTCTGTATGTTCTTGCTGCACTTAACTGTTTTCTGACTACATGGTGATTTTTCACTGTATATTGTGATCTAAAAGCTCTGTTTAGTCACACATTATATGTGTAATGGCATGCACTTTAGAGGTTCACAGATAGGTAGTAGGCTATCTGCCCAAGGGCATTTAGAAGCATAGCTACAGTGTTTTGGCTTTTTCCGCACCATTGATGAAGTAACTGAGCCTCTGTCAAGCATAGCCAATAAAGTGATTCCAGGCACAGTTGCCGGAAGCTGTTGAGGACTGGGGTGGCAGAGGGTGATAGGGGCACTTAGTGATCTAAAGAGGGCATGTTAACATGAAACATCAACACCATTCAATTTCCCCAACAGGTCTTGCAGCTATAAAACTGGAGGGGCTCCCCCACACCCTGGCTGTATGGTTCTGGGACACATGATCCCAGGGGTGTATATTCTGCTACCCATTCACACATCAAGGTTTCTCATAAAGTGTGCCAGTGAGGAGCTATGCCTAATGTAGTTAGGAATTTAATTTATAGTCTCTCATTTCATTTGTTATGTTTTTATTTCAAGAGTAAGTAAAGCTCAGTGGGTTTGGGTGCCTCCGCCCTTTGCTTAGCCTAGCTTACACATAGAAATCATCTAAATAGGAAATAGGCAGAAGCAACGTTAATGTCAATAGTGTAATGATTACAGCATTTGCATAATATCTGTGCATTCCTGGTTCAAATCCCAATAAAGTCAGAGATGTTTTTCATGTTAAAAAGTATACCTTAACCACAGATTACATATCTAGGTAGTATTCTCCAGTATAATAAACATTTGAAACACCCATATGTACCCATGTGTGCTGGAGGGTAAAGTCAACAGAGAATGTAATGTTATGTAAGCACATAGTGAGATGTTACTTCACTGAAATGTATATATCCTAAGTAGTTAGCAGATGTGGCCATGTATGTGTGCACAGGTTATAAGTTTTAAAGTTTGTTTAACTGCTGCTTTAATGTCATACAAACACTTTTAAACATGCTTACAACCACTTAAATGAGTCTTAATCTGGAGTAAAACACATTTTAAAGCATCGCAGGTGTTGAACCCTGGACCACGCACACAATAGTCATGAGACTTGCTACTAAGGCATCTGAGCTGTATACGTATTTCATGGTCTTTAGACTACACCTAATACTATTGGCATTCCACAGTACTGACCACAAATGGGACGGTCACTTTGTGAAAATATGTACAATATATTGTAATGTACTGTAGTTTGTGAATCAACATTTACAAGTCTACATATGTATAACTCTTACAAATTAATACTATATATATTAATATATATATATAGATATATATATATATATATATATATATATATATATATATATATATATATATATGCATGTCAGTGATGTCGGCACAAAGAAATATATATACATATATATATACATATATATCTATCTATATATATATATATATATATATATATATATATATGTATATATGTATACAGTTACATCTATAGCCATATATATAAACATCTATGAACACAATTTGTGACACAGAAGCAATCCAAAGGAATTGAAATGTACACAAAACACATGCAGCTCTGCTATTATAACTATTAATGTTAACTTAATTCACCATAGAAGGGATGGTTGTTGTGTATGTGGAGATTGGGGTGGGGGCAGGAATGGTGGACAATGAAAGTATGCATCAAGGAGAGCCTGGGTTGGATGTTCAATAAGTGAACTGGAGGGGTATACATGGAGCATGGGGACAATATAATAAAGAAACAAAACAAGAACCATTCTCATCCATAATACACCGTCAGGTCACATTGCAACACTTAATTCCACAAACATATGAACATGTATCATACATATGTACACCAACTGACTGTCACATTTGTTTTCAGTAGTGAGGAATGCCCTAGTAAAATGTATATTCCAAACACCATAGCATTTGTACATATCTCAGATGCCTTAGTGTTAAAGTCAGTGACTGTGGTGTTCATGGTCCTGGGTTCCTGACCTGCAAGGGCTGTTAATTTATTCTGAGGGCCAGGGCTGCCAGATGCACGTTGATTAAAGCACTTTTTAAACAGTTTTGCATGGGTTTGCATGACGGAAAAGTGGCGCTTAAACATGGTTAAACTGATAAGCGCTTCACAGGTTTAACCTTTGCTTAATGTCGCACAGACCATGGGCAAACCCGCTTACAACCGCTTAAATGTGCGTTAATCACACTTTCACTACCCGTGACTGTTCTGAGTAGTAAAATAATAACCACTTCCAGGATTAGAACCTGCAAACATGTACACCATCCTCAGAGGAGCCTACCACTAAGCTACCTGAAATGCACTGATGCCAGTTGTGTATTCAGACAGGTTAAACACAAAAGGGAGGATTGTGTGGCAATAGGACAAACTGCCATGTACCAAATGAAAGGTGTATTCTCTCTCTCTCTCTCTATATATATATATATATATATATATATATATATATATATATATATATATCTATATATATATATTTATAGAGAGAGAGATAGAGAGATACATAGATACATGTCGATATATAGAGATATACATATATATGTAGATATATAGATAGGTTAAAAACATGTACACATCTATGGAGGTACATATAAACGTATGCAATAATACATATTATATATCTATATCTATATCTATATCTCTATACATATATATATATATATATATATGTATATATATATATATATATATATATATATATATATATATGGGTCTAGCTGAGACGGTCGACAGGCCATATGATCGACACTCATTCGGTCGACAGTTCATTTGGTCGACAAGCAGATTTGCCCCCTTCCCAATGTTGTGTGACCCTGGAGTTGATATATATAGTTAGGGGGTGTGGGGTGAAGCCCCCACATAACATGCTTGTCGACCAAATGAACTGGATCATATATATATATATATATATATATATATATATATATATATATATATATATATATATATATATATATATATATATATATATATATATATATATATATATATATATATATATATATATATATATATATATATATATATATATATATATATAAATATATATACATACATGCATACATACATGTGTGTATACTGCATCTGAAGTGTTCAAATCTGAGTATAACATGGACCATAGCAATCACACATTCTGCCACCCCCAAACAATATGAACATAACATATGAAGAGTATATAGCAATACACTATTACAAATATGTTCTATGGACATGAGCCAAATAGGGTTAGTCACCAACACAACTACAATGACTGCAAATATCCATGATTCATGTAGCAAAACTTTATTACATTCCAATGTATTGTCAAAAGGATTCAAGGACTAACTATACCTGCATGCTATACAGGAAGCATTTAACAGTGCCTTAATGAATCAGCCTGCAATTACCATAGTATTAGTCCACTAAGGGATAGATGTTCACATATGGAAAGAACCCCCACATACATATAGAATATGTATAAAAGGAGTTCCTACACACCTGCATCTGCTATGTACACCCACCAACATCTCCCCCACACCCAAACTAATTACATCAATACATACTGTCATACCATAACCAATTATTCACCCACTGTACATCTGTTGAAACTTTAACATACCTGGACAGAGATACACTAACATGGCCCTATGTGAAATAATTGCTGTTATACAATGGAACAGCTGCTGGTGTTACAGGGTTTGTTTGAACTAATCCTGTTTCAGAGGGTTGAAAAGTAATTACACCAGGAAGTGTTACCAATTACTGATTATCAGCACAGTATGATACACATTTACACCAAACTAAAGATGTCTGGTGAGCACACTGTAAACCCCCTAACATTATATGCATAGCCATACAGCCATGAGCTGGTCAAACATCCTGTCCAGACTTAAACATATGCAGAAGTATTAGGTACAGACAAACCCTGCACAAGTAGCAATGTTCAGAAATATAACAGCAGTACTCACATGTAGACCAAATCTTCTAGGCATTACACACAATATATTTCTGTTTGTCTCCATACAGCTGTTGCAATAGATTTCAAAAAACACTTCTAGGCTGTCTTCCTTACAAATCTTGATGCATTGGAAAATATTAGGGTTCAACCAAACACCCTAATAATGGGCGATTTCAACTACACCACCATTAAATGGGAAAACTACTCATGTACCAACTCCTTCGCTCAACGCTTTCTGGAATTCATAAACTCCAATGCCCCGGATCAACTTATCCACACCCCCACCAGGGGCAACAGTATCATAGATCTAGTCAGTGACCGGTGTTCCACACCTGAAGTCAACACCTCATTGGTCCGATCTGACCATAAGCTAATTACCCTAGATATCCGCATTCTGCCCCCACCCCCCATTAAGGAAGCCACAGTAAAACATTTCTCCAAAGCCAACTTCATGTTTCTTAAGACAGAAGTGGTGAACTTCATGACACCCATGCAGATGGACAATACAGTTACGACTACTGAATCCTACACAATTGCACTTTTTAAGCACTTACACGAGTGCATGGATCATGCTATCCCAAACAGAACCAAGACGTTATCCTCCAAAAAAAGGAAGCCAATCCGCTGGTCCCCTGCCATAAACAAATGTACTACAGGAGGAAGACACTGTTGAAAAAGAGAGTAAAATCCCATGAGTGGAGGAGCTCCCTGGTCAACCTCAGTAAGATGCTGTGATCCCTGATAAAATCCACCAAAGCTAATTATGAAAACAAAATCACCACTGATTCTAAAGAAAACCACAAAGAATTCTATAGCTATGTCAAGAATCTCAATGGCAACACTCAGATCTGCTCTGAGTTACAGCACAATGGCACTAAATATACAGAGCCAACATCCTGGCAGATAGGTTCAGTGCTAACTTTACCCCCTCTCACCCCCTAAAGAGCCCATCTCTTTACCGGAAAAATGCAAAGTTCCTGTAATCATGGCTGCACAGGTAAAAACCACACTCTCCAATGCCAAGAACACAGCATCCATGGGACCAGACAACATCCCAGGCTGCGATCTACATGAACAACAGAACAAACTGGCACCCCACCTAAGTACCATGTTCAATCATAGCCTCACCTCAGGCTTTGTGCCCACTAAATGGTGCACAGTGATGGTTATCCTACTCCAGAAGGGGGGAGCCACCACATACCCTGGGAACTACCACCCCATTAGCCTGATTAGCCTGGTCTGCAAGGCCATGGAACATATCATCATGGAACTTATAAACAAAGACATTGGTAATCTCCAAACTCTGGACCCCACCCAGTTCGGGTTTGTAAGAGGCAGATCATGTCTCCTAAACCTGATAGACTTCTTTGAAACAGTCACCAAAGCCGTAGACAAGGGTAAGGTAGTTCACACAGCCTATCTAGATCTTGCCAAGGCTTTTGACACCATCTCCCAGTCGGGAATTATAGATAAACTTACTAAACTAGGTATATATCCCTATGTCACAAGATGAGTTGTCAACTGGCTCACTGACAGAACCCACACTGTGAAAGTAGCAGACTCCAAATCCAACTTCAGACCAGTGACAAGTGGAGTACTACAGGGTTCAGTCCTGGGTCCTCTCCTGTTTGATATCTACTTCTCTGAAGTAGAGGCTAACACAGAAGGTCATTGGCTAATGAAGTTCATAGATGACTGCAAACTAGGAGCCATAATCAAAACTCCTAATGATGTGGACATCCTACAAAAGGGCCTCACTGAGACAGATGCCTGGTGTCAAAGCCATGGCCTGAAACTCAATGCCAAAAAGTGCATTGTCATCTCCTTTGGTAAAAATTCTGTACCCATGAACTACAACATAGGTGGTAGTATACTTAACACCAAAAGTGTGATGAGACCTTGGGACACAGGTGGACAGTAGTCTCTCCTTTGATAATCACATCACCACAGTAGTCGGGAAATCCTTCTACGTGGCACACCTCATCACAAAAGGTTTCTCATCCAGAAAAAAAGAGGTCACTGTTCCCCTCGACTCATCACTCATTAGACCCATTATAGAGTACAATGCCCCTTTTGGTATGTACCTCACAAGACATCAACAACAACTGGAGATGCCACAGAAATACCTCACAAAGAGGATTACTGGCCTCAAACAGATGCCCTATGCAGACCGTCTCAAAAAACTCCAGCTTTACTCTGTCGCATATCGCCTACTCAGAGGTGATCTCTGCCTAACATACAAAGCTGTTGGACATGCTCCACTTAAAGAAATCCCAATCCCTCCAAGCTACATGCTCTAGGGACCTAAACCCTGTCACCACAATAAACAGAACATGCCAGAAGGATAGATTCCTGTCCCAGAGACTTCCCATACTCTGGAATAAACTACCTATCTATAGCAAACAAACTCCTCATTAGCACTCTTCAAGAAAAATCTTGATGATTGGATGGGAAATAGGAAATTCACCCCAGGGATCACTTCTGTAGTTCTGCTCGACAGTGGCACAGGAAAATAATTTTCTTGGGTGGCAAAAACCAGGGTACCTTTTTGGCTGGGTTTGTATAGGCCCCAGGGCCGATAGCCTAGTACCTACCTATGAACCTATGAACCTAAGTAAGGCAAAGGGACAACGCCCAAGTGGAGTACTCAATTATACTCCACTTTTGCCATGATATTGGCTAAGGGAGTAACTGCATGGCTGATGTGCATGTAATTAACTACTGTGGAATACCAATTGGTGATCAGGATAGCACATGTTACTGATCTCTAACTATAAAAGGATGCCTTGTCACACATTCACACCATATGTATGTATCTATCTGCAGAATAGTACAAAATATACAACAGAAGATCGAAACACAAACCTAAAACGATTAATATACTGGTCAATAACACCTCCAATTACTAAGAAGGTATGTATAACATTTAGTATGTCTGTGTATGTAGTACTTGTTCTGTAATAATTACAGTGTAATCAATGCATATAGTGGAAATAGCTATCTTGTAGCAATGCATTGTTGAGCAGTAGTAATTATTGTAGTATTCTATGTGTGTACTGCTGTAGGTCACAAGGCAAACTCCTCATACACCACAAGGGATGATATATATGGGCTTGGAATTCACCAATTATTTTCCAGCACTGTCAGTGTCAGGGTTGGTCCAACAAGTATGTGCTATAACAGGGGATAGTATATGTTGATATATTGTAACAGTAGACATATGTATGGGTGTATTAGTGAGATGAAAATGTCAAAGGTGGGCTTACTGTGTAAATATGATTTGCACTGTTGGATATTGTGCCAATAACTGTGTAATGTACAGTATTTTAAGCAGATCTGTATTCCATTTCACATAGCATTTCTGTTATGTTATGCAAACATTAGTTATGTCTATTGGCGAGTACAATACTCAATAACAGGATACATATGACTTGTATTCATCTGACGGTTTAGCAGCATGATTGCAAAGAAAATTGGAAGAGCTAGGTAACTATTCATGCACATAAGGTTCATAGGTTCATAGGTTGATACTAGGCTATCTGCCCTAGGGCATTTATAAGCCTAGCCAGAGTGTGTTTGGCTTTCGCCACCCTTTAGATTTGTAGACTGTGCCTGTGAATAGTAGGTCATAGATTATAGTCCCTTTACGGTTAGTTTATTGTGCCTCTGTCTAACAGGGACCCAGAAGAGATCCAAGGGGTATACTTAACGATCTCCCATCCACTCATTAAGATTTCTCTTGAAGAGGGTCAGTGAGGGACTCTGCCTAACCTGGACTGGGATTTTATTCCAGAGTGATGGGAGTCTCTGGGATATGAATCTGTCCCTCCAGCATGTCCTATTTATTTCTGTGCTCAGGTTTAAGTCACTAGAACGTGTAGCTCTAAGGGATTTGGATTTCTTGAGGTGGAGCATGTCCATTAATTCTGGGTTGGACATGGCTTTATATGTCAGGCACAGATCGCCTCTGAGTAGGTGGTTGGCAACTGAGTAGAGCTGGAGTTTCTTTAGCCTAACTGCATAGGGCATCTGTTTGAGTCCCTTTATCCTCTTGGTGAGGTACTTTTGGGGTCTTTCCAGTTGCTGCAGGTGTCAGGTAAGGTACATCCCAAATGGGGCATTGTATTCAATTATGGGCCTGATGAGTGATGACTAGAGTGGCACAAAGACCTCTCTTGATCTAGATGTGAAACCTTTCGTGATGAGGTGGTCTATATAGAAGGTCTTTCTAACCACTTTGGCAAAGTGATTGTCAAAGGAGAGATTACTATCTATTTGGGTCCCCAAGTCCCTAATTACTTCCTCCGTACTTAATGTGTTACCTCCTATGTGGCAGTCTGTGGGCACTTTGTTTTTCCCAAAGGGGATGACTATGCATTTTTTTAGCATTTAGCTTCAGGCCATGACTTTGGCACCAGTTATCTGTCTCTGTGAGACCCTTTTGGAATATGCTTGTGTCTGCCGGGGAGTTTATTATGGCACCTAGTTTGCAGTCATCTGCAAACTTGGTCAGCCATAGTCCTCCTGTGTTTTCCTGTACCTCAGAGAAATAAATACTGAACAAGAGAGGTCCCAGGACTGAACCGTGTGGAACTCCACATGTAACTGGTTTAGAGTCTGACAAGGCACCTGCAATTCTGACCATGTGGGTTCTATCCCTGAGCCAGTTTGCAACCCATCTTGTGACATAGGGGTTGATATTTAAGCTAGTGAGTTTATTTATGATACCTGAGTGGGGTACTGTGTCGAAGGCTTTTGCGAGGTCCAGGTAGGTTGTGTGGACTACTTTCCCTTTGTCTATGGCCCTGGTAACTGTTTCAAAGAAGTCGACCAGGTTCAAGAGGCAAGATCTGCTTTTAACAAAGCTGAACTGGGTAGGATCCAGTTTCTGAAGGTTTCTGATATCATTGTTTATGAGTTCCATGATGATACGCTCCATAGCTTTGCAGACCAGGCTAGTCAGGCTTATAGGGCGATAGTTTCCGGGGTCTGTTGTGGCACCTCCCTTGTGGAGCGGGACCACCATTGCTGTACACTATTCCTTGGGTACATATCCTGTGGTAAGGCTGAGCTTGAACAGGGACTTAATGTGAGGATTAAGTTCATCTTGTAGCTCATGTAAGACGCATCCTGGGACACTGTCTGGTCCCATTGATGCTGTGTTTTTTGCTTTGGAGAGGACAGCTCTCACCTGATCAGCTGTGATGTCTGGGAGGTTACATTCTGTTGGGATGGAGATTTGCTCTTTTGGGGGGGATGGGGGGGGAGAGGAATTTGCACTGAATCTGTCTGCTAGGATGTTGGCAATGTCTCTTGGTTCAGTGTATTTTTTGTCATTTTGCACTAACTCGGAGCATATCTGGGAGTTGCCGCCCAGGTTCCTGGCATAACTAAAGAAGGCCTTGTGATTGTTCTTAGTATCTGGTACAATTTTTCTTTCGAAGTTGGCCTTAGATGATTTTATGGGGGAATCGTAGCTTCTTGCCAGTACTGATCAGAGATGCCTTCCCTTTTTGGGATTTTGCTTTATCATGTAGTAGCTTTCTCCTTTTGTTGTATAGCTTATTTATGGCCGGGGTCCACCAGACAGGTCTCCTGCCTTTGGAGGAGTGAGTCTTGGTTTTATTTGGGATGGCACGATCCATACATTCCTGTAGGTGTCCATAGAATGTGTTTGTGAAGGATTCTGCAGTTTGAGCCATGTTTTCGACTGGCCCAGGGGCTTTGAAGGATACCACCTCAGTTTTGCATGTAATATCCACCTCACTAGTATCGTTTGCAAGCAATTACAGCTGTGCATGTGTACATGTTATGCAAATGTGTAGTGACCCTTGTTACAGGCCTGGCCCAAATGGCTATGTGCACACCTACATAGAGTGGATATTGAGAGTAGAGACACCCTGGTTGAACTTTCAGGTTAGTGTATCCTAACCTCTCATTGCCAACCTAACAGCCGCTTGCAAATACTGTGTGTAAGGTTGTGCACAATACTAGTAATGAAACAGGTTGCATATCATCTGTAACTCCAGTGTAACATCTGCAGTAGGAGTGTAAGATGTAGGAGACCGCTGCCCATGTGTAATAGCTGCTTCATAGGGAATGGCTTACACTGTCTGATTATATCCTGATCATGTTGATAGTAGCAGCAGAGTCTATTGATACTTGGCTCTGTTTGGGGAGTGGGTGTCCATGCCCAACAGAACTCGTGGTTCTGGTGGATATGTGAGTATATACTCAGAATATGAGACAGACCTTTTGACACTTGCATCATCTGTAATCAACTATCAGGATGTGATGTGCTCCTCAGAGGAGGATTGCTGCTAAAGGTAGCTACTATGTTTCTGTAATAGCCAGTGTTGTCACGTCCATAACACAAATATTTACTTGTGAGCATCACTGTCTAAAACATCTTCATAAGCAATACATAAACTAAATACAGTACTTGTTACTTGTAGTACTGAATGCTCATACAGGCATGTCCACTAGTCAGCTACTGGTGTTTACTAATGTCAACTTTGTGAATGTGGCCATCCTGTGGGAATGTAATCTCTATGCCATGTACACTGCCAAACCCACCTAACACCACACCCCACAAATTGTCTGGGATGCAGCTACAGGGGTAAGCTGGAAGGCAGTCCAGCCTACAGCCATGACTGGACTGGACAGTCATGAGGTGTAGGTTAACACATGCATCTCATCACCACAACCAACACATACCCTTACCAGAACATAGTAAGAACACCCACACATACCACCAGAAATCACGCACATTCACAGAGGCTTCTAAGTATCTGGCCAAGCAAGAGACCTCCCAAGCTGGAATAGACAGACAACAAAATACAAAACCTGTATGACATACTTTGCATAATTGTGCCACACCTCAGAACACGTGGCCAGAAACATGCCCAACAGTACTCATTTGTGAATGCAAACTCTAGCACTATGTTACACACCAAGCTATACGAGGGCTAACATACTGTCTGCTGCCTGTCTGCCATGATTAGCCACATACCCACACACTAAGACCACCTATTGAACTATACACGTGGCTCTGGCATATTACATGTTGTGCAGGACCTGTGATGCAGTAGCCTGGACAGCATGGAAAAATACATGTAGGAACTGTCAGATCTTGTAGCCCATGCAAGTATGTCCCAAGGCCTGGGTAGCGTTCTACCATTGGCCAGAATGATACTGCAGTACAGAGGCAAAAGGATTGTATTTCACAATTGTCTAATGTATTGGTGTAATTCAAAGGGTATCCAGTATCTCTCTGTCTGGGATAACATGGTTGACAGACCATGATGCTTTGCCAGACAGGACCTGCACCTGTCACCCCTGGAAATCTGGATACTGGCTAGGGCTCATGCTTCCCTGATAGTGCCTTCATCATGCAAAGTTCCAGTGAAAGTCCACTGCTGTAACAGGGACAGCCAAGCAATAAACTGTGGGTCTCGCTACTCAATGATACATTTCAGAAACTCAGTATGGACTCACTTACATCAATCCTTAACATGGAGAACATATCTGTGCAGTGACTGAGCTATAGTTCAACTGTCCCGAGAGCACCCCTGCATGACCGTGTTATAACACATAGCTCACCTCTTGGCCATTATGCTTTATTGGAACACATGGACCACAAGTGTGCCCATATTCCTGAATGAAATGTACACCCCCACACTAGTTGCACTTGCATAACTTCAGTTGCAGTATGCTGAGCAACTACCTTTGTGCCAAAGTGGAATCCAAATTGCACCTTGTGACAGATAACCCACCATACCTCAGAATTTCCAATTGTCATATTGTGCTGTAATGGGGAATATTAGGTTTGCGACAGAAAACCATAATAATGGCTACTCTCAACTATTCCATTATGAACTGGGACGAATCATGTACCAACACCTGTGCTCAATGCATGTTGGATTTCATCAACCCCAATGACCTAGATCAACATAGTCACACAAACAGGGATAACAGTATGCTACCCATAGTCAGTCTCCAAAGCCAATGATATGCTTCTTAAGAGGGAAGCGGTGACTGTCATGGCACCCTTGCAGATGGGCAATGCATGTGCAAATGCTGAATCCTACACAAATGTACTTTAAGCACTCACATAAGTGCACTGATTGTGCCATTGAAACAGAACCAAGATTCAACCAAACACAAACAGAAAGGCAAACTGGTGGTACCCTGCCTTAAACTGCACCACATAAGGTAGTAACTGTTGCAAGAGTGAACACACATAAGTGGATGTGATCTCTGGTCAGCCTCAGTAAGATGCAGATACACCATATAAAGCCACACAAAGCTACTGTGAAACTAATCAACCACATATTATGTGGCCAACCACAGAGCATTCTATAGCTGTGTCATGAATCGCAATGGCAACAACAAAACATGCCGTGCTTCACAGCACTATGGCATGAGAGGTACTGCACCTACAGAAATAGCACCTGTTCATCCAGATAGGGTCTTGGATAATGTAAACTCACACTCACCCCCCCAACAGGTACACATATTTATATATCCATGTACACTACAGAGCCCCTGTAATAACAACTATGCAGGTACAAGCTGCACTCTCTAAAGTCATACATACAGCTTGCATGGGACCTGTCAACACCCCAGGGTGTATCCTACACAAATGTCAGAACAATTTTCTCTCCACATACACATCATGTTCAATCATAGCTTCATGTCAGGCTGCGTACACACTGAATGTTGCACAGCAACAGTTATCACACCCCACAAAGGGGGAGACACCACTGATAATGGGAAAGTGTGCACTACTACCCTGCTGAGTCTGGTCTGTAAGGCCATGAACCTTGATCAACTTATTTGATGTAGTCAGTACAGATGTAGATGACAGTAAGGTTGATTCACACAGCATATCATGACCTTGCCAGGTCTTAGGACACCATCACCCATACTGTGTTCCAGCTACACTCAGTAAACTAGGTGTATATTCATATGTCACAGGAGTGGTTGGCAACTGGACTGCTGGCAAAACCAACACTACAGAAGGTGTCTGACTAATACATGCACATCAAACCAGTGCCAGCTACAGTAATACAGGGTTAATTCCTGGTACTCCCCCTCATTGTTATCTATACCTCACAGACTAACACAGAAGGCATCTGTCTATTAAAGTTTGCAAATGACTATGAACTAGGAGCAATAGTTGACTCAGTGAGTGCTGTGGGCAACATACAGAAGGGCCTTTCTGGGTCAGGTGTGTGGTGTGTGACGTATGGCCACAATCTGACAGCTTCGTATTGCATTGTCATCCCCTATGTTAAAAACCCTGTACCCATGAACTACCACCTAGGCAGCAGTCAACATAATGGAAACTGTGTGTGTATGGGATGCAGCTGGACAGTAGTCTTTCCTTTGAAAGTTACTTCACCACACCAGTCAGGTAGTCATAATTGGCACCCCTAATCATGACAGGGTGCCATCCATGAATATAGAGATCATTGTTCAGCCGTACTCAACACTCAAGTGACCCAATAGATCACATATTTTCTTTAGGGGTTATTGGCCATGTTCAGGTGGCCTACACTGGCCTTCCCAATCCCTAGCTCCACTATGTAGCATGATGCCTACCCTGAAAAAAGCCATGTCCAACACAGAGATGTTGGACATGCTACACTTACACATCCTGATTCCAAATAAACAGATACTTCATGGACATCCACCTTTCTATGTCAAGGATCACGACATGCCTGACAGATCCCTGTCCCACACACTTTACATACTCCTGACATACTATGCATTCCCGTCCAGCAAAGCTGCACATTGCCCCTCTTTGAGACATGGTGGGATGACCGCATGGCAAATATATCAGTAACCCAGTGGATCAGTTCTGTGGCACTGCTTGAACTGGCCACTGTAACTTAACTGTCTGTTGGCTACAGCTAGGTAACATTTCAGCCTAGGCTCATAAATAGCCCAGGGCATATAGCTTACTAGTTCACTATGACCATACATGCTATAGTTGATATACAACCCTGAAAATACCACAAAGCTAGCCATTGTCCTATGCGTTTCACATGTGCAACACAGGTAATACAAGGCAGGATGCTAAACTGCTGTACAGTGCCATGTAGATGTATATGGCAAAACACATACATGTAAAACTTTCCGTGAGCAAGTCTGCAGGTTCACAGGTCATGTCCCTTAAAGCTGTGTATGACTATATGTGACATATACACAGCATTAAGGTCTACTGCATTACTGTGAACACATCCAGGCATATACTGATAGGTAAAGACACCAGTACAGGCAAAAAGACATGCCCACATCAAGACAACATCCACATGGAGTATAAGCAATGTCATCACTTGACACACACATATATGGTGATAACATCAAATCACCAGTACGTGTCAAATGTGTGTGAGTTAAATATGTCAGTGGTGTTAGTGTCATGTAGATTTGCAAAGACATATTTGTAATCTTAATAAATGTGATACACATGTATGTTCAGCTGTACTTCTCTGTGAGTTACTGTGACCTGTTTCCATCATTATGCCTTCCAGGTATGCCACATGCCAGGCTGCAACCATACACCAGCTTGGGAAGATGAGGTCCTCATTCCATACCTCCTTGACAACTATGTAACACTCGTCAGCCATGTGCCACAGGATGCACAGCATCGGGATGCCCAGTGGGAGGAACTGCACAGGAGGGTAAATTATGTTAGCGGCCACTATCAGCAGGTGCGCCAACACTGCACCAACATCATTAGATGGGCGAAACACCGTGCAAATGCAATTGTCAGGGAACAAGGTGCAACAGGTGGGAGGCCACTCACCCAGCCCCCACTCACACGTATGGAGGAGCTACTGGCCAACCTGGAGACACCTGCAGAACTCCATCCACAAGCTTTAGCTGGTATTGTGGAGGTGGGTGTCTCACAACCACTGAGCCTGGAGTTGCCTGGTAAGGCACTACTGCACATATAACACAACTATATTTCATATAGTTACATGTGCTACTGTACAATATGTAATGTAACACACATGCCGCATACCATAGTTTGCTACTCTATGTATGCACAGATGTGCATACTCCATTTTATACTCTATTGTACTGACTTATGTGCTAACATGTACATTGCACCCTGTAGCTATCACACAGGTGTGGATAATGATCTTACTGCTGTGACACTCCTATTTAGGTACCTCTGGCATTTCGCAGTGACAGCAGCCTGTTACAGGTGAGATTGTTATTATTTATCAGGCTCGATAATGCACAGCTCATATTAATTGCATGCTATCTGCCATGTGGCCATTTAACACATGTACACATAATGTATGGTGGCCCTGTTAATATATACAGGTCAGACCTGCAATGCATCACAATGGTTACCCATGTGGAATAATTGAAGACTATATAAAACACCTACACTAAACCTCTCAAACTGTCATTGCCAGGTGTGTGGACAGCTGTGAATATAATGGTGGAGGTGTGGCTCACTGTAGGGACATGTACTACAGATCAGCATTACACATCTGGGGAATACAAAGAGTACTATACAGAGAGCATATGTGTGCACAAACTCTAAATGATTTGAAGCTGGAGTATAACCAGCCCACAGGATTCACCCTTGTGGATTATACTCTTGCTATGAATGTCACTCAATGTCATGTGTTATCTGACATGTCCAAGACATTTAGTGGGCTGACTACAACATTGCTTAACTATCCTGCAAAACATGATAACTAACATCCCAAACATACCACCCGTTGTCTGCATAACCCTGTCCTCAGTGGAGCATATGACATCTATGGTTGTATGTCATATGGGACAACACTGACATGTGAAATAGATGCCCATCACAACCATTGGACAAAACATGTTTACACATGGCCATGGAGGATGGCCAGAGACATGAAGCAACACACACAGTAGAAGTGATGTGCATGTGTGTACACCCTGTTGTACATTGGCCCAACACAATACAACTATGGCCTTTGTGTAATGGTGATATTGCAGATGTGAAACACTAAACATCATACAGGCCTGTGCACAGCTTGTGTAGGCATGACATCAAACCACCACATAACATGTCTTGAACATCATGAGTGTGTCACGACATGAAAGCATTCACCTATACAGTATCCAAATACATACATGTGTTGCACAAAATCAACATACAACCACTGAATGCCTTCTGCCATATCACATACATGTTGCATGCCGTTGGGTGTCATAGCATGTGTCTGTGTCTGTCTGTGTCTGTCTGTGTCTGTGTACTGTGCTGTATAACTTGTAATGTACAATTTTTGTCTGCCCCCTCACAGGTGTTGATGTAGGTGCGTTGACCTCCTGTGGTCCACCTGATGTTAATGTCCCCACAGACTCTAGCAGTGATGATGAAAGTATGATTGAGGAAGAGGCAGGGTTGTCAGGGGCTGAAACTGTGCCATTGGTTGCCATTCCACCTGCATCCTCCTCATCCCCGCACACAGATCTCATGCCTACACATACCCCATCACTAGTGGCCATAGAGGAAGGACAGTTGGCGGGTGGTAGCATGGAACAGGAAAGTGTGGAGTCTATGGAAGGTGTGCCTGCACACCATGATCCCAGACAACTGGCTAGTGATGTCCCACACAGGCATGTGCCCAGTGCTGCTCATAGGAGGACCTCTGGCCAACATGCCCCTGCAAGACATAGTACATCAGCTGTTGTCACCAGACATATGTTTCAGGCTGTAATGGAGGCACAGGCACATGTTGAATGGCACGACAGAGAAGGTCTGAGGCTTCAAAGGGCTGCTGCTCATTCTTTAACTGACAACATCCAGGCAATTGCAAATGCTCACCATCATCTTGCAGATGTTTTGGATAGATGATTGGGTGACATGGTGGGAGTCCTTGACCATGGCATGTCAATCCTCGAGCATAGAATGTCTGTACTAGAACATCTGGTGGGAGTGAGGCATCACACACATGGACTTAGGCCAGCTACATCACCTGTTGAAGGTCTACGGGAACATGCTACTTCACATGCCCACTCCCATAGTGCCAGTAGCAGCAGCAGTGCAGCTGGTTCTGTGCTGTCCACACCAGGAGAGAGCAGGCCACATGCACGTGGTCCTGGATGATCCCAACAGGGACATGGTTCCAGTGGACATGTGTCAGACAGTACCCAATCTGGACTTCTGCCTAGTAGTGCCCGTGCAGCCCCTGGCAGGCGCAGGTCACGTGGCTGTGCCCGGACACCATGAACTGGGAAACCTGCCCTGTACAGTCTGCAGCGGTCAATAATACCCCTGTGTAGGCCAGACACATGCCAGACCTGTGTGCAGACATACATGCACACACCAGAAACAAATGTAGGGCACCTCAACACACACCGCATAACATCTGCACATGGCCAATGAGATCAAAGGCCCTAACCCACACACATGATGTCATCCAATGGTGCAGACTAGGCCTCTGGCAAACATTATCACCCTGTGCATATGATGATGCCTGTGCCACATCCCTGTCATCCACACCATCGGTGCAGGGACATGCTCATATAGTCTGATGCACAGGGTGACCATACCAGGAAGACAATTGAAGATTACAATTGTTGAGTGGTGTTGACAGGCAGCAGACATACCATGTACTACAGTTTTAGAATGCATTCTGTACTTTCAACAGTATGCATCATGTGTTGATCTTGATATTCTGCCTTCCTCTTTCAGGTGTAATTGCATGTGCTTGGGGATGTCAGTGCTTTTGGTTAGTGTCCCATATGTAAATGTAGACTACGCACAGGTCTGTATGACAATACTTGCATGCACTTTGTAGCTTCCACATCACAGTTATAATCTCCCAAGTTTCAAACATGTTTACTGATCTAATGATCCAAGGGCATGATAGCTGTAAAGTAAGCTACTGTGGCCAGAGCCATCACATCCATAGTGGGTGACATCACAGGTATAGTTACCTGGAGCGCGGAGGAGGTAAAAGAGTGGTGTAGCAGATGACAAGGGTAAAGGCGGCTTCTCATTGGGAAGCAGTAATACCTGCTCTCATGACAGGATGCATACACATGGATTCACAGACACAGTAACACACACTCTGACAAACACACAGTTGCCAGTGTTGGAATGAAAACCCCTGCCTATGTGCAAATCATCATTATTGTACTACGCAATTACAAGATGCGCCACAGAGATTACACATATACAGGTAGTCTGAATGGCCTATAATCGAGGACATCAACAGGAATACTAGATTGCGGTGAGTGTATGTGGGGAGGGGGGCTCATCAGTAGGCTATGTAACAACATTCTCTATATCAGCATTTCAAAAATGTAATAGGTTGAATCACTAAATGTCGAACTGACATGATCAACCTATTACATTTTCGAACGTGGATAAAATAATAACCCCACCCCCAAAAAAATTCTAAAGGGTGTAGGCAGAGGAGCACCCCCCACAACCCCCGCTACTTAAATATACCAACTATGAGACTGCATGACATTGAGGTAAACGGAAATATCCCCTTATGGAGATTTCCGTTTACCAATTCGATGTTCTGCCCTTTCAGCATTCTCGATGCGACAATATCAAATTCGAGATTGTCAGCATTCGAGATGCTGATATAGACCCATAACAACAAGCCTCACCCCAGGGCATACATGTTTACAGGTGGTTAGAATGCCCTTCTAAGATTGATGACATCAACAAGGATACTAGATTGCACTGAGTGGATGGAGGAGGGGGGGTCTTATCATTTCACTATGGTAAAATACAGCCTCACTCTAGGGACCGGACAGCCATACACACACACACACACACACACACACACACACACACACACACACACACACTGCGGCATTCACAAAGATATACACCTATGTCACACACATACAGACACCTGACATGTGTTGGATTCAAACACCTGCCTATGTCTTGCTTTCTACACTTCACTCTGTACAGATGTCTACAACAGTGTACAGGAGAGCGAAAAACATGTGGGATGTATTCCCCACCATAAGTGACATATATGGACACACACACACACACACACACACACACACACACACACACACATGTGCCAGTACTGTGAATCAAACACCTGCCTATCTCATGATAGGTATTACAGAGCGACAGCATTATCGCACATGCTACAAAGCATACTGACTCTTTCCTTTGACAACTGTGCCGATATATGCACAATATATGCACAGGGGAGGTGTTACTGTTCCAGGTGTCAAGAGGTTTGCCTTCAGTGTCACCCTTACTGCATTCTACATTGTGTGTCCTCCCCTTCATTTAACAAAACCATAGCTTAACAGTTACACAGGTTATTGTAGAAATGGCTGTAACACAGCTGTGAGCTGTCCTCAGTAATCATTCATCTGCAAAGTAGCCCCACCACTTAGTAATTATGTCCAAACATCTGTCCATACCTAAAGTACAGCTTACTGTACATTGAGCATATCACCATATACAGTTGGCAATGTTGAGGCTGCATTGCAACTGCATGATGTACTAAGACAGCAGTCACCTACAAACATCACACTACTGCACATGCATATAATCTAAACACACATCAGTACATGTACACATATGCAGTCTCCATCAGTTAGTGGACTAGCAGGTCAAGAGGATACATTCCACACCTTCCCCATACCATGTGTGAAACCTAGCTGAGCATTACACCATAATGGATGTTGTATTCATGTACAGGTAGGACACACAACCACCTTCACTGAGTAGCCAAGTGTACATTTATGCCAACAGCACATCAGCAACACAAACACACACACACACACACACACACACACACACACACACACACACACACACACACACACACACACATCAATATTCCATGTCATGATCCCACAAAATGTTAGTTGGCAGTCCCACTGTGAAGTCAGGGCACTGTAATGGTCAACAGTGAGCACATCGTATTTGCCACACACACACCACATGATTACTTGAAGAGTGCCAGCAATGTGCTCTGTTTGAGTTAGGCATTACACTTATTCAAGCATGTGTGAGGTCTGTGGCTTGTAGCTATCTCACCCCAGCATGTTCTGGCTATTGTGGTAATAAGGTTAATGTCCAGACAGCACACAGCATGCATGGCTTGCAATTGTTGACATGGGGTATATGTAGGAGCTGTGGGCACACATGGCTGTACATGTCATGGGCATATCACCTGCAACTACTCAGAAAAATACAGAGCATAGCTGCATTCCCCTGAGTCTGTCAATACAAGCTATGTGTGTAGGTCCTATGATCCTGTTATTTGGGTATGTTTGTAGGCATTGCATTAGGTGGACATGTCGAATGACATACATGCCACATGGGTTGTTGTATGATATGATAGGTGTCATGGGTGACCAGCAGAGAGAGAATATTACCTTTGTCAACATAGATATCAAATCATATGTACTGCTAGCATTTAGCAGCCATGGACCTATCTTCCATGTGCATGTGTGTAATGAATGTAGCCACCTGTATGTACAAAGGACAACAACAACAATTGTATTCTCATTTATGTTGTATGATTGTGGGATGTACATACCCAGGGCAGGTACATCTAGGTCATATCCAACCTTGAGGGTGTTGTTTACTGGTGTACAGCAGCAGTTAACTGTGTTAATGCTGACAACATCCGAGGGACCATGGTATGTGTACAACTGACCTGGTTACAACCAGTGGTATTATTGCATTGCATAACACATTATGCAACTATGTCAGTACATGGGTACTTTGCACAGTTGATGTAGGGCTAGGTACAGTCTAGCAGTCGAAAGTTATTTGGCGTTCTACCATACTATTTCATACCACATGTATGGATGTGTGTTGGTAGACTGAGGACATGGTGATGGATGTATATGAGGATACTACATAGAATGCAGCTTTTGCCATTGTCACTTGTATCTGACACATCTGAGATGAATTATGTTGGAGTAATGGTGTTTACTTGTGAGTAGCCTTTGTGAATATGTGGATACCACCACCTGGAGTGGTCCATACCAGTGTCATGACCAACATGTCTAGATCTAAGTTATATGGTGGTAGTGCTATTGTGCACTACAGAGCCTTCAGCCACGTATTCCTCACTGCACAGATGTCAGTATTCCCCATTGTAAGGTCTACATTGAGCAAATGGATTACGAAAGCCACACATCTAGCACTGGTTTGCATAAGCATCCAATGCAATTGTCTTGTAGGTGTCAGGGTGTTACCTCTGTGTTTAAGACTTGTGCTTTGTAATATGGATAAAGGCGATCTAGGTATTATCCACACTTCCTTGAATCATGGGTGCATGTGCTCTGTGACAAAGGCATGTCTTCTTTCAGTCATCACATCCCGGAATGACAGACTTTGGACAACATCACGATTACAGTAGGACATTGGCTCATTGTTTTGGTCAAGCAGTTGCCACTCATACCATGACATCATTGTGAGTGGCAGTATTGTGCTTGGTATCAAATGCTACATCTAAGGTGATGGACAGCAGCAGACGTTGTGTAGATGACCAATGCCAGATATGCTTAGTGGAGTGATCCTGCTAATAATGTCAATTACTAACACAGCCGGGATAGGTCATCTTGACACCTGCACCTCAGTACCATTAGACAATGGGGCTCACATATTATGCTTCCGCATGCCACTGTTGCAAGTATAATGCCACTGTCCACAACCTGATATAAATGTATGCCTGTCAGGGCAGCAATGTGTGTGTGACACATGTTGTAGTTAGCATCCACCTGTGTGTCACATTTAACCTATTGTCTGTCACTTCCACACATGCATGATTGTGTATACTTCACATATATATGGCAGTATTTCATGTACATGTATGCATGTGTATCACACAGCACAGATACAGATATATCATTTACAGGCCACATACCGGTATCTGGTAGTAAACCTGCATGATGTACATATATACTGACAGTTAAGATGTACATAGCTGTAAACCTGTGTGTTTACAATAGGAGTCCATTACAATGTGTCCTGTACATCTAAGTGTATTAGCATGTACACTGTGGCCTTCTGTGGTTAGAATCCCAAACAGCCCTGTGCTGCTAAGTGTATGAGCGTACCCACTGCCACCTTGTGTAATTTGAGTCAGTGCATCCAAACAAGCCCTTTGTTTCTAAGTGTATCAGCATGCCCAGTATAACCTTGTGTAGTTGTAGTCATAGTGCATCCCAAACAGCCCTGTGCTACTAAGTGTATGAGCATGCCCACTGTGACCTTGTGTAATTGGAGTCAATGCATCCAAACAAGTCCTGTGATTCTATGTGTATAAGCATGACCACTGTAACCCAGTATAGTGATAGTAGTTGTCCATTCCACAGATGGACATACTCCAGTTCAGGGCTTGTTGTGCTACAACTATACCTCTCAGGCCTACATATGTCTTACCTGCAGATGATGTGTCTTATTTGTGCATGCAAATTGTAATGGACTCCTACTTTAAACACACAGGTTTACAGCTATGTACATCTTAACTGTCAGTATCCCTTTTGATGTCCTCAGTCTTAGAAGGGCATTCTGACTGCCTTGAAATGTGTAATCTCTGTGTCATGTCTCATAACTGCATAGTACTGTAATAGTGATCTGTAAATAGGCAGGAGTTCTGATCCCACCACTGGCAAGTGTGTGTGTTTGCATGTGTCAGCAAGTGGTTGTGTGTGTGTGTGTATTTGTGTATGCATCCTGTCATGACAGTGGGTTTTACTGCTTTCCAAAGATAAACCACCTTTTGCACTGGCTTTTATCCTTGTCATCTGCTAAACCACCCTCCCCCCCCTCCGCACTGCAAGTAATCAGTCCTGTGATGTCACCCAGCTCAGAAGCAGAATCAGAGTAAGTGTAATTGTATGGGCTCTGTGGCACATACCCCAACTGCATACCACTCTACTAGTTACCTTTACATAGACAAGACTTGTAAGCACAATACTGGCAAGTGTGTGTGTTTGTGTGTGTGTGTGACTACCCTGTAGCCAGGAATACACACGTGTTATGTCTTTTAACATGCTGCACACCATGGTAGTCATCTGTGGTGAGTGGAGTCTACAAATTATTACATAGTTAGGAATAGAAAAGAATAGACAGTCAAGAACAACTACTGTTGGGTATGTTATTTTCCTGTGCCACTGTTGAGCAGTGACACAGATGTGGTCCCTGGGGTGTATGTCCATATCCATCATTCCTCCACCCAAACTCCACAATCCCAGGGGTACATTTCCTTAGCCATAATTCCCCACCCCAAACTCCACATACACAGCAACCATCCCTTCTCTGGTGAACTGATTAAGGTTTAAATGTTATAAAACAAGAGTTGCCTCTGTTTTGTGTACATGTCAATTCCTTTGGAACCCTTCTGTGTCACAAAGGGTGTTCAGACATTTATATATATATCTATAGCTGTGTCCATGTATATGTATATATATATATATATATATATATATATATATATATATATATATATATATATATATATGTGTGTGTGTGTGTGTGTGTGTGTGTGTGTGTGTGTGTTTGTGTGTGTGTACACACATCCTGTAAGTGCATATATGTATTTAGTATTTAGTTATAACAGCTGTACATATGTAGACTTGTCTATGTTGTTTCACAGAGTACAGTACATTCAAGGGTACTGTACATATGTACACAAAGTGACTGACCCATTTGTTTTCAGTACTGTGGAATACCTGTAGTAAAATGTGTATTATAAAAATGATGAAACATGTATAAAACCCAGATGGCTTAGTGGTAAGTCCAATGACCTTGATGTGCATGATCCAGGATTTAAGACCTGCAAAGGTTGTTAATAATGTCATTTAGGACTGAATAAGACACTTTTTGGTGGATGTAAATGTGTTTTCATGACAGTAAGCAGCAGGTACACACAGGTAAAAGACATGTACAACTTGCAGTACACTTGAAATGCCCTTCTTTGGCAATCCTGCTGATGTCACCCACCTAGACATACACCTCCTGGACTGCTATAACCCAGTAATCTCTGTAGTGCATCCTGTAACTGTGTAATGCTGTAGTGTGATAAACAGCTTGGTATGTGTTCTAATCCCCAACTTGCCAACTGTGTGTGTGTCTCTCTGCCTGTGAAGGTAACAATGCTTTTTAGAGTATGCACACTCCTTACAATTCACATACTAAACTTTGGCAAGGGTGCTGATGTCACCCACCTAGAAATACAACTCTGGGACTGCTGTAAACTAGTAATGTCTGTAGCACGTCCTGTAACTGTATAACACTGTAGTATGATGAACTAGTTTGGTAGGTGTTCTAATCCCTGACTTGCTAACTGCATGTGTCTGTCTACCTGAGAAAAGAATAATGCTTTTTAGAGTATGCACACTCCTTACAATTCACATACTCAACTTTGACAATGGTGCTGATGTCACCCACCTAGAAATACAACTCTGGGACTGCTGTAACCCAGTAATTTCTGTAGCATGTCCTGTAACTGTGTAATACTGTAGTATGATGAACTTGTTTGGTAGGTGTTCTAATCCCAGACTTGCTAACTGTGTGTATCTGTCGACCTGAGAAAGGAACAATGCTTTTTAGAGTATGCACACTCCTTACAATTCACATACTCAACTTTGGCAAGGGTACTAATGTCCCCCACCTAGAAATGCATCTCTGTGGCTGCTGTAACCCAGTAATCTCTGTAGTATGTCAGGTAACTGCATACTGCTGGAGTGTGGTTTAGAACTGTGGTAGGGTTCCAGCCACAACCATGGCAGTTATGTGTGTTCTGTGTGTTTCAATGTCCATGTAGGGAGCAATGCACTATAGCCTACTCACTCACAGGACATTTACAATGCCCTAAGTTGGTGATCCTGCTGATGTCATTCCTTGTCAAATACACCTCTGGGGAATGAGTTCCATAGTAATCCTCATGGTGCATCCTATAACATCTCCATGCAGTAGTGTGATATAGATCACGGTCATAGATTCTATACCCATACATGTCAGTTCTGGATGTGTTGTGTATGTCTCACTCTTTGTTTTGTGAGTAATGCATTTTGGGCTACTCACTTGCAGGGAATTTGAATTGAGCTACTTTGGTAACCTTGCTGATATCATTCCTTCTGAAATGCACCTTTGGGGATGTGGTAGTCTAGTGATCTCTGTAGTGCATGCTATAACTGTGTAATGTTATAGTGTGATAAGCTAGTTAGGTAGGAGTTCTATTCCAAAAAGTGGCAGGTGTATGTTTGACAGTCACAGCCTGTGTGGAGGTGGCTGTGAGTGTCTAACCACTGGACATGTTGAGAAGCGTTTTTGTAGTTTTCCTATATGGTGGCCATATTATATGTCACAATGTCCACCTCACAAGGATTACAGATTTCAATCAGCCAAGAGACTGTGTTGCCAAGCCATAGCCCTACATCTGTCAAAAGGCCTGGTGAACAAAGTAAGCACCCCTACTATTACCCAGAGGACGGTCTGAACCCATGTGTCATACACAAACACACTTTCCTAGAAAATCCTGCTATGTTGCTATTACCCTGCACATTGTTGGCAGATAGTAGGCATGGTGTGAATGCAGTGGGCTGCAGAGGGCATGGCACCCTGTCCACCAGTACAATAGGCACATAATTGCGGACAATGCACCTTTGCTATGTTCCCCACTGGACGCTTGCAACATATGTGGTGCCATCAAATGTGATCCACAAAGGACATACAATGCCTTACACACATGCCCTGTATGGGCAGATGCCACTGACACCAGGAAATACCTGTATCATGCTATCAATGAAGGTGCAGAGTCAACCTGCTGTCTATTAGCAGGTCCTGCCACACCAGGCCAGGATTGGCACATCTGATGATAACTGTCTGTGTACACAACATATGCAAGGCAAACCAGGTACACTTAAACATGTCACTGTACATTAATGTGGGATGTGCACATCCCAGGCAATGTCCATGTCAATGACTATCAAACACAGACATGGCATGCATTGCAAAGCAATGGCCATGGCCACACACAATGGTAACCAGGATGACAGGACAGTTAATACAATACCCATCTGTGTGGGACATTGCAGACACTACACCCCTGAACCACACTGCAGACCATTATCAGGTTTCCTGCTGCCAAGGATTACCCCTCACCCAGCCTTGTACAGCCATCTTGCACATCCAACCACTACACACCCATGAAGCAATGCACACATGCATGTCAGTACTGGCACCTTGTGTCTGTGTGTGGGGTATGATGTTCCCAACCACAGTCACACCCAGTATAACTCCCATTGGCATACTGACTGATATCAGACATGTTCACATGCCTTAGCTCATAGAACCTCAGGATAACCCCTGTGGTGCATGTAATACCTGTGCATTACTGTAGTGTGGCAAACTAAGTAGTTAGGAAGTGCATTTGTGAGCTTGCCAAAGTGTGCCAATGTGTCTGAGTCCTTTAGAGAGTGTGGCTGTGTTGACAATGACATCTGTTCATGTGGAAAGCCATGTGTGCTGCACCTAATGTATGTCTACTATATCTCTGTTGCAGATGTTGCTCACGAGCACACATATATGTTCTTACAGCATACCCAAATGTCAGCTATGTGGCACATGAAGTAATTGCATGCACTTGTAATAGTAATGGCTAGTCAGTCAGGGGTTGAACCCTTGTACTGGTAGGTGTGTGATAAATGATGCTTAGGTTTTAGACTCCTAGCCCTTCTCTGATGTACTTTGCCTCTGTCTGTCCCCTCACACACACTCTCTGGTGGATATGGAGATGTACACCTGCTCAGCAGCAGCTTGTGTTTTGTAAGTGATGGTCATGATCAGGTGATGGCCTCTGCACCTATTGCAGTCCTCCTCTTGCTGATTGCATGTGGAACAGCTGTGGTGACATTCCCATAGCCAATTGCATGGAAACACAGTACAATATCTTGGAACATCATGTTGGTGTTTGCCCATGATAGTCGCTGTGAGTGGAAACTGGATCTGGTGTTTGGTAAACAGCATCACAGATGAAATCTGTATATTCCTCAAATGACATACGCAGTGAAAAATAGCCTAAAGATGGGAGGGTGATGTGCCAGACATGACTATAGCATGTAAGTGTAGCTATGCTTCATTCAGACTACTGCCAATTTAACAAGTTGTGTGTGGTAATGGCTAATCTGCATGTTTTAATAACTGACAAGACAGTGCTCTGTTTGTGAGGAAACCCCACTCTGTAGGGTCATCTGTGGACTGGTCAGTGTGTGGATCCATTTGTTTCTTGTGTTATTCACAGACCACACATCTGTGAACTGCAGAAGCATAGTGTGAGGATTGCAGTCAGCACATGGTGACAGTGATGAGAGTTACTGCCATCGCCTCCCTAATTGGACATACATCACATGCAACAGTGGTATGACAGTCACTGTCTGAAGTTATCACAGTGACATGAAAATAGTGGGCCACTGTCCATAGCTGCAGTCACAAGTCATCTACACTTTGGACAGATGTCATGCAGTATATATGCATGTGTTGTGCTCCCTCTGCAAATGTATGACATCTGTTGTCTTGGGTTGATTGTAATATCTATGCATGCTGTTATATGTAATCCTGAATGCTGTTGAATATTACTAAGCCTTATCTGTGTTAAAACTGCAGCACCATAGGCTGTATGGGATTGTAGGTCCCGGCCGAACCACCTGTCCCACTTCAGCTGGCCATGGCACCAGGCACCAGCATGTCTGAGGCCCAGCCTTGGACCTCCATCTCTGTTGGCTCTGCACCACCATCTGTTGGAACTGCCACTGAGGATGGGGCCTGCCCCCCCCTGGGATCAGGTCCAGTCAGGAACTTGTCAGCCATCATACAGTCTGGCCATGGTGCATAGGGGGCTCAATAAGGGGTTTCAAGGCCAGCTACAACAGCTCGAGGGCAGAGTGTCACATTTAGAGGGTGAGCCTGCCCCTCCTAGACAGCCCCCAGCACAGCCACCTTTGCAGCTGTGATGGTGCAGTGATGGCTGCCCATGGTAGGGGACCTCCATCCCACTGTTTCCATTTGGGGGCTCATGGGCTTGTGACTGCCAAACACCCCTCCCCTTCCAAGGTGTATCCCCACCCACATGCATCATATACCGCCCCTGTATGCTGTCTTGTTTGTCATCCTACCCAACCTATCATCAAGGAGCATACCTACTCTCCTTCCCCACCATCCCACTCTCACCTTACAAAAATGGAAACAAAAGGCCAATCTGTTCCCAGAACAACTTTCGCCCCATACATAGCTGTCCATTTCACACATGTCCACTGGACACATGTAACCTTTGTAACTTGAATCACAACATACTACTGTTGTCCTCACCCCTCTCTCAGGCACATGATCCTGGTATGCATATGACTCCTAAAAGTTCCAGGTACACATGATGCAGATGACCCCATTGTACACACAACACTACTGATCCCTCTATGGTTACCCCATTTAACTTTTTAATGATGATGATGTTGCACACAGCACCTTGCAAGAGTACTGTTCTCACATAATGATTGGACAGGACCTGTTTTGTTACTGTAAATGAAATGCTCAAAATAATGTATTTAATATTTGCGTGTATTAATGACACATGTTGGTCTGAGGGAGTCTTGATATTACATAGGACAATACCACTGCATAATACAGGAGTTGCTGGTGTTTCCCTTTTCTTTCTTTTTTACTGCTTTGTTGTCACATGGTATGTTCTTGATATATGTATATATATCTATATCTATGTGTGTATATATATCTGGACATAAGCACACACACATACAGCTACATAATGGAATGCATTTCCTATACTGTTGAATGACTGTGCTGGATGCTATGTTTGTGATAACATCCGATGTTTGCATATCTGCCATGGCTTAGTGGTAAATCACATTGGCTGTAGTGTGTAGGGTTCTGGTTTCGAGCCTTGCAGAGGCTGTTTATTTTATTGCTGGGCAGAACAGGGGCCTTTGGATATGGAGTGATTAAGGCACTTTTAAGCAGTTGTGAATGGATGTGCGCAGGTTTGCGCGATGGTAAGCAGTGGTCACTATTGGTTACAGTTCCTTACACTCAGTTGCCTTCTTGATTGCTTAACCTGTGTAGGCAGTGCTTACCCCCAAGCAAACAGGCTGTAACCCGCTCTCTGCTGCTTAAAAGTGCTTACTCCCGCTTACCCCCACGCTAATTTCTTTAAAAGAAAAGAAAAAAGGGGTGATAGGAAAGTGGTGAAAAAGATACACAAAGAGGGAAAGACAGTAGGCAAGGTAGCTAGGGATGTGCAGAAAGGGTGTAGGGAAGGTCCATTTCTTCTACAACAATGGCTGGGCATATGCAATAAATTCGGTGGTACATTTGGACACTCACAACCCTGAGAGAGGGGTGAGGATAGCAATAGTATGTTGTGATGCCAATTAGAATGTTTACATGTGTCCAGTGGACATGTGTGTGAAATGGACAGCTAGGTATGGGGCGTGCTTTTTTTGCAGGAATAGATTGCTAGATTGCCCTTATTTTCTTTTACTTTTAGGTGAGAGTGGGATGTTGGGGAAGGAGAGTATGTATGATCAGGGAGGATAGGTTGGGTAGGATGACAGACAAGACAAACAAGACACATACAGGGGCGGTATATGACACGTGTGGGGGAAACACCTTGGATGGGGAGGAGTGTTTGAAAGTCACAAGCCCATGAGCCCACAAATGGATACAGTGGGACTGAGGTCCCCAACCATGGGCAGACACCACTGCACCTTCACAGCCCAGAAGGTGGCTGTGCTTGGGGCTGTGTAGGAGGGGCAGGCTCACCCTCTAGTTGTGCCACTTGGCCCTCAAGCTGGCATAGGCAGTCTCGAATCTCCCTGTTGAGCTCCCTACACACCACGGCCCGGACCGTACCATGGGTGACAGGTCCCTGTCCACTGATGCTCCCAGGGGGGGGGGGCTGAGCCCCATCCACTGAGGTGGTTCCACCCGAAGGTGGTACAGGGCCAATGGATGAGGAGGTCCCAGGCTGGGCCCCAGATGTGCTGGTGCCCGGTGCCATGATCAGTTGAGGTGGGACAGGTGGGTCCGCTGGGACCGGCCTTCCTATACGAGCTATGTTGTAGCATGTTTAAGGCAGATATGAGTTAGTAATAGTCAACAGCATTCATGATTACTTAGAACAGCATGCATAGGTATTCCCATTACCCAGGGCAACAGATATAAAATAGTTGCAGAACAAGCAGAACACATGCATATATGGGTAAACAGTGGCCATTACAAGAGCATGCAAGTTTCACTGATGGCAACAGGACACCAATATGGGGGTATTTTAACATGGCACATGCATAGAAACAGATGTGAATATTCATAAACCAGTAGGACATATGTCCCAACAAAGGTTAGGAGTGTAGACATAGCAAATGAGTTGTGTAAATCGGTTATTTTTGCACATATGGTAAGAGTGAGAGAGAGAGAGAGAGAGTTCATTTAACAACTAATAACTCCTTGTAGTTTACACAACATTCGTAGTCACTGCAGTGGTCTATCCCTTACACGTATTATTACACTACCCAGTGGCATTATATTGTCAAATGGTATGTTTGTAGATAACTATGTAAGGGACCTGTGTCTTACAGACAGGCTTGACAAGATGCATGTGTAATGCAACAGGTTTGGCGACTGCTGACTGCTGTCATACACTTTGGGAGAGATGCTGGGATGACAGGTATGGTTGCATGTACATTCTCTGACTATGTACAAGTCTGACTATCAGTTATATGTAATTTACAGCTGCCAACATTTCTTGGATCATCACACTAATTTGTCAGGGGAACAGGGCAAAAGGCAGTTGATGTGGGCCATTTATCAGGACATACTGGGCAGATTGGAACAGTTGAGCGGTATGAATATGCATACCACTTTCTATTTGAGAAATCTAGCATAATCTGTACAGTTGTTAAGTGTATATATGCATACAGCTTTCTCTCTGAACATTCTAACAAACTGTGTGCAGTTGTGTGGAATGATTATGCATACAACTCACTGGTGCTCCTGGGATCCAAAGCCCTGCTCTGTGTTACAAAAGCATTATAGTTAAGATCACTGTACACTATGCTATCAGGCAATTGTTGTGAGGCTTTTCAATGTATTTAATCTAATATGACTGACCTGTTTGCACTTCTAACAATGTTATAGAGCACTTCATACACATTTTATCTACATACCACAGTGTAGGTAACACTGCTTACTACAACAGTACTATTTAATAACTGCAACAGTACAACAACATATGACTGCAAAGTAAACAGAAGCAATGAAGGGGTTACACCTTTATTCGCAGCATATTACACAAAACTGTATACTGGTACAACACTTTCTGAGGCCCTTACATTTATTTGTTATGACAGTACATGCAGGCTATTTACTAAGTTGCCTCGCGATGCATCCTTTGCTTCCTAGCATCATAGGCTTGCTGGTTTGCAGCACACTCATCTGCAGCTGTGAGAGAAGTACAGTGATATTTAGCCATACCTATTCATAGTCTACACAAGCTAGGCAATTATTAACTACATAGTGGACGGAGTACTTACTCAATTCTGGGGCATTCTGCATCTGCCATGCTTCCTGGATCCACTGTTCCAGGACATCCCTCCTCCACCGCTTGAGGTCTGTATGGTGTTGCCTGACCTGCTCACCAGTCTGGGGGACACCTGTGGCACTAGTGAGGTCACGAACGAGACTGCGCAGGCCTCTGTTTTATACTGCGAGTCCTGGTACTTGCCCTGCAGTAGCCTCCTGTTATGGTGCTTTGCCAGGAGCCATACCATGAATTTGGACTCCTGGATGCCCCAGCGCTGCACTCTAAAGCAAGTGCCTTCTCCCACCCCAGCCATTCTGCCTGCATGGGGATGCTACAACCAGCTATGAGCCATATTTCTGCCTCTTCAGTTTAAGTAGGGCCAGATTCCCGCACTTTTCCGTAATTGGCCAGTTTCGAAAATGCTAAGCTATGTCTTATCCATTACAGGTTATATATGGTTCTGGTATCCATCATTCATGTGTACATACACTGTATGGGGTCCTGGTGACTTAATAACTTTATTACAGTGACACCTCAACTCTATGTTTACTGCAGTACTCCAATTCACATATATATATGGTCTGTGGCAGGTTATAGAACATTACACTGTACATAGATTCAGTTCACATGTTTGATTTTATTTCCCTGTGGTGAGGATCAGTTTTCTGATACATCCTTTGTATGTATTGCTATCATAGTGTAATGATTAACTACTGTGACTGTGATGTACAGGATCCTGAGTTCTAGCCTTCCAGAGGCTGTTCATTTTGTTGCTGGCCAAAACACAAGTTGTTGGGTACAGAGTGATTAAGGCACTTTAAAGCAGTTGTGAGCGGGTGTGCGAGGGTTTGCGTGGAGCTAAGCAATGCTAACTTCCGGTTACAGTTTCTTGCACTCAGTTAGCCTCTGCATTGCTTCACCAGTGTGATACTCGCATACCAGTGGCCAAAAAGGCTTACATCCACTTGCTCCTGCACTTGCAAATGCACTGCATTTGGTGTTTGCATCTAACACTTACACCCCTGGGTGGGGGTGAGGACTACAATAATACATTGTGATGCCTATTACATTGGTTGCATGCTTACAGTGGGGTGTTGAGACCATGTCTTTGTAGATGTTGTGTAGTGGGTTATGCAATGACACATATGGTCATACCGTACTTAGTCATTTAAACTGCACTGTGCTGTGGCCTGTCCAGAGTTTGCTTCATACTATTGGTGTGTTCCTCTTACAATCTGCACCTGTCAGGCAAATATCTGGGAATGGACACCATTAAATACAGACAAGTAATTGGGTATAGGACCCCACATCCTTCAGCCGAGTCATGCTAATGCATACATATTATTCTATCAGCTTTCTAAGGTTGTAAGTGGAATATGTGCTTTCTGTCCCTATTTGTTCCCCCAATGGTTTATGTTCTGTCCAGTGGTTTTGCTCTTAGGGGTTGAGAAGTATGGGCGTAAGCTCTGCCCATTTCAGAATATTACTTACATCCCCAGGGCGGTCCTAATACAACTGCGCCAGCCAACACCTGCACGCCTAGGCCCATAATTGCATACCCATAGTTCCCCCACTTGCCCCTCCTCTACAGCCCTCATCCTTACTGTGGGTGTGGGTGGGGTCTAATCACACCACTACACACTGCCCACTCTCCACGTGTTAGGACCCATGTCGTACGTTGTGTCGACCCATGGATTATCAGGCTTGCACAACCTACTGGTCCATGTACGTCTACAGCCTGGTTTGATGAATCATTACAACGACTGACTCCTATGATCAGTAATTTTTGGGGTGTCCCACAAGGGACATTGACGTCTTTGTTTCAAGATTAGACCTGGCAGGTCTCTCCCACTGGAAGTATCCTGCCTGTGGTCTGGGAAGCAGCGGTGTGTTTACTTGTATCATTTGTTTGCACGTTTCACCTGTCTAGGTAGGGGTGGTTGATGCTACATGTTACACGTTTGTTGTTTGGACCCCTCACCGCCCATTTGCATGGTCTGTGAACATATGTAATTCATAACTGCTGTATCATATCCTAGCTATTTACACACACACACACACACACACACAATATATATATATATATATATATATATATATATATATATATATATATATATATACATTACTATATACAGATATATCTGTATATGAATGCATACATGTATATATTTATATATTGCTGTCTATGTATATCTAGCAACATATGGGTGTATGGGTGTCTGCATATGTATATATCTATATGTGGGTATGTATATGTATTCTGTCTCTGTATGTATACATTTGTACTATGGAGAGGGAGAGGTATATCTCCATGTCACTATGGATAGATATGCACACACATTCCTCTACATATATGCATCTATCTCTGGTTATTCCATTCTCTGCCATGTAGATTAGACTTTGCTGCAGTGAGACTCATAGCGGGTGTGGCTGCTCGTTGGGCGATGGCTATTCCCAATGAACACTTTTGCTCACATCCCTGGGGCTGTCTGTATATGGCCACATCAGCCAACACCTGCACACCTAGACCCATAACTAACTACCCATAGTTCCCCCACCCATACCTCCTCTACTGCACCCATCCTTACTCTGGGTGCAGGTCTGATTTGAACACACCATTACACACTGCCCATTCTCCACTTCACGGGACCCATGTCATATGTTGTCTCTACTCATGGGTCATCAGGCTTTTCCACCCTTGTGTTTTGAGTATGTACACACCCCAGCCAGAATGGTCGTCATATTGGCTTCCTTTGGTTATATGTCAATTTTAGAGGCGTCCCGCAAGGGACGCTCCTGTCTGTTCAAAGATTAGATTTCACGGGTGCACTCTGCCCCCCGCCCCCGGTTGTATCCTGCCTGTGGTCTGGGGAGCAGTAGACTATTTACATTGTTTGTGGGTTTGTGTGTATGTTTCCTCTGTCCGGCTGGAGGGGGGGGAAGTCATGCTACATGTTACATGTTTCTTGCTTGGGCCACTCACTTCCATTGGCATAGACTGTGAACATATGTCATTCTTGTGTGCTGTTTCCTATCAGAGCTGTATATCTGTGTATATCTATGCATGCACACACACACACATACGCGCACACACACACACACACACACACACACATATATATATATATATATATATATATATATATATATATATATATATATATATATATATAATATAATATATATATATATATATATATATATATATATATATATATATATATATATATATATATACATATATATATTTATATATATGTCTGTAAGGCAATGCATACCCCTGTGCAAACGCACTTAAACATGCTTACTGGTGCTTATATATGCTTAGTACTGCTTATTTATGCTTAAACCTGCTTACTAGTACCTTATTCATTATGACACTGACACTTCACTCTAGTTCACTTTTAATTGTTAAAATATGAAAACAATAATAAAACAGCCACCAAGGACTAAACGTAGGTCTTCACTATTTTAATAAAACACAGAACCAAATAACTAAGCGCTTTCACCAGGCATAAACCGCTGGCCAGTGGTTTATGCCTGGTGAAAGCACTTAGTTATTTGGTTCTGTGTTTTATTAAAATAGTGAAGACCTACATTTAGTCCTCAGTGGCTATTTTATTATTTTTTTCTTATTTTAAGTGTTGAGTGGTGGTTAATCCATTTGGATTTCTTTGTTTTTTTTTCACTTTTAATTGTTATTATGCAGGTTATACAGCAGGCAGATGTCAAAATATGTTCATATACAGATAACCAATGGAAAATGGTATGTGCAGCAGTGGGATTCAGAATGGGAATGTCTGTTCTTTAGGCAGATGCTCTAACCACTACACTATTGCTGTGTGGCTTCATTTGCATATATACCCATGGATCCTAGTTCAACACCCAACCCAACACTTCATTGACACAGCAGTCATCCATTCTCCAGTTAGATACACGGTGTATTCACACCACTACACATTGGCCACTCCCTGCTCCTGTAGACCCCATCCCATGGGTTGACTCACTCCATTTATCCTCAGACATCCCAAAAGTTTAGTCCACACACATTGGTGAAATGAGTGATCAATAGGACACTATTCACAATTTTTGGGTTGTCCCACCTGGGACACACATGTCTTTATTTCAAGATTAGACTCTATACTTCATTACATCATTACTCCCGTTAACATGACACTACAATAAATTAATAACTATGACTATGTGGTAACGCACACTTTACACATGAGAGCTAATAATGTACGTGTTCGGTGAAATTATATTACAAATAGGACCGGTTTAGTGATTGGCGTTGCTGTAGCAGGCAGATCACAGGAATGATTCCATGTGTGAGAAAGTCCTCACATTTGATTTTTTTGAGAACAGCACTGACTTCGGACATTGTACACACTTCTGCATTTTTGCAGATTTGTCCCTTCCCTCTTATGTACAAACTATTATTATATCTACTGTCGAGGTTTGTAAGGGCACATTCATGTTATTTATGTCTGCAAAAGGAATGAATGTGTCACAGGGAATGTACTTCTACATATAGATGTATGCATGTGTGTATGCATATATACTTATAACAAACTCGCTGACCTCCATGGGGTGGTCCAATTAGAACCAGGCCATCCAACCCTGACATGCCTGGATCCATAATTTCATACCCATGGTTCCTCCACCCCACCTGAGTTCGACATACATGCAAACCATCCATTCTCCGGTTGCTATCACAGTCATGACACACCTCCACACATTGCCCTCTGCCCAGCATTAGGGACCCAACATGTATGTTTTCCCAACCCATGTATCATCAGGGTCTCCCACCATTTAGTCCTTGAGCATACCTGCCCTTGCTTGTGTAATGGTCAGAAGTCCACTCCGCCTAGCAATTTTTGGGTAGTCCCACCAGGGACTACCCTGTGATTGTTTGTAAATTAGACATAGCAGATCGAAAATGTTGCTTCCACTGATAGTGTCCTGCCTGTGATGTGGGCAGCAATGATTTGCTCACCCCTGCCCAGCGTGATATGACATAAGCTGACAGCACTAAATAATACTGGGGTTGCTGTTGATTCCCTTCTCATTCTTTTTGTATGCTTTATTGTCACAACATTCATTCTTCATATATATATATATATATATATATATATATATATACATATATATATATATATGTATATATATGTATATATATATGTATATATATATGTGTGTGTGTCTATTATATATCTGTACATGCACATGCACATACATCTACATAATTATATATATATTTCCTATGCTGTTGCATGACTGTGCTGGATGATATGTTTGTGATAATATCAGATATATGTATATAGTAGTGGTAAATCACATTGGCTGTGGTGTGCAGGGTCCTGGGTTTGCCATCGCAGAGGCCATTTATTTTGTTGCTGCCAGAAGAAGGGCGATTGGATGCAGAGTGATTAAAGCACGTTTAAGCAGTTGTGAGTGTGTGTGTGTGTGTGTGTGTGTGTGTGTGTGTGTGTGTGTGTGTGTGTGTGTGTGTTTGCGCGCGGTAAGATGTGCTAACTTCCAATTACAGTTTGTTAAATTTGGTTAGCTTTTACTATGTTTAATGTGTGTGGGCACTGCTTACACCCACGCAAATGCACTTAGACTTGCTTACCAGTACTTATATATGTCTACTACTGCTTATTTGTGCTTACACCTGCTTACTAGTGCCTTATTCATTAAGACACTACCACTTTGATTGAATGACATTAGTTAAACATTTCATGCAGTGCTCCAGTTCACATTTACATGTTATTATGTAGGTTATACAGCAAAAGGATGTATAAATATGTTCATATACACATTTCACATGGAAAATGATATGTGCTATAGTGGGGCTCGAATTGTGCATGCCTGTTCGTTAGGCGGATGCTCTAACCACTACACTATTGACATTAACGTTGATTCTGCATGTTCTTTTCTCTTTGGATGATTTTGATGTGTAAGCTATGCTGAGCATGGGTGGCGATGCGCACGCACGTTGAGCTTCGCTTACACTTTCGATAATGAAGCAATACAAATTTTAACTAGGGCCACGGGGAATCTCATTGTGATAGTTCTAGGGAAGGGGCTCAACATTCCACTATGTGTTTGTGTGTTTACTACTTTGAATTTATTTCAGTGTTTGTGTAGACTCTTGTATGCTTAGCATACATTTCAGAATCCACGGACACTGACTTAATTGCTTACTATTAGAGGTGGGCTCTAATAGTAAACATTGTAAGTTGTGCAACTGTGGGTGCATGTTTACGCCTCCTTAGAGCACTTAAACATGCCCCCTGCACTCGCACACATTTCCTGTGCATGTCGAGGCTGCAGCAGGTGAAACAGGGATCATTGCATCAATATCCTACACTTACTGGTAGGTATAACCACTTTGTGATGCTATGTTTCTGTAATTACCAGTTCTCAGAAATTTGAATAATATCCAAAGAGTATTTGAATTTTTTTGAATGGAGCAAAGGATATCCGATTATTTATTTATCTATTTATTTGCTTCTTTATATATTTATTTATATATGTATTTATATAGTTATTTATATACTGGAGTCATTGTTTGTTTTATTTAAAAGAATTTCCTAAATACTGGTGTGCTTTCTCCTTTTTAACTTTCTTTGATTGCATTGCTATAAATTAAGTTCCTGTTCTTTAATGTTCTCTTTTGCACTAGTTTGTAATTTGTAGGCATTAGCTGAATCATCAATTGCTTGCATGATTTAACTGAAATAATAATAAAAGTTATGTCTTGACTATATCATTTCTATCACTTCTTTGCAGTAATGACGTTTCTTCGTATTGGAACTGCTTATAAACATTGTGGTAATAAGTGTTGCTAATTAATCATGTCCAAATCCTGACATATTAATAGCTGAAAGTTTGTAATATCTTTGAAAATAAAGCAGATTGCAATAAATCAGCAGCTCATTTAACACTTTTTTTCAGTTTTTGCATTACTGATTTTGTCTAACAAGGCATAATTAAATCTAGGAGAGAAATATAGCATGTTAAACATTTAAAATAACACAGAATGCTCTCACTATGCTCTGAAGCTTTGATGTTCAAACTAGGAAAATATCTTCCTGCCACACAAATGGCAGTCATTAAGAAACTAGCACTGCCAACTACAAAAGCAATTGGACATTTGTACAACAATATTTATTGTTTGAATTTGTAACACACTGAGGTAGCTAAAACTCCCATGTACTGGAATGAATTATGATCGAGTCTCCAGTCATAAACATTTGTTATGCATTCTCAAAACTGCTTTTACTTTCTGAGCTTCAGTCTCACTGTGAACTTCCTGAAAACTTTTCTTGATTACTTAACAATCTTGTGTGACTGCAGACCTGTCATAATCGATTGAGTTAATAACATCACCGGGCTGCTGAATTGTGCACAAAATTATTCAAGTGGAATAGACATTTTAGAATACAAACTATACAGAGTTATGCTTTGTTATCTAGTTCGTATACTGATTGCAACTTGAACTTAAGCTGGAGCAACTAAGCAGAAAGAGCAGTGGGGTTGGTTACCGTTACATACTGCTAACAGATAGTACTAACTGCTATTTCTGTTGATTACCATTAGATAGTACTAACTGCTATTTCTGTCGGTTACTATTAAATAGTACTAACTGCTATTTCTGTCAGTTACCATTAGATAGTACTAACTACTGTTTCTGTTGGTTACCATTAGATAGTACTAACTACTGTTTCTGTTGGTTACCATTAGATTATGCTATATGTAAGCCCTAAGCCAGGTCAAACAGAATTTTTTCTTTGAGCTGTAAATATGGTTGTTCAAGTCAGTGTGTTTCATACATGATGTATAATGACTCACAACTCAGTCATATGGCTAATTATTCACCTCTGAATATGTACTTCTTTGTGGTTTTTGGATAGGGTTTTATTGTGTTCCTGAACTAGTTCTGTAAAACAAATAGCTGAACCTTCTCTTAGCCTTGCTAGTTAATAGTTAATCACACAAAAAACATATGTTTCTTGTACCATTGTCATGTTAACACCTAATAATTAAGGCAACAACCTGCCAGGGCAAGCTTTTTTTTTTTTTTTAATTCTTACATTATTGTAGACATTGCCAGTTTGTTGCTGTTTTCAAAAGTGAGGGAAAATATAAAACAAAATAAAATATATGCATTTGACAGTGCAATAAAATAAATTCATATGTGGCATAAAATGCCATTTTATTATTAGGTAGAACATTAGTGCTTTTGCCAGCAAGTATACAAGGAAGAGTTTTATCCAAATTGCTCAAAATAAAATAGTTTTCAATGCAAGATAAATATATACTTGTATGCATTTTAATAAATACTGTCCATTTTCACTTTGGTGCACTTTCTCTATGTCTCAATGACATATTTGAGAAAAGAAAACTTAGAAACAGAGATATAACCTAGCTAGTCTTTAAGCTTACTTAAGCTTTCTGTAACAGTGGCTTATTGTCAGAATCTATACAGACTTAAGATAAACCAGCATTTTCAACATTTTACAATAGAACAACAATAACAACAACAAAACCTTTTTAATAATGATTAACACTTTCATTTAGCACAGTACTATGAACTTTTAAAAAAGAAATGTCATTCATCTAAGTGTTTAAATAATACATTAGAAAACAATAAAATTTTCATGCTAGCAAAGTCATTAAGACCAGAATAAACACATACATTTAAAAATAACTTTGAGTTATTTAACTTCTAACTTATTATTTGCATCCCCACCTACAGAATCTAGTTTAACACAGTACAAAACTGCAAACAAAAAATTATGAAAATTATTTACCTATGAACACATGAAACCTGTTACATGAAGTGTTGTGTTTGCTGAGAGGATTAGTGGTATCCTTAAAATTTATACCACATATATGCTCCTGAATATACTACAATAGTTTTCTGGGGTTTTTTTCTATTTAAAAACTGTCATTGTTCAACCACAATGCACCATATACCATACCAGTACCTGTGTAAGTAAAAATATAGATTCAGATGTAAAATCTTTGTGAATAAAATATACATTGAGACCTGTACAATCATGTTGCCTCATTTGCAATCCCTACTTGAATGCATTTGAATGCTTCTTATTGGAAGGGACTGTGGACTCCCAATATATTCCTTCTCTAAAATACTTTTAATATGCTTTTTTGTTTTATACACAAGACTGAGCCCAATCACATTAATTTAGTAAAAACACTGCTGCCCCAAATTGTTTTCCAAGTAGACTTAATACTACTAGATATTCATTTGCTGTCTACACACATTGGAATAACAAAGCTAAGTTTAATTTTTCTTTCATTAAGTTTAAAACTAGGAAACTCATAAGTTAAAATTGGTCTAAATCTATATATCCTTTCTTCACTAGTTTCACTAGTCATGTTATGCATTAAGGTGCTATTAGTACTAGTTGTAGGACCGCCCTATAAAACTTGAAATATTCCACCCTGCCTGACTGTGCATGGCAGTGCTAAGTGCATTTGTTTAGCTTGGCATAGTAAAAGTGCGTGTGTGTGTGTGTGTGTGTGTGTGTGTGTGTGTGTGTGTGTGTGTGTGTGTGTGTGTGTGTGTGTGTGTGTGTATGTGTGCGTGCTTGTGCACACGCATGTTTGTCTTTGTGTGTGTGTGCCTGTGTGTGCGTGTGCATGTGTGTGCATGTGTGCGTGCGTGCGTGTGTGTGTGTGTCTGCTTGCACCATGGTGCAATGGTTCATATGCATTTACATTCAGTAGCTTATGTGTGAGTATTCTAGTTAATGTCTGTGGAGTAGCCTGCAAAGTGTGTGAGGGTGTTTTTATCATTAGATTCAACCTTGTCTGTGCACAGTTGCCCTATGCATTTCTATTGCCAGTTGAACAGGATATTGACAAACGTAATTATGTTGTTTGAAACATGCAAATAAAATATTCCTGGTTGCATAACTTGAAACAGATGCATCAATGGCATTTGGTATATTACAAATAACACACATCAGTGATATAGATATGCTTTCTGCTCTATCCTCTGTCACCTATTTTAAGAAATGTTCTGCAAATGTTCACTTTTATCTGCTGAATTTTCAGTTTTAATGTAGTTATTGCTTTTATTTAGTCTTTCTGGTGAAATTTGCAAAAAATGTGGCAAACACTGGTGCAGAAAATGCTGACACATTCACGATTTCAGCTGATTCAAATACATTTCCAAAGTTAGTAATCAAGTGAATGATTCTGGTAAAAAGATCTATGAACAGCAACACTGCCTACATGTACACTACTGTATAACACTGCACCTAACTTCTCACATGCATGGACCAATATTTTCTGGTGTGAGTGTATTCTTCCTTTTGACTCGCCATACTTCACACAACCTTGCCCAACCTGTCAGACAGGTGAGCTGCTTGCATCACATTGCGTATTTGATACATATTCAGTCTCACTTTTAAAAACAACAGCATTTTGATGTTTGACTTTGGACAGTCAAATGCTTCTGCAAATGCCAAGGGCAGAGAACACAGCTACAGTCAAAAGGAAGTACAAATATTTCTATTAAATAAGCACAGGGAAAGACTGAAGGCTGAACAGAGTGGGCCATTAGAAAAAAAAAATGATATTTGCATTGACCTAGCTGTGGAAATAATTTAGGCAAATGGCATCCCAAGTCAAGGGAACAATGTAGGCAGGAGTATGATGACTTGAAGAACAGGCAACTGCAAGCTCTATCCCAGGGGGAGCTAAGAGCACATGTCCAAAGTGACTTGATAAGTACCTTGACCTTTGTGCCACTATTATACTTCCATACTTTTAAGATGGCTGTCTCCCTGTTTCTTTCACCATAGATTATACCATAGTGCTGTGCTTTCATGCCATGGTCATTTATATAGATTATATTGACATTATATTTAATTTGGCATTTCTTTTTTACCTGGTTATTACTAAACTCATTTTCTTTCTGGGATTTATCCCTCTGCATCTTTGTACACTTCAGGAAGTGATTCCTACCATTATATCTGTTGATAGCCTTGCATCTGTGGCGGGGCATTTATATAACATTCAGCACACTGTCATTTTTATCATATAGTGGCAATGCTTCTGCTGTTCTAACAATATTCAATATCCTTGTTTCCCCTCCTGCATGCAATACGATTGAAACGAGCATGTACATGTACCACAGAAGGTTGGAGAACCTGTCCCCTTGATGATACATGCCTATGTTTTAATTCCTAAGCTTTCAAATTATATTTCATATTTTTATCATTTGCAATATACTTAACATTTGTTTTTCTCTCATTTTGCTTACCTCTATAGGTCGAGAGCAGAACATGGTACCCATGCTATAGTGTGCTGCTTCTGTAGTTCTGAAGTATTCTTCTCATGCTGTGCTTCCAGGGAATATCTTATTTTGGAGGAGTACACAAATACAGCCTCCTCTCCAGCTGATAACACAGGATGTATACTGCTGTCTGAGCAGCCCCAACTGCAGGAATTGTGGGTACTGCAGTGGAGATGGTGCTAGATAGGTCATGTGCTCCATATCAGCACTTCCTGCAGTGAGACTTAGACTTGCTGAACAATCAGGATCCAGACACTGAGACACCAGAGACTAACTTTACAGCAAAATCAGGAATTGTCCAAACTTACACCCATTGACAAGGTTCAGATGACTAGTCTCGTGACCATTTAGGGCGTGCACTTGTCTCTGTATCCCTATGCTATCCCCCACCATGTTAGTTCTCATCGTATTGTGCCATACCCATTCTTGTGCACTATCTCACACCCATTCCCATCATCAGACATCTGCCCTCTATCTTCCCTACCTGAATCCTCACTACTGTGCAGTCAGTGACAACTGTTTGTGTGTCTAGATACATGTTTTCTATCTTAACTCTTAAGTCTTCCCAAATTGTCATAACTATCCTTGCCTCCATATATCTTCCCTATCTTCCTCTCAAATACTGTATAAAAGGTTGTCTATCCCCACCAAAAAATATACTGTTTTCTTCCACCTAGTCAGCTCTATCCTCTATGTAATGCTTCTATGCTCCCCTTGCTCTACGTTCCTCTGTTCTCCTACTTTATTATCCACACCCTTTCCACCCATATATAATGAACAGGTTTATGTCCCTCAGTGGAAACTTTATATTAAGGCTGCTGGAGCAGTTGATTTATCTGTATATCTGCACAAGGTACATGCAACATCTCCCACTGAACTCTCAGGATATCTGCACAAGGTTGCACTCCCCTCTTCAAATAGTAAACTTACAAAGGTAATATTCACATTTGTGTACATCTTGCCTATCTGTGCAGGGCTTTTGTTGCAACTTGCTTTGACTTTTGCAGTTTAAGCTTTGCAGAGCTCTCATTGGCAGACTGTTATTAGCTGCACACATGCGAAAATCAGCAATTCTTTGTTGAAAGTAATCATACATTCCACATAGCACTGCTGTTCACTGTTTACACTTGCACACTTGTACAGTCTATGACTATGAATAACACCCTCTAATTTTGCATAAGCCTTTTTGATAATTCATTTACTGAATGCTTTAGATCTGCTGCCCCTCCATTTATTGATTGACTAAATCAAACAGTTGGGGTGCCAGCTCTTCTGCAACTCGCTGTGGACTATACTTTTTGTCTGCTAGTGTTAATGTTATTCTGCTTCTTAGTTGCATACTAAGCAAATCTGATATCTGATATGCATCAATGAAGTTTTAATTTAGTTACTTTTTAATTAGATAAGGTCCACAATAGGCAATCACATGTTTTTCATGGGTTACTTGCAAACTTTGCTCTGATGAATTCATTTCTTAAGTTTCATACATTATGCAAGCATTGATCACCTACTGGTCTGCAGTATGACATTTATTAGTATGAAATTAACAACAATCTGTTCATTTTCATGTATTGAAACCTATTTGCTACATTTTAAAATTGCTAAAACTGGATTCCTTAAGTGTTACACATCATGGCAATGCTTATTTCCTTTCAGTTTAAGTTTTATTCCTTTGATTTTTTAGCACCCCAGAAAAAGAACAATTTATGCTTTAACTTTTTTAAAAATTGGAGTGAATATAGAGTGATTATAATAAATTAAAATGCTATTTGTGTTAAGTCCCCCATATGGGGGCTGCAGGGGGAGTCTGTTCCTGCAAAAAAAAAAAAAAAAAACTTTGCTTTAATATGTGTGTCCTGTGTATTTGTTCAGATGCACCATGTATTAGAATACATTTACTCAAGGAAGTAGCTTTGTACTTCTTTTTATTAGTAACTATGTTTAATTAATTACAGGGCTGTGAAACGTAGGTGAAAATCATACTCATTAATTCTGAAAAAATATTACTACAGTCTACAACCATCAAATAAAGTGAATCAAAAACTAGTATTCTACTGAGAAGGTCCTCCGATAGTTTAAATTACCCAGTTAAACTCCTACTATGTGAGATCAGATAAAACACAACCTGCAAAATGAATGAATACTTCATCAGTGGTGCTTCATTTCTATGACAAAAGCAGTATCACCCTTCTAATAATATCAAGCAAGACACTTTCATAATAGACACTTTAGCACAGATTCTAGCACTATTACTACATAGTTCAATCCAATATTCCTGTCACATAAAATCCATCTTAACCCATGTGATAAAAAATATATATATAATACCTAGAACCAACTATTCTAGACCCATACTGACTCTATTCTAAATAACATAAAAAACAGCTCAGTTAATAGCCTATCCAATTGTTAAACATGTTAGTAGATTACTAAGGGCACAATAAGTACCAAAAATATGGAAAAGCCATTAAAATGTCTACACATAAAGAAAGCAAAACTCATTCCATCTCTAGTTTCTTTCCAATAGTAATTCTTGACCCTTTTACCAAACTACTGGAAAATGCACTCTTAAACAGCTCTGATAGGACCTTACTGAAAACAGCTACTATCTCTAAATTGTTTTCATTCAGGCTATAGTATAGATACAGCAGGTGGCCACGGTGGTGCAGCCGTTCGCGTTGTCACCTCACAGCAAGAGGTTCTCTGGTTCGATTCTCAGCTGGGGTGCCTTCTGTGCGGAGTCTGCATGTCCTTCCTGTGGTCGTGTGGGTTTCCTCTGGGTGCTCTGGTTTCCTCCCACATACCAAAGACATGCAGTAGGTGGACTGGACACTCTAAATTGGCCCTAGGTGTGAGTGTGTGTATGCCTTCTGTGGAAGGTTGGGTGCAGGGCTGGCAACTTGACACTGTAAAACTCCACTGCCAATCATGAGCGGACAGATGATCCGCTGTGGCGACCCCTAACCAGGAAAAGCCGAAAGAAGAAGAAGAAGATATAGTATAGATACAGCCATGCTGTCCTTGTCAAACACAATAGAAACTCACCTAAATCAAAACAAACTAAATGTAGAAATATTCTTAGACCCATCTAAGGCATTGAACCACACTTACTACTTAACTAACTTTCTATTTACCTTTTGTTTACTGGAATGGTCAATGTGGGTACTTAGGCCCATTTTCAGCAGAGGCCAGGGGAGAAAAGCTCTATTAATGTTACAAAAAATACAAAAAATATATATATATATAAAAAATGCAGATTTTTACATATATAGAAGTTACTGTTGCAATGATATCAAATAATTAGAGTAACAGTCCCACTTTGACAAGTTAAACCTGGATCACATATGACTGTCATTCTTTTAATGCAAGTTTATATGGTATATTTCCTTTAAAAAATAAGAGTCTGCTTTACAGTAAACATCTCATACAAATAGTGCTTACTGAATCATTAAATGTTTTTTTCTTTAAATACAATAGCTTTTTAGTGGTTAACATACTTTGACTCTTTTTTTGTTGTTGTTGCTTTTTATTGCTTTGGAAGGGTTTGAGGGATTGATGTGATATATAATGCAAAGGTGGCTTGGATTCACTTGAAAATTTTTTTTTGGATTCACTTGTGAATGTTGTTGTGTGGGTTGTAGCTGATAAACTGCTCATTTGCAAGCCCTTGTCATGAGAACCAGCTTGAAGCAGTTTAATTAGCATCATGAACACGTTTGTGATGTTGCTGGAGTTCTAAAATTCTAAGAACTGTCCAGGTTACTTCTTCCTGTCTAAAAGTAAATAATCATAATATTTTGAATCATATACTAAGATGTCAATGAATACAAATTATATAATAAGCAAAAGTCATTGAATTCCATTCTAAACTACTGTCAGTTATTCATTACAGCCAAGTGACATCTCCAGGCATTTCTGCAGTTACATCCTACTGCGCCTCTAGGCGTCAAATGTTGCCTGTTCATATTTGCATTAATAATTCCAAAACCATGCTACATACAAGGTATCAGAATATTTTAACTTAAAGCATACATGATGGCAAACACAACTGTACTGATATAGGACCTCCGTCAATTAATATTTGTTAGAACTGTAAGGTGATAACTTGATTTTTTAAAGGCTGAAGCCACACCCACTGTGAGTTTCAGGTACACACTTAGTAGAGCTGTACTGGAGGGAATGAGTTAAATAGTTCTGAATGCTTGCTAGATTAAAGAGTATCAAATATATAAGGATAAATATAAATGTTCTATTATATGACACTCTACACTAGGATTATATAGCTAAGAAACTCCAGCTCTATTCAGTCGCATACCGTCTGCTCAGAGGTGATCTGTGCCTGACATACAAGGCCATGTCCAACTCGGAATTAATGGACATGCTCCACCTCAAAAAATCCAAATCCACCAGAGCCACGAGAGCAAGAGACTTAAACCTCAACACGGATATAAATAGGACGTGCTGGAGGGACAGATTAATCACCCAGAGACTCCCTACACTATGGAACAGAATCCCAGTCCATGTGAGGCAGAGCCCCTCACTGACTCTGTTCAAGAGAAATCTTGACAAGTGGATGGGAGATCGTAGGTTTACCCCGGGAATCATCTCTGTATCACTGCTGGACAGAGGCACAGCAAACTAATGGGTATAGTATTCTCATCCTAAGGGGTTGTGAAAGCCACACACACTCTGGCTAGGCTTATAAATGCCCTAGGGCAGATAGCCTAGTATGAACCTATGAACCTATGAACCTATGAATACATAAAATCTAGGAATGTAGTAATAGTACAAGATATAGTATGCAAATAGAAAGAGATCAGAATAAGTAAATATGTATATAGTTAAAGAATATAAATCTGTCTACAAGGGTAGGAGGTTGGCATAATGCTTAAAGTGTTTACCATATAGTCACTTGTGCAGGGTTTTATTCTCACATAAGGTAATTGGCTGGGCCTGGAAGTGCCCCCAAGGGAAGCAAGCCTGCTACTAATTTATGAATTAATGATCCTATGAACAACATTGCACATAGTAAATAAAATAGAAAAAAATAGAATACCATCTGACCTATAAATTAATAAATATGAAAATAACAGCTGACTTCCTCCCTGTAGTAGATCAGGGAAATATGACTGTAGAGTTATTCAATTTGGTCAACTTATAATAAAGATTTTGAACACCTGTTTAACTTTTTCTATTCATAATAACTCACTAACAAGCTTTTTTAAGATGATGTATACTAAAAATCAGATGCATTAATATAAATCAGAAGTATGCCCCTGGATTCACTATGCCCTGCACAGTGTGCATGATTAGTGTAAGAGCTCACGCAAGCAATATGCCTGCAGTATGATCCAGGAACAGCCTGCAAGGGGCATGCACAAGAGCTCCTGCACTAATCATGCACAGACTAAGCCCTGGTATGCAAATTACCCAATTTGCAGGGGAAATCCATGGAAATTAGGTGATTTTGCAATCCAGGAAGCTTGCAATAGTCTGCGCAAGACTAGTGCTATCTGCAGAAATGTACTTGGTTATTAACCGAGTATATTTCTGCAAAATCCAAAACAGAGCTATGACAGCTCCAAATAAAGGCTGCATATCATTGAGGAAGCATGCCAATGGCCAAGTATAAGGCCATTGGCATTACAAACAGGGTATTAAAACAGCTCACAAGTTGAAAACGAAACAGTTCCTCTATCTTACGAACAACATTAAAAGAGATTAATGTTGTTCGTAAGATAGAGGAACTGTTTCGTTTTCAACTTGTGAGCTGTTTTAATACTATTTGGAGCTGCAGAGCTGAATATTAAATATATATCCAGAGCTTTTGGTCTACTTCTAAGTTTCTTTTTTACCTGGTTGGTAAGACTGTTTTCGTGGTTGTGGTCCTTTTATTACAAACAGGGTAACCTACCAAGGGCTAAATGAGCTGGAGATAGTGGAGCACTATAGGGTGGACAGGGACCTCCTACAGCAAACTGTTGATCTGTGCCGGCCACACCTGACACACAGAACTAACAGAGGGGAACCCATCCCAGTAGATACCAAGGTATGTGTAGGCCTAAGAATACTAGCTACAGGTACCTTCCAAAGGCCAGCTAGGGATATGATGGGGATCTCACAGGCATCAGCATCTGGGGTACTCCACCAGTTCCTGGATGACATGTCAGCACATGTTGGTGAGCACATATATATTCCCCAACACCTGTGAGGCATTGGCCAACAATATGCATCTCTTCCACCAAATAGCAGAATACCTTGAGGTAGTGGGTGCAATAGACTGCATGCACATATGCATCAAAGCACCACCCGGGTGAGCAGTGTAGGGTCTATATCAACCACAAGGGCTTCCCCTCCATCAACTGCCAGGTTGTGTGTGATGCCCAGGGCATAATAATGAATGTGTGTGCTGGCTGTCCTGCAAGCTATCACAATTCCCACATCTGGCATATGACGCTGCTGTACCAGAGATTTGCCAGTGGGGACATCCCACACAGTCACCTAGTGGGGGATGCTGGATACACACTGGTGCCGTGGCTGATGAAACCCATCAGAAATGCACACACACCTGAACAAGAACTCCATAATGAGGCACATGCACAAACAAGAATCATAATAGAGCATGCATTTGGGATGCTCAAGTCATGGTTCCAGTGCCTGGACACATCCGGTGGAGCCTTGCAGTACTCACCAACTACATGTACCCAAATTGTCCTTGTATGTGCCATGCTACACAATATGATCCTGTGGAAACAGCTGCAGCAGGAACAGCAAGGGGGAGGGCCACACAGCCCCCCACCATTGCCAAGGCCTGAACAGGCAAAGAGTGACTTGGAGGGGGAACAACTTGAGCCTGCCCCAGTAGGCAGAAGGAGGAGTGCCCAGTATACCTTGGCTTAGGCAAAGAGGCAACGCATAGCACATACACTGACATGAGAGGGACCCAGGGAATAACACCTCTCTCTGACTCTCACATACAGTAAAAGGGATGCCAAACATTACACTTCCTGTGCCTAACCATGTGTAGTGAGTGTACTATGTGCATCCAACATAGGCAGCCCTGCAGCACCACCCTCAATACTGGGACACCCACAAGTTAAGTGACTCACACATGCTAGTCAGGAGGGGGTCACATACCCAACAACAGTCACACTCAGCAGGACCGGTGTAGACAAACACAAACAAATGCTGTACTATGGCCACTGAATGAGGCCTATGGGTAACCCCCAGACCTACACAGATATACTACAGCAGGCCAGGCAGTGGGATGTCAATTGTGAAGACTAGGAAGTCAGAAACTAATATGTAGATAATTAAAAGCTAAGAACTGTAGTACACTGGTATGCCCCTAGCCAGCAGGATAGGTAAGACTACAGACTGAAATGTAGTACCTGACATACCAGTACAGTCCAAGCAAATGTGTACAAGTGTCAGGTGTGCCCCCCCATCCTATGTAGACAGAAAGTAACAGTCAGGTGTGCCCCCCACTCCTTTGTAGAAATGTAGAACTAGTCAGGTGTGCCCCCATCCTACATAGAAATATAGTAACAGTTAGGTGCGCCCCCCCCTATACATGTGTAGAAATATAGAAATAGTCAGGTGTACCCTCCCCCCATCCTACATAGCACTATAATAACAGTCAGGTGTGCCCCCACAACTGTGTAGAAATATAGAAATAGTCAGGTGTGCTCCCCCCATCCTACATAGAAATACAGTAACAGTCAGGTGTGCCCCCCAAACAAGTGTAGAAGTAGAGAAAGAGTAAGGTATGCCCCCCATCGTACATAGAAATATAGTAACATTCAGGTGTGCCCCCACAGTCCTGCGAAGAAATATATAAATTGTCAGGTGTGCATCCCCCCATCCTACATAGTAATGAAATAACAGTCAGGTGTGCCCCCCCACGCCTCTGTATAAATGTAGGAACAGTCAAGTGTGCCCCACCCTGTTACACAGAAATGTAGTAACAGTCAATGCCAATTGATCGATGGATACCCTGCAGAGACAGCATGCTACCTGTCAGTGTACAACAAAGACGTCAGCACTGCATCACAAACTAACTGAACATGATCCACATAGTTAATACAGACGACCATACTGGGCATGCTCACACAGAGAAATGAAGGCAATGTTAATCAACAACATACTGAAAGGTCATACTGGGCATGCTCACACACTTAAACACATGAACTCCATGTCTGCAAACACCAGTGGACCAAACATATGTGGCAGTTGCAGCTGTTAGTGCAGACACTCATCAGTATGCACCACTCATGCCTTGCACACACAGTGGACAGGAATACAGACATGTCAGGACAACACACTATAATACGCCAAAGGTAGATGTACATAGATGTGTGGAAGAGGGTGACTGTGACTGTGACAAGGAGCCACCCAGGCTTGTCCCACCCAGCACACAGCCAAAAGCGCCAAACACATGAGGTGCAGATGTCACTCACTGCAGATACCAGCCACCAGTATCTGTCAACATTACAGACTATGTGGTGCACATGCCAGCTGTGCAACGTGACTGTACAAGGAAGTAGTCATCTAGCAGCTGTATACATGTACCTGTGACATATGACCCTGTGTGTGCCTGCATGTGGCATGTCAACCCCAAGATGAATAGGTCATGACCCATTCACACACTACCCTCCCCATAGCCCTGCTATGACAAGACTGCTGAGGTCATCTAATGTGAAATACACCTTTGGTACGGTTGTAGCCCACTAATCTCTGTGGCACATCCCAAAACCCTGTAATGCTGTAGTGTGATAAACAAGTTAGGTAGGTGTTCTAACCCCCGACCTGGCAATTGTGTGTGTGTGTGTGTATGTGTGTGTGTGTGTGTGTGTGTGTGTGCCTGTCTGTCTCTGACTGTGTAGACAGCAATGCTTTTTAGGGTACTCACACCCTTTACAATTCATATAGACAACTTTGGCAAGGCTGTTGATGTCACCCACTCACAATTATACCTCTGGGAAGGTTGTAGCTCAGTAATCTCCGTAGCGTGTCCTATAACTGCGTACTGCTGTAGTGTGATAAAGTACCCAGACTTGGGAAGTGTGTGTGTGTGTGTGTGTGTGTGTGTGTGTGTGTGTGTGTGTGTGTGTGTGTGTGTGTGTGTGTGTGTGTGTGTGTGTGTGTGTGTGTGTGTGTGTGTGTGTGTGTGTGCATATCTGACTGTCTCTGACTGTGGAGATAGAAATGCTTTTCAGTGTCCTCACACTCCTTACAAGTCATATACCATTATACCATATTACCAAGGCTGCTGATGTCACCCACTTAGAATTACACCTCTGGGAAGTTTATAACCCAGTAATCTCTGTAGTGTTGGGTTTATTCACCAATAGATTGTAGAACAAAGCAAGTAAAACTTTAAGAGCTTTTTGTCTGCTCACTCACAGACTTCAATAGTTTCCAAAAGAGGGAGTAATTTAAAAACACTCCTGGAAAGGCATTTTTTGAAGGTGCCTAGAATTACAGGAACGTTTAATTGTGAAAATTGCAATTATTGCAAATTCATAGATGTGACAAACACTTTTGAAATTAATGGACATAAATATAAAGTAAAATCTAAATTTAATTGTAACACTAAATTCATTGTCTATTTAGCAAGATGTGTAGTGTGTTCTGCTTTTTATGTGGGTAAAACGGAACAAAGGTTCCGTGAGAGAATTTATGAGCACATTTATGCCATTAGCCACAATAAAATTGACAATGCCTTAGTAAAGCATGTCCATTTAAATATACAATATCATTTTAAATTCATGGTTATCGGCCAGTTTATTAATGATATCGGGGTGGCCCAGCATCTTTCAAACTTGAAGAACTAGAATTAATTTGGCAGTTAAAATTGAATGCGTTCAACTTCCCAGGTTTGAATGAATCATGTTCAGTTATGGGTACATTAAAGCTTAAAAGCCTACAAAGATAGTTTTTTACTTTTTAGACATAATTTTATAGAAATTTATTTTTAAATGTGTTAACATTAGATACATTAATGATATTGTTTGTAAAGTTTAACAGTATTTATGTATAACAGTTTATATATATATATATATATATATATATATATATATATATATATATATATATGCCTTTCATGAAGGATTTTTTTATGTATTTATTAAGTTGTTTAACAACAAAGATCAGGGTTCAAGTCAAGGTAGTTTCATTAATTATTTAATTAGTGAAACTTTCCCACACTTTTTATGGCTTTTTCTATTTAAGTATGCTTAATTGATTGTATTTTGTAACTTCTGAAGAAGTCTGCGAATTAGCAAACGAAAAGCGCTTAAAGTTTTACTTGCTTTGTTCTACAATCTATTGGTGAATAAACCCGGTGTTGCAGACTTTTTAACCACCTGGCTGTTTTTGTTGAAAAGTTTGATTTGCAGTAGTCGTACATGTTTGTCATGGCATCTGACCTGGCAGATTCTCAAAGCCTGCTTACACAAGATGAACGTACAACAAATTCATTTGTCGAAGTGAATTCTACACCGTTGCTAAATTTGGCACTAACTGAAATGGTCTTGAATAATGATGTACTGACATTGTTATCTGGTAAAATCAAGTCTATTTGTTCCGGCTTGGACGAACGTGACAAGAACCAACAACAGCTGAAACTCCTAATCCCACTGGATAGTGCTGGGATTAGTGTACGAGTGCGGTCAATTGATTAACAACTACCTAGAGTGAACCATTCAGCAACTCAAGCACTTGTAAGGACATCCGGAGATCCACTAGGTGAAGTATCAGAAGCTGATATGGGGCAACAGGGAGCTGTTGCAGAGGGAGATTCTATAGACATTACAACGCCACTGCCTGTTCAAAGACTGGTGGATTCCATGGGGTCAATAAGTAACTCCATTGACAATCAGCTGTCAAATCAGCTACTGTGCCAACAAGTGAAGACCTTTACAAATACGAATTCAAATAGAATGGCTCTTGGTCAAGGGTCAAGACAAGGCTTACCTAATTCTACACCTAATTTAGGTAAAGAAAAGGATGCGGGCATTCGTTCTTTAACAGCATGGTTGGCGGAAAGTTTTTCGTTTTCCACTGACCGAGAAGGCTCTAACGTTGACTACCATGAAGCAGGAGGTAACTTTTTTGAATTCCCTGACATTGTATCTAATTTAAAACTTTTAGATAACTACCTTTTAAAGTTAAAGAAAACACAATTAGAAATGTCCTACTTCAAAGAATGTTTGAAGCAAAAGATAGTGTGAAAGGCTTGCGTAAGGCAAAATATCCAACAGGTCTCACAAAAGGTTCCCAGTTCCATGTAGAACTGATTCAGTTATTTGACAAACAGGGTCTTGAGCTCATTGAGCTCATGATTAAACATTATTCTTGTTTCATGGACTGTATTTCCAAAACAATTAGTGAGTTGGGCATTAAAGTCCATCAAGATTTGGAATTTGTTAGGTATAAATATGAGTACGATAGGATTTTGGACAGTATCAACTTGCACATGAATAAATTGAAAAGAAATAAAATTAAGAAATTAGAGCGTGACCATAAGGCATATAGTCAAGTTCTTGCCTATCCACCTCCATCACAGGCACAGGTTTGGCGTTCTGGCCAAAAGGGTAGTAACCAGGATGGGGTAGGCTACCAACATACAAACACTTTGACTGAACAACAGCCTGGTCAATTTTTTGAGTATGCACCAGCTACCAACAATCAAAATGTAGGAAGGATGGATGATTTTGACCACTTTGATACCTCATGTTCAAATACCATTAACCAAGATGAAATACATAGGAGTGAGAGGTTGCAGAATGCCCCACGTGTAAACTACAACTATAATTAAAGACAATTTAACCAAAATGGTCAACAGCAACAGGGTTTTCGGAAGGACAGTGGTCTAGGTGCCAAACCAAAACAACAGAGATTTGGCACAGGGAACAAGAGCACACAAAGCTCCAACAAGGAGCGGAACTAGCTGTTAAGGAAGACCTCTTAGGTGTTAGTTTACAACCTTCTCCAAGAGTTTCTTCCTTTTCTATTGATGCTAGCAAAGCTGATGCCATTATTGACTATGTAACTAATTCCAACTTGTTTTTTGATAATGTTTTGTGGCATACTGACTTACAACCTTCTGAATTACCCAAGATTATTGCTAACAAAGATGAAGACTTTAAGGTGTACAATTTCTCTACAAGTGAGATTTCTGCAGATATGGTCGAATTCCTTGCCATAGGTCACACACATGTCCCACGGCAACGTGTGGTCATAGCTAAATCTATCCTTGAACTTAAAACTTTTACAAGGAAATTGAATTTTCAATTATTGTTTATGAATTCAGTTGATAGATCAAGTGATAATGTATTTAGAATTGCAAGTACGTTTAACCCCCCTTTGCATCCTCTAATTCAGTCATTCAAACAAATATGTGAGTTAGACTTCAGACAGATAGTTAACCATAAGAACAAATTTAGTAACAATGACGATGAATGCATCAATGAGTTTGAACTTGTGAAATATATGCAATCACAGAATATACGAGTCTGTAAACCTGATAAGGGTGGAGGACTTGTTGTATTCGACCAGGTTGATTATACTAATCCTATGCACCTTTTGTTAAGTAGTGACATGTACCTGGAGAGTTCCAGATCAGAAGCAAATAGGGCTTATAATTTAATTAAATCCTGTCTGAATGATGTGTTTATAGAAGGACGAGTAGATCAAGCAATTCTTAATTACATGATCACTTTATTTCCAAACTATCCATCCTTATTTGGATTTCCAAAAATACACAAAGATTTGAATAACCCACCTACGAGACCGTTAGTAGATAGCAGAGGTTCTCCTACATATGCATGTTTGAAAGTCATTGACACCATGTTGCAGAAGTTCGTTGGTCTAGAAAAACAAATATGTAAGGATTCTTGGTCCTTTTTGTCTAGTGTTAACAACCTAGAATACAGTAATGACTCGAACTTCCTAACAATTGATGTCAAGGACTTATATACATGCATCCCTCACTAAGTCAGTATGGAGTGTGTTGCAGCAATAATGCGGAAACATGGAGCACCAAACAAAGACATAACTTTGATAATGGAACTGTTAGACCTTAGCCTGAAAAACAACTATTTTATGTTTGATAATAAATTCTACTTACCAAAAGTAGGACTAGCAATGGGTTCACCTTGTGGTGCCAGTGTGGCCAATTTGGTCATGGTCCACTGGGAAACAAATTTTGTATTTAATGACTTAAGCACATCTGAGTGTATACTATATTACACCAGATTTTTAGATTATATTTTTGTTCTATTTAATGGTGATGAAGTAAAAGCTATCGAGTTATTAAATAAGTTTAACTCTTCTACAGATTTTTTTACAATTTACGCATAGTTTTAGTTCCGAATCTATTTCTTATTTAGATATTTGGTTAGTAAAAAATAAGGAGCTAAAGAGCTACACAGCCAAAATATTTCAGAAAAAAACTTATTCAAACACTTTTTTGCATTTTTAAAGTTGCCATCCCTTCTACCAAAAAAGATCTGTAATTAAAGGGCAGCTTGTGAGAGCCTCATGCATTTTGAGTTTAAATACAGATTTTGTTAGGGAATGTTTATTTCTGAAAGAAATGTTCATGGATCGAGGCTACCCCGAAAATTTACTTGACTCTTTAATAGAGGAAGTAACTACTAAAAGAGAAAATTTAATGTTAAAACCAATATTATCAATAAAACTACCACTTAACACTGGAAGTACCAGTTTAGAAATAGAACCAATAGTTCTACCTATAGAACAGGTAGTTTAGAGTGAACAACATTTAAAATGTAGTTTTATAACAACCTTCAATGTTCAAAGTAAGTCTATTGTTAAAACAGTACATAAAACCTGGGATTTATTTAGAGCTAACCATGTGCTTTTTGAATGGCTTGGTAGTAAACCTTCAATAATTTTCAAAAGAGGGAGTAATTTAAAAACACCCCTGGAAAGGCATTTTTTTGAAGGTGCCTAGAATTACAGGAATGTTTAAGCGTGAAAATTGCAATTATTGCAAATTCATAGATGTGACAAACACTTATAAAATGAATGGACATAAATATAAAGTAAAATCTAAATTTAATTGTAACACTAAATTCATTGTCTATTTAGCAAGATGTGTAGTGTGTTCTGCTTTTTATGTGGGTAAAACGGAACAAAGGTTCCGTGAGAGAATTTATGAGCACATTTATGCCATTAGCCACAATAAAATTGACAATGCCTTAGCAAAGCATGTCCATTTAAATATACAACATCATTTTAAATTCATGGTTATCGACCAGTTTATTAATGATATCAAGGGTGGACCGACATCTTTCAAACTTGAAGAACTAGAATTAATTTGGCAGTTAAAATTGAATGCGTCCAATTTTCCAGGTTTGAATGAATCATGTTCAATTATGAGTACATTAAAGCTTAAAAGCCTACAAAGATAGTTTTTTTTAGTTTTTAGATATAATTTTATAGAAATTTATTTTTAAATGTGTTAACATTAGATACATTAATGATATTGTTTGTAAAGTTTAACAGTATTTATGTATAACAGTTTATATATATATATATATATATATATATATAAATATATATATATATATATATATATATATATATATATATATATATATATATATATATATATATATATATATATGCCTTTCATAAAGGATTTGTTATGTATTTATTAAGTTGTTTAACAACAACGATCAGGGTTCAAGTCAAGGTAGTTTCATTAATTATTTAATTAGTGAAAGTTTCCTGCACTTTTTATAGCCTCTTCTATTTAAGTATGCTTAATTGATTGTATTTTGTAACTTCTGAAGAAGTCTGCGAGTGAGCAGACGAAAAGCGCTTAAAGTTTTATTTGTTTTGTTCTACAATCTATTGGTGAATAAACCTGGTGTTGCAGACTTTTTAACCGCCTGGCTGTTTTTGTTTAAAAGTTTGATTTACAGTAGTCGTACAATCTCTGTAGTGTGTCCTGTAATTGCTATTTGCATATTGCTGTAGTGTGATAAAGTATTTAGATAGGAGTTCTAACCCCAGACTTGGCAACTGTGTGTATGTCCTGTAACTGCTGTAGGTAATAAAATACTTAGATAGGAGTTCTAGTCCCAGACTTGTCAACTGTGCTTGTATGTCTGACTGTGAAGAGAGGAATGCATTTTAGGGTACTCACACTCCTTACAAGTCATATACTCAACTTTGGTAAGGCTGCTGATGTCACCCACTTACAATTACACCTCTCGGAAGGTGATAGCCCAGTAATCCCCATAGCACGTCTTGTAACTGTGTGCTGTTGTAGTGTGATAAAGTACTTAGGTAGGAGTACTAACCCCAGACTTGGCAATTGTGTGTGTTTGCGTGCATGTCTGACTGTGGAGAGAGCAATGCTTTTAGGGTACTCACACTCATTACAATTCATATACTCAAATCTGGCAAGGCTGCTGATGTCACCCACCTAGAAATACACCTTTGGGAAGGTAGTGGCCCAGTAATCTCTGTAGCGCATGCTGTAACTGGGTACTGGTGTAGTGTGATTTAGAACTGTGGTAGGGTTACATCCTCACCCATGGCAGTTCTGCATGTTTTGTGTGTGTTTCAATGTCTATGTCTGGAGCAATGCATTATAGGCTAGTCACACAGTACATTTCAAATGGCCTACTTTGGCAATCCTGCTGATGTCATCCATTGTGAAATACACCTTTTGGGAAGGAGTGGTGTAGTAATCCTTGTGGTGTGTCCTACAACAACCCTGTGCTGCAGTGTGATATAGATCTCTGTTAGGGGTTCTATCCCCGCACATGTTGGTTGTGGATGTTTTGTGTGTGTGTCATTGTCTGTGTAGGGAGCAATGCATTTTAGGCTAGTCACACACAGTAAATATCAAATTCCCTACTTTGGGAATCTAGCTGATGTCATTCATTCTGAAATATACATTTGTGGAAGGACTACTCCAGTAATGTCCATGGTGCGCACTACAACTATTACTAGTGTAATAAACTAGTTAGGTAGAAGTTCTACTCTCAGACATGACATGTGTGCATGTGTGTCTGTGTGTATGTGTTTGTAACTCGTATCCTGTGTATTAAGGGGTTGTGAGTGTGTGGCAAATGTGGAGTGGGTTTTGCATATTTCTTATACGGTGGCCCTACCATATATCAAAATGTCCACTGTACAGGGATACCAGATGTGAAACAGCTGAAATGCTGAGGAGAAAAGCCATACCCAGACATGTGACATCAATGCCAGGCAATCACAGTTAGCAACCCCAGTATTATCCAGAACACACTCTCAAACCATGTCTCATACACATACACATGCCTTGGCAAAAGCCAATATGTGGGTAGTACACTGCATATTGGCCACTGATACTAATTATGGATTGGTAGCAGAGGGCTACAGAGGGCATGTCACCCTGTCCATCTGCCCACTATGACTGTACATGCCAACAGTGCACCTCCCCATGTCCCCCACTGGACACCAGCACCACCTGTGGTGCCATCACAGGTGACCCACAATGGACATACCATGCCTGACAACATGCCCTGTATGGACAGATGCCACTGACACCAGGGAATGTTGTTAGCATGCTGTCAATGTAGGTGCAGGGTAAACTTGCTGGCCATTACCAGTTCCTGCCACAGGTGGGCAAGACTGACAAATCTGATGATAATCTGTGTCCACAACATGGGCCAGACACCCCAGGTACAGTTCCACATGTCACTGTACATGCATGTGGGATGTGTGCACATCCCAGACACTGTCCATGTCATGGGCTAAGGAACACATACATGACAAGCGATGCACAGCACTGGCCACACACAGTAGTCACACATGTGACTGGATGGGGATACAATACCCACCTGTGTAGGCAAATGTAGAAACTACAGCTCTGAGCCACAATGCAGACCATTGTCATGATGTCAAGGTATACCCATTGCCTACCCTTGTATAGCATGCTGCCACAGTCAACCACCACACACTTGTGCAGATATGCACCCATGCATGTCAGTACTGGCACCCTGTGTGTCTGTGTGTGTTGTATGGTGTGTATGTTCACATCCACACTCACTACAACCCCCATGGGCATACTGAAGCATGCCGTCTTATGTCAGACACCCCTCATACCCTTTGCCCATACATCCTCCGTATGACCCGTGTGGTGCATGTGATACCTGCACAGTGATGTGTTGTGGCAATTCCACTACTGATGAGTTGTACACCTGGCCATACCAATTGTGTCAATGTGTGTGTGTCCCTGGGAGAGTGTGGCTGTGTTGACGCTGGCACGTGTTCATGCAGACACGTGTACTTCACCTACCGTATAGCTACCGTATCTCTGCTGCAAATGTCACTCACCATCACATATATGTTCTGAGTGCTCCACAGCAGGTAACCCATGTGGCGCATCCAATAATTGCAAAGAACTGTGATAGCACTACATAGTTGTCAGGGGTTTGATACCTTGTGCTGGTAGGTGTGTGACACTAACATGTTTCAGTTTTAGTCTCCCATCCCTCCCTGACATGTCTTTGCCTCTGTCTGACTCTCCCAGTCCCACTCTGGTGGATGTGGAGACTTACACCTGCTTTGCTTAGGCAGAAGCATGTGTATTTTAAGTGATGCTCATGATCAGCTGATGGCCTCTGCACGAATTGCAGCCCTCCCCTAACTGATTGCATGTGAAACAGTTGTGGTAACATTCTCATAGCCAATTGCATGAAAACACACTCCAATATCTAGGAACATCTTGATGGTGTTGGTCATTATCATTCGCTGTGAGCAGGAACAAGATCTGTCATTTGGCAAACAGCATCTCAGATGGATTGTGGATTTACCTTTAACAAAATTCACTGTGGAAAGAAGGCAATAAACAGGAGGTGGATGTGCCTGACCTGACTACAGACTGTAAGTGCTGGTATATTGCATTGGGTGTAATGCTGGTTTAACACTGTTTGTGTGGATATGGCTGTCGTACATGTCTCAATACCTGCCATGTCAGTGCCATGTTTATGAGGAATTCCCATCTGCAGGGCCATCTGCAGATTGGGCAGTGTTGTGACTTTGGTTTCCACAGAGCATCTATCTGTAGACTGCAGAAGGTAGTGTGAGGATTGCAGTCTGTAGGAGGTGAAAGCCGTGATAGTTTCTGACATCATATACCTCATAGGACATATGTTGCAACAAACCCTGTTACTACAGTAAATGTATGAGGTTATCACAGTAACATGTCAATATTGTCCCTGTGTATGTGCTTCCAGCCACACCTCTGTCAAGCTTTATACATATGTCGTGCATGAAGTGGTGCATATGTGTTGTACACCATAATTAGTGTTATCATATCTGATAACAAGCCAGTGATATATCCGACTGCTACACATGTTATGTATAGTAGGGGTAATATTTCATGACATAATCTGGGCATTATGTGGATGTTTGTACAGTACTGAGGTCTGTGTACTTATGGTAAATGTCGACTGTGTGTATTGTCAATATGTACTTCAGCCTGCGTACAGACTTTGGTATATGTCATTGTTCTAGTTCTCCTCCTATCTGATGTTACATGCTGCTTCACTGTATGGTACTGTATTGCCATACATGTTTGTAGGGCAATACACACACATGTCACATACCACAGACAGCCATCAGACCAAACTATGTAGCAGCTGAGTATATGTAGGGTCAGTCTGTGAGTGGCACACATGCGGATGGTGTGGAACAGATAGTCCATATACTGTAATATTATGCTAGCTTACCATATGTGGCTGTGTTCACACTGGTTGTGGTTATGCACTTTCACACAAGTATATCTTATCATGTGCTGAGACATGCCTGTTGAGCCTGCTATATATGTAGGTACATGTACAGTCCCCCATAGGTGATGTAGGCCAGTGTTGAGCCAGTCTGCCTGTAGCCTGCACAATGCAGTGTTACATGCCTAGCAGCTTACTGTCCTTACCTAATGAGATGTCATGTGCAGATACTTGCCAGATGTACTGCTGCCGGGCCTCCCTTAACAGTCATGTATGTCAGACAGAGCAGTGGGATGCTGTACAGATGTATGTCAATATCTAGTGTGTAGTATGTGGCCATGGCACCCCTGTACCACCGGTCATTATGTGTCAGGCCAGACAGGGGTGTGTGAAGGCATAACCTATGGTGGCAAATGTATACCAGTCATCATCTGTTATACCCATCTACATGGCGGTCTACATCCATATTGTCAGGCATGGTACACATGTTTTGCACTAAGGTCTTATGTGTATACCTTTGGACTGTACAGAGTGTGTCAGACCTTCCACATATATTGGCCATTATCTCTGCTGCAGTCCACAGGGGCATTACGTGCTAACAACAGTACTTTACAATGATGTCCTTAGGATGTCTGTCAGTAGCCAATGGCACATATGTTATTAGCAGATGTGACCTCCTACACATACCATGTCTGTGAAGACAATCCCAATGACAGTAGCACTAGTCTACTAATATACATGCTATACTTACCTGACATCACCTTGCACTACGACTTTGGGAATATAGGGGCTGGAGTAGGGCTACACTCCATGTCCAGGATAAATGATGGAAATAGATGTAATTATATTTATCCAGATAGCCATATATATATGAGTACACATGTGTAGTACTCCCAATTACTACTGAGATGGCAGTCACCCACTATAAATCCCTACATCATGTGGGTGTGATCCCTTTACATTTCCTGTATGGTGGACATCCTTCCTGTGTGTGGGCAGCAGTGTTACAGACAGCAGGTAGCAAGACCTCTCAGAAGTGGAGTTGCAGTCTCAAGGCAGCTACATATTTCTATTAGGTTCAGTAACTACAGACAGGATATGAGTAGTGTTGGTATATGCATTGTATAGCACCAGTGTTGCAGGGTTTATGTGTACATACTAGTTTAATATGGATTGCAGTCTGCCTGTGTAGTTCTCATATGTGTGCCTATGTTTTGTCTGTCCACCACACAGGTCTTGTGTCAGATATATCACTGGCAGTGTGTGTTGAGTGCTACTAGTAGGTGGGTACATCCATTTCTGTTTATGACATCATATTTTTGTCTAAGTGTGCGTTACAGACTATCCTGTAGCATCAACAACATGCTTAGTGTATGACAACAATATTTCACATATGGGCCTGTGTACTGGCCTCTGTCCTCCACCAACATACCAGGCTTTGTCCATATGACATGCAGTAATGGGTTATTATGTGTTGGCTGTGATAATGTCATGCTGCCATTCCCGCCATCCTTCCAGTGCTGTTGGGCACCCACACTTATTGTTGGGAAGGGTACATATATATGTAGGCTTCATCTGCACAACACATGTATAGCCATCTGCAGTACAGAGGCCAGTGTATGTAACAGTGTTTTATGCTCCTTTAAGTCAGTCTGGTGGGGATCATTAACCTAAGGTGTTACAACATGTGAGGTATATTAGTAGTAAGCTGGCTTAAGATATATGGCTGTACATTACCATACACTTCACCTTGTGAACATTGTTGGCCTACTGCTGACTGCCATACAGCCTGTTCTGTCAGTGCAATTGTGATGATTTCAGTTATGCATTGTTATGTAACAGATACATCCCATTGTATAAAATGAGGACTTTTAGTTATAGGCTACTGGGCTATACATCTGCATTACTTACTGTTGATTGTTCGTTATACTGCGGCCCAGTCAGACTTTTCTGTTGTACTACTTGAAGGCCTTGACCTGGATAGCAACATATGTTATGCTTTCATATTACTGTCTTAAATGATATGTTTCACAGTTGCCTTTATCTATTTGTATGTATTTCAATGCATAAACTGCAATATGACATGGCATATAAAACTGTAATTGTACACAAATAAAGCATTAAAACATATACAAACCTGTGTGTGGTGTTACATCCTTTGACATCTCTGTTGGTACATGTTTCAGGCAACAATTGTCTTTTGTATGAGTGAGTCATACACTGTCCATCTGATGAAGTTTCAACTGTAGGGAGACTGACTGTTCAGTGTGGTGTGCACCTTCTAATAATGTATCTTCCTAGACATACATCTGTGTGTGTATGTGTAGTTACATATATGTCTATATATGTATGTAGATATCTATAGAGACATAAATATGTATCTCCATACCTGTGTCTGTGTATATGTATCTTAAGAATGTTGTCCTGCTTCCACATTGTACTTACACTAAGGTAGCCAGACTGTAATGTATGATATGTTATCGATACCGGCCTCACATCATACAGGTGTCATGGCTTAATGTAAGCATCTTGTGGCCATGTTGTGTCAGGTCCTGGTTATTGGCTTCACAAAGGTTGGTGTTGTATGGCAGGGCAGACCTGTTTGTCTGGGGGGGGTATTGTTACGTGTAAGACGTATGTTGCTTGAGCACCCTCACCCCCATTAACAGTGCCTATGGTCATATACGTCTTTGTTATGTGTTCTGTTATATCTGCAGATATATATCTGTATATATATATATATATATATATATATATATATATATATAAAAGATATATATATATATATATATATATATATATATATATATATATATATATATATATATATATATATATATTTTATATATATATATATATATATATATATATATATATATATATATATATATATATATATATATATATATATATATATATGCTTAGCTGTAAGCATGTGTGTGTGTGTGTGTGTGTGTGTGTATATATATATATATATATATATATATATATATATATATATATATATATGTAGTTATTTATATATAGATAGATAAATATAATAGAGAGAGAGGGGTGTATATCTATTTAGTTGTGAATATATTTACACACACACACATACATCTACATTTATAAATACATTTCCTGTACTGTTGAATGACTGTGCTGGATGATATGTTTGTGAAAACATCACGATTGCACATATCTGAAATGGCTTAGTGGTAAATCACTTTGGCTGCAGTGTGCAGGGTCCTGGGTTCGAGCCTTGCAGAGTCTGCTTATTTTGTTGCTGGGCAGAACAAGGGCCATTGGATACAGAGTGATTAAGAGACTTTTAAGCAGTTGTAAGCAGGTTTGCATGGATTTGCACAAAGGTAAGCACTGCTAACTTACAGTTGCAGTTTCTTATACTCAATTAGCTTCTAAATTGCTTAACCTGTGTAGGCAGTGCTTACTCCCGTGCAAACAGGCTGAAACCCACTTACTGCTGCTTAAAAGTGCCTACTCCCACTTACCCCCACACTAATTTCTTTAAAAGAAAATAAAAAGGGGTGATAGGAAAGTGGTGAAAAGGGGGCACAAAGAGGGAAAGACAGTAGGCAAGATAGCTAAGGATGTGCAGAAGGGTGTAGGGAAGGTCCATAGCTGTCCATTTCTTCTATAGCAACAGCTGTGCATACACAATGAATTTGGAGGTACATTTGAACACTCCAACCCCTGGGAGAGGGGTGAGGACAACAATAATATATTGTGATGCCAGTTAGACCAGATTACATGTGTCCAGTGGACATGTGTGCAAAATGGACAGCTATGTATGGGGTGTGATTGTGATTTTTTTTTGGGAACAGATTACACTTTTTTTTAATGTGAGAGTGGGATGTTGGGGAAGGGGAGGAGGTATGCTTGGGGAGGATAGGTTGGGTGGGATGACAGACAAGACAGACAAGACAGCATACAGGGGTGGTATATGACACATGTGGGGGGAACACCTTGGACATGGAGGGGTGTTTGGAAGTCGCAAGCCCATGAGCTCCCAAATGGAAACAGTGAGACTGAAGTTGCCCCTACCAATGGGCAGTCACCACTGCACCTTCACGGCCCCAAAGGTGGCTGTTCTGGGTTGTGTAGGAGCAGCAAGACTAACCCTCTAATTGTGCCACTCGGCCCTCAAGCTGGTATGGCCGATCTTAAAACTCCTTATCAAGCTCCCTATGCACCATGGCCTGGACATGACAATGGGTGACAGGTTCCTCTCTGTCCCCACTCATGGGGGGGGCAAGTCCCATCCCCTGCAGCGGTTCCACCTGAAGGCGGTGCAGGGGCAACAGAGGAGGAGTTCTCAGGCTGGGCCCCAGACTTGCTGGTGCCTGGTGCCATGGGCAGCTGAGGTGGGACAGGTGGGTCCACTGGGACCAGCCTTCCCATACGAGTTATATTGTAGCAGGTTTAAGAAAGATAGTCAACAGCATTCAGGATTAGTTATAACAGCATGCATAGGTATTCCCATTAACCCAAGACACCAGATTTAAAACAGTAGCAGAGCAAGCAGATCACATGCATATATGGAAAAACAGTGGCCATTACAACAGCATGCAGGTTTAATTGATGGCAACAGGCCACCAATATGGGGGTATTTAAAAAAGGCACATGCATAGAAACAAATGTGAATATTTATAAACCAATAGGACATATGTCCCAACAAAAGTTTGGCGTGTACACATACCGACTGAGGTTTGTCTTTGGGTTATTTTTGCACATATGGTAGGGGTGATAGAGAGTTAAATTAGCAACTAATATATCCTTGTAGTTTTCCCAAGATTCTTAGCCACTGCAGTGATCTGCCCCTTATATGTATTATTACACTACCCAATGGCCTTGTATTGTAGAATGGTATGTTTGTAGAGTATTATATACATGACCTGTGTCCTACATACAGGCGTGGCAAGATGCAGGTGTTAATGCAACATATTTTGAGTATTGCTCTCATACACTTTGGGTGAGATGCTAGAATGACAGGTTTGTTTTCAGATACATTCTCTGACTATGTACAGGTCTGACTATCAGTTGTATGTCATTAATGGCAGCCTACATTTCTTGGATCATCACACTGATCTTGTAGGGGAACAGGGTACCAGGCTGGTTATGTGGGCCATTTATCTGGACATGCTGGACAGATTGGGATAGTTGAGGGGTATGAATATGCATACATCTTCTATTTGAACATTCTAGCAAATTCTGTACAGTTGGGTGTAATTATGCATACAGCTTTCTATCTGAACATTCTAACAACATCTGTACAGTTATGGGGTATGATTATGCATACAACTTACTAGCACTCCTGGGATTCAAACCCCTGCTGTGTGTGACAAAAAAACATTACAGTTAACAGCACAGTACACTGTGCTGTCAGGGAATTGTTGCAATGCTTTCTAATGTTTTCTGTGTAAGTCTCCCTCAGTTGTATAATATGACTGACCTCTTGGCACTTCCAACATTGTTATACCAAACTTCATACACATTTTATCTGCATACCACAGTGTGGGTAACACTGCTTAATACAACAGTACTATTTATAGAATGCAACAGTACAACAACATATGAAAGAAGAGTAAACAGAAGCACTCCAGGGGTTATACCTTTATTCACAGAATATTACACCTTTATTTATACTAGTACGACACTTTCTAAGGCTCTTATATTTATTTGTTATGACAGTATATGCAGAATAATTACTAACCTGCCTCGCAATGCAGCCTTTGCAACCTAGCATCATGGGCTTGCTGGTTCACAGTCCACTCATCTGCAGCTGTCAGAGAAATGCACTGATATTTAGCCATACTTATCCATAGTATACACAAGCTAGGTAATTATTAACTACTTAGTAGAATGAGTACTTAGTACTGGGGCATTAGGCATCTGCCGAGACTCCTGGACCCACTGTTTCAGTACAACCCCCCTCCGCCGCTTCAGGTCAGCATGGTGGTGCTTGACTTGCTCATCAGTCCGGGGGATACCTGTAGCACTAGTGAGGTCACAGGCGAGACTGTCCCAGGCCTCTGCTTTATACTGCGAGCTCTGGTACTGGCCCTGCAGTAGTCTCTGCTCATGGTATTTTACCAGGAGCCATACCATGATTTTTGTCTCCTGGATGCCCCAGCGCTGTGCTCTAAATCAAGTGCCTTCACCCACGCCATTCATTCTGCCTGCAGTAGGAAGCTACAACCAGTTATGGGAAGTATTCCCGCCTGTGGGGTTTAAATACAGCCAATTTCCCGCACTTTCCATGATTGGCCGGTTTGGAAAAGGCTAAGCTATGGGCACACCTGCTTACCTAAGATTGGCAGTGCTTAAATAGGTATCCCTATAGGCAGATTGAATTGGCTGCCCTACACATTGCTTACACTTACTAAGCTAAGCTGTGCAGTGGTTACCATTGATTAACAGTTAATTAGCATTGCATTTGCTTTTTGGCAGCGATTTATTATTCATTGCAGGTTATATATGTGTCTGGTAGCCATGCTTCATCTATACATATACTGTATGGGGTCCTGGGGACTTCTACATTTCATTACAATGGCACCTCACATCTGTGCTTACTGCAGTATTCCAGTTCGCATATTTATGTGATGTAGCTGGGTATGCAACTTAAGGCTGTATAGAAAGTATTTTCACATGTTCAGCTTGTTTTCGTATGGATAGGTTTGTTTATTAAAACCTCACTCTTATGTACTGTTGTGTTGGCTTAGTGGTTCATTACTGTGACTGAAGAATACAGGGTCCTGGGTTCACAACCTGCAAAGCCTGGTCATTTTTCCTACGCAGAACGCCGGCTGATGCATACTGACTAATCAAGGCACTTGTCATCACTTGTAAGCAGGTTTGCATGACGTTAAGCAATGCTAACCTCCGCTTACATATGCTTACAGAGAGTTAGCTTCAATCTTGCTTCACCTGTATGTGCATTGCTTACACCACGTAAATGGCCTTAAACCCACTTACTAGTGCTTAAGTGTGCTTACTACCGCTTACTACCACTTACTAGTGCTTAAGAGTGCTTACTAGTGCTTAGCAGTGCTTACTACCACTTACTACTGCTTAGTAGTGCTACATTTTAGGCAGTAATGAAGTAATGGTTCTTAGGGAGGTGGGAAATTTGAAGACATGTATGGAGTTATCATTCATTACACAGTTTACTTTCCATTTGTATCTGTGATACTGTATGGTTCACATGATTATATGTGGAGTTTGCAACATTATGACAATGACTCCTCACATCTATGTTAAATGCAATATTGCAGTTACTAAATACATGTTATTTATTAGGTTATGCAATAAACATATTTATCATAGAAAGTGATTTGGAAGGGAAAAAAATATACTGCAGGGGGACTTGAACCAGTAATTACTGCTTGTAAGGCGAATGCTCTGCCCACTACACTATTGCAGTACTGCTTCATATGCATATATCTTGCTTTTTATCCTCTTTCTGCTATTTAACCTGTATTAACCATAGCTAGGTGATGGGCAAACCCGTACACCTATGGTTAAACGTTGTCCATTTTATTAAAAAAAGTCATTTTTATTTTTGTTCGTCAGTATTGCTTTTATACATGTGGGGGGATGTTGCTGGGGATATACATACATCTAAGAGCAGTCTTGTTCATTGCTTACTATCATTCTGCAGTCCTTCATTGCAGGGGAAAGTATATTGTCAGAGCTCTGATCTCAGACATGCCGCATGCACTCGTCCACGCTCCATGTAGGATTAGGAGCTCAGGCAGCGCACCTTCATTAATATGCATGCCATGTTGCCGTCAGGCTTTTAAATGGCCGATAACGTGCATGACTAACTTAGTCATGCATGGAAGGATAGTGAATCTGGGGGATGATCTAAACTTTGTTAGTCTAATCAAGAGTTTGAGAGGTAGTTTGTTTGTCTTCTTCAACAAACTAGGAATACATTATTCCATGGTAGAATGTTTTAGGGTTATATCAGTAGGTATTTTTTTATTTGTTTCAATATATTTTCCATAGCTGAAGATTTCCACCCAGATTTACTAATCTTCTGCGCAAGACTAGTCTAGTCCTGGATGGAATGAAGGCACATTGCTTGAGCTCCCAGACTTACATGGAGCATGTACGGGTTCAGGGTGAGAGTCTGAGAACAGAGCTCTCAGAATAAACATGCCCTTGCAATGTTGAACAGCAGAAAGTGGAAATAAATGAGCGAGACCGCTCTTAGGTGTCCACATATCACCAAAAGTCCCCCATGCGTACAACAGCAACAGGACATAAAAATCAAAAGAAGAAACCCCTGTATTGTTTTCTAAAGCTCCGAGTACAGCTAACCATAGGTGTGCATGTGTGCCCATTGCTTAGCTACGGTTAAAGCAGCTTAAAAGGCTGAAGAGGATAACAAGGAAAATATATGCAAATGAAGCGTCTCAGCAATAGTGTAGTGGACAGAGCATTCACCTAATGCACAGGCATTTCCAGTTCGAGTCCCACTCCAGGACATTCTATTTTACATGGCAAAGCATGGTATAAGCAATATTTGTATTGCAAAACCCACTAAATAACATATATTTATGAACTGCAGTACTGCAGGAAATACACACGTGAAGAGTCAGTATCATAATGAATAAGGCAGAAGTAAGTAGGTGTAAGCACAGATAAGCAGTAGTAAGCAAATGTAAGCATTAGTAAGTGTATGCAAGTGCGTATGCATGGGGGTAAGCACTGCCTACACAGATTAAATAAAGGAGAAGCTAACTGGGTGTAAGAAACTGTGACTGGAAGTTAGCAGGGCTTAACTCGGCGTAAACCCACGCAAACCCGCTTAAAAACTGCTTTAAAGTGCCATAATCACTCTGTATCCACCTGCCGGTGTTCTGTCCAGCAACAAAATAAACAGCCTCTACAAGGCTCGAACCCAGGACCATGCACATAATGATGTACCACTAAGCCATGCCAGGTACGCATACATCATATGTTATCAGAAATATAACTCCAGCCCAGTCATGCAACAGTACAGAGAATGTATACCTCCCCAATAACAGCAACAACTTAAATGATGCAAAAGTAGCTTCAGGTAGGATAACAAATAACGAAAAGAAGCCTCGGCTCGGACACACTGAGTTTATTTGTAACACAAAATAAAATGAAGTACGTTAAGCGCTTTCATCTGAGACCAGACTTCTTCAGAACGTACAACAAAATACTCCAATTGTTTAAATAGATCATCTGACCCAAAATTGGCGCCAAAATTTCTTGCAGTGCAATAATGTAAAGAATACAAAAATACAAAAAATACATTTTATATAAAAAATGCACATTTAAACCATATTGATAAAACTGCTAAATGTCACTGTATTGATAGTAATAATTATATACAAAAAACAACATAATATATGTGCAAACATATATATAACTTAAAAAATGTAAAAAATATAAAAAATATATATATATATTATAACAACTTGAATTGTGTATAATCTTTCAATTGATCATATCATCAACCTTTTGCCCTATTAAAATGCCTAAATATAACCCTAATAAATAATGGAGGCTTGAAATGCATGCTCCTTAATAATCCTAGCATAGGCTGTATGATAAAAGGCTGTATTGCAGTACAAATACAACAATTGTAAACATAGTAGACATGGTAGTCGAAACACCTGTCCACTTTCTATTTATTCAATATTAAAAATGGTTTTATACTGATGTTATCATTGATACCTGGAAAGTTTGTTGCATCAGAAATAATCTGCCACCTACTTTCTTTCAATCCAAGCAAAGCTTTGATATTACCCCCATATAGTGATTGTTCCACCTTATCAATAATATGAAACAAGAATGAATGATTTTCATTTGTATTAACCATATGACGGTACAAAGCATTCCTACTGTCTTTTTTACTGATGGCATACTGGTGCTCGTAAATACGTCTTTTAAAATGTCTTTCTGTCTTACCTATGTAGAATGCGTTGCATGCTACACAGGTTGCCAAATATATCACAAATGTAGAACTGCAATTGCCATTAATGCTTGGTAAAAATGTTAAATTTATGTTATTTAACCTGGTACCTCTGCAAACTTTGATATGTTTGCATTGGTTGCAATGTCCACATTTGGTCGTATGTTTATTGACTCTAGCAGATATACCTTTTGAACTTTCCAGCAATTTTTTAATATTGAATCCTGTCTTGTATACTATTTTCATGTCCATACCTAAAATTGACATAGATTCCCTATTGACTACAAATTGATTCCATCTCTCCTTTAAGCAATTTTCTATGTATTTGACTATAGGTGAATAAGTCAATACGCATACCCTTAGACCATGCTCAGATGACATATGTTCTCCCTTGATAATTATGTTAATATTATTATCTCCTAATAGGGGTTTGTACTTATTTCCCCATTCTTCTATTATATATTTATTAATCCCATTTAAAACTTTCTTGGGGTACCCCCGATTTAAGAACATAGTTTTGATTAGATCTATTTCTCTCATCATAGAATCTTTTGTTGAGCACATCCGGGCTGCTCTTATACATTGGCCTTTGTAAATATTTTTAAATACATGCTTGTGATGGTTGCTGGTGTATGACAAATAGTCATTGGAAAACGTGTCTTTCTATAGATACAAGACTTGAAGCCAGTGTCCCCATGACTTATATATGTGTCGAGATATGCTATTCCTTCTTCCTTTATAACATGGGTGAATCTCAAAAATTCTGTTGTGCTGTTGATATAATTTATAAATTTGTCTATTTCCGCCAACGGGCCATCCCATAATATAAACAAATCATCTAGGAATCTGGTATAGTACCTAATGTACTGATAAAATTCAGATTTAAAAATATATTCAGATTCCCATTCCAGCATTACCATGTTGGCAAAAATTGGGGCACAAGATGCACCCATGGCCACGCCTCTGGTTTGCTTAAATAACTCGCCTTGGAACTGAATATAATTGCTCTCAAGAATCAAACCCATCATATCCGTTATAAGACAAACTCTGTCCCAACTCATATTTGTCTTCTTTCTTAGACTATTTGAAAAATACTCTAGCCCTATATCCTTAGGGATACAAGAGAATAAATCGATCACATCGATGGTTAAAAATCTTAATTCCTTTTTCCATATCTGTGGGGTTAGTTGTGATAAAAATGTCCATGAGTCCTTAATAAGATGTGGTGTAACCTTATATACTGGTTTGACCCATGTGTCTATAACTTTACCTAAGGGAAATGTTTTGGACCTACTGCCTGATATGATAGGCCTAAAAGGTGGATGTTCTAAATTTTTGTGCACCTTAGGAATTCCCACTATAGTGGCTAACACAGGATATTCAACTTTCATGTACTCATATGTCTCACTTGTAATCCTCTTGTCCAGCCAGTATTCTTCCAAAGCCATGTCTACCCTCCTATGTCCAATATTAATTTCATTGGATGATATTTTTTCATAATTCCCTGAGTTGTATAAAATGTTCTGTATCTCCCTAATATAGTCCGCAGTGTTGATCATAACAATGCCTCCACCCTTGTCGGGTTTCATCAATCTAACTTGCCTGTTATTGATAAATTCTGTAAGGCATTCTTGTTCTGTCTTAGTAAGGTTGAACTCTGTGTTGTTGTCCATTGCTTTAAATTTATACATATCACTGCACACCGTTTTTTCAAACAATTGAATGTTAGGATTGCTAGGAGGTATAAAAATGCTTTTCTTTCTCAATTCACTATGTATATTTTGTTCTGTCCCATTGGACTGCTGGTCAAAGAATAATGCTAAATTCAATCTCCTGCAATATAACTTCACTTCCATGATAGTGTCAACAAGATTGAATTGTACAGTGGGTATGAACTTCATCCCCTTGGAAAATAAACTGAAGAATTCATCTGTAATGTTATGATTTGTGTAGTTAAATACATTGAACCCATTTTTGGTAAATAATATGTTGTCCTTTTTGTCTGTATTATCTAAAAATACTGCGTTGGAATCATTAACATAGTCTTCTACCCTGTCCATAGTCTTGGCATCATCTATCAGAATTGATGCATCCTTGTGTGGTTTATTTGATGCATCCTCAATTGGTTCATGTACATCACTCTGTTGTTGGTGGGTCCTGACTATGTGCAGTTCATTTATCTCCATTTCCTGTTCCTTGCCCCATAAAAGTTTTTTGATAAATGGTAAACTACCTGCTGATATAATTCATCATTGTCCCTCCTATCAGTGCCCGGTAACTTTTCATTATAATGCTGCTTGCTGACATTCTGTTTTGGCCATACATAAGCCCTATTGTTAGCATATAAATCAACATCTCTTATTAATTTCTTTTCTTTCCTTTGATGTATAGCTATAGCTTTCTTGTCTGCATCAGCAAATTGCTTATCGTATAATTCATTCCACTGGTTAAACAACCTATCATTCAGAATTTCAACATTTAACCTGTCTACTTCTGTAATGAGACTAGATAACTTTTCATCATTTTTCTGTATTAACATCTTGAGATAATCAAAACCAAAGCTATCGAATAACTTGTTAAATTCATTGATGGTATCATCGTTAAAATCATGTCCCATGGGTAATTTAAAAAACCTGATACCCTTAGGCACAACATGTAACGTTAAACATTTGCTGAAATAAGCATTTTCAATTTTTATGTTCTTAATTGTGACAAGTTTTTTGCCCATCTGGTATATTTTATCCTTAATGTTATTTTTAGCAACGTACTCATTCACACTTTCAGTTCTAACATTGTGATTAGCTTCGTGTTTATTGTATCTATCAAAATTATATTCATCATTTAAAAATCTGTCAAAAACACAATTGTTACCGCTATAGCATCTATTCTTATTGCCCGGTACGTTGCTACGTACTGATTTTATAACATAAGGACTTGTATGTAAATCAATACCTTTATTAGAGTCCATATAGTTTTTGGTACTAGCTGCATAAGTCCTGGTTGGTGCTGTCCGTTTGGGACGAGCACCTATGCGGTCATTGTCTTCCCTTGTTTGAAATAAACTGAAGTCAAATGTAAAATCTTCTGATATGGACTTGCTGTTCCGTTCCCTCCTCAATTCCTCACCACGTTGTTTGGTAGTAGATAATACTATCTGTATTGTTGCTAAAAATAACATTAAGGATAAAATATACCAGATGGGCAAAAAACTTGTCACAATTAAGAACATAAAAATTGAAAATGCTTATTTCAGCAAATGTTTAACGTTACATGTTGTGCCTAAGGGTATCAGGTTTTTTAAATTACCCTTGGGACATGATTTTAACGATGATACCATCAATGAATTTAACAAGTTATTCGATAGCTTTGGTTTTGATTATCTCAAGATGTTAATACAGAAAAATGATGAAAAGTTATCTAGTCTCATTACAGAAGTAGACAGGTTAAATGTTGAAATTCTGAATGATAGGTTGTTTAACCAGTGGAATGAATTATACGATAAGCAATTTGCTGATGCAGACAAGAAAGCTATAGCTATACATCAAAGGAAAGAAAAGAAATTAATAAGAGATGTTGATTTGTATGCTAACAATAGGGCTTATGTATGGCCAAAACAGAATGTCAGCAAGCAGCATTATATTGAGAAGTTACAGGGCACTGATAGGAGGGACAATGATGAATTATATCAGCAGGGAGTTTACCATTCATCAAAAAACTTTTATGGGGCAAGGAACAGGAAATGGAGATAAATGAACTGCACATAGTCAGGACCCACCAACAACAGAGTGATGTACATGAACCAATTGAGGATGCATCAAATAAACCACACAAGGATGCATCAATTCTGATAGATGATGCCAAGACTATGGACAGGGTAGAAGACTATGTTTATGATTCCAACGCAGTATTTTTAGATAATACAGACAAAAAGGACAATATATTATTTACCAAAAATGGGTTCAATGTATTTAATTATACAAATCATAATATTACAGATGAATTCTTCAGTTTGTTTTCCAAAGGGATGAAGTTCATACCCACAGTACAATTCAATCTTGTTGACACTATCATGGAAGCGAAGTTATATTGCAGGAGATTGAATTTAGCATTATTCTTTGACCAGCAGTCCAATGGGACAGAACAAAATATACATAGTGAATTGAGAAAGAAAAGCATATTTATACCTCCTAGCAATCCTAACATTCAATTGTTTGAAAAAACGGTGTGCAGTGATATGTATAAATTTAAAGCAATGGTTAACAACACAGAGTTCAACCTTACTAAGACAGAACAAGAATGCCTTACAGAATTTATCTATAACAGGCAAGTTAGATTGATGAAACCCGACAAGAGTGGAGGCATTGTTATGATCAACACTGCGGACTATATTAGGGAGATACAGAACATTTTATACAACTCAGGGAATTATGAAAAAATATCATCCAATGAAATTAATATTGGACATAGGAGGGTAGACATGGCTTTGGAAGAATACTGGCTGGACAAGAGGATTACAAGTGAG